>NC_090309.1:5047216-5381289 GCF_039906515.1 Pseudorca crassidens | reverse complement strand
AACTTCAGGACACTGGACCACAAGAGACCTCCCAGCTCCATGTAATATCAAACAGTGAAAATCTCCCAGAGATCTCCATCTCAACACCAGCACCCAGCTTCACTCAACGACCAGCAAGCTACAGTGCTGGACACCCTATGCCAAACAACAAGCAAGACAGGAACACAGCCCCACCCATTAGCAGAGAGGCTGCCTAAAATCATAGTAAGTCCACAGACACCCCAAACACACACCACCAGACATAGACCTGCCCACCAGAAACACAAGATCCAGCCTCATCCGCCAGAACACAGGCACTAGTCCCCTCCACCAGGAAGCCTACACAACCCAGTGAACCAACCTCAGCCACTGAGGAGAGGACACCAAAAACAACGGGAAACTACGAACCTGCAGCCTGCAAAAAGGAGACAGCAAAACAATAAGGTATGCAAAATGAAAAGACAGAAAAACACATAGCAGATGAAGGAGCAAGGTAAAAACCCACCAGAGCTACCAAATGAGGAGGAAATAGGCAGTCTACCTGAAAAAGAATTCAGAATGATAGTAAAGATGATCCAAAATCTTGGAAAACAGAATAGAGAAAATGCAAGAAACATTTAACAAGGAACTAGAAGAACTAGAGAGGAACAAGCAATGATGCACAACACAATAAATGAAATTAAAATACTCTAGATGGGATCAATAGCAGAATAACTGAGGCAGAAGAACGCATAAGTGACCTGGAAGATAAAATAGTGGAAATAACTACTGCAGAGCAGAATAAAGAAAAAAGAATGAAAAGAACTGAGGACAGTCTCAGAGATCTCTGGGACAACATTAAACGCACCACCATTCGAATTACAGGGGTCCCAGAATAAGGAAGAGAAAACTAAGGGACTGAGAAATTATTGAAGAGATTATAGTTGAAAACTTCCCTAATATAGGAAAGGAAATAGTTAATCAAGTCCAGGAAGCACAGAGAGTCCCATACAGGATAAATCCAAGGAGAAATACGCCAAGACACATATTAATCAAACTGTCAAAAATTAAATACAAAGAAAACATATTAAAAGCAGCAAGGGGAAAACAACAAATAACACACAAGGGAATCCCCATAAGGTTAACAGCTGATCTTTCAGCAGAAACTCTGCAAGCCAGAAGGGAATGGCAGGACATATTTAAAGTGTGGAAGGAGAAAAACCTGCAACCAAGATTACTCTACCCAGCAAGGATCTCATTCAGATTTGATGGAGAAATTAAAACCTTTACAGACAAGCAAAAGCTGAGAGAGTTCAGCACCACCAAACCAGCTTTACAACAAATGCTAAAGGAACTTCTCTAGACAAGAAACACAAGAGAAGGAAAAGGCCTACAATAACAAATCCAAAACAATTAAGAAAATGGGAACAGGAACATACATATCGATAATTACCTTAAATATAAATGGACTAAATGCTCCCACCAAAAGACACAGATTGGCTGAATGGATACAAAAACAAGACCCATATATTATGCTGTCTACAAGAGACCCACTTCAGACCTAGAGACACATACAGACTGAAAGCGAGGGGATGGAAAAAGATATTTCATGCAAATGGAAACCAAAAGAAAGCTGGAGTAGCAATTCTCATATCAGACAAAATAGACTTTAAAATAAAGACTATTAGAAGAGACAAAGAAGGACACTACATAATGATCAAGGGATCAATCCAAGAAGAAGATATAAAAATTGTAAATAATTATGCACCCAACATAGGAGCACCTCAATACATAAGGCAAATGCTAACAGCCATAAAAGGGGAAGTCAACAATAACACAATCATAGTACGGGACATTAACACCCCACTTTCACCAACGGACAGATGATCCAAAATGAAAATAAATAAGGAAAAACAAGCTTTAAATGATACATTAAACAAGATGGACTTAATTGATATTTATAGGACCTTCCATCCAAAAACAACAGGTTACACATTTTTCTCAAGTGCTCATGGAACATTCTCCAGGATAGATCATGTCTTGGGTCACAAATTTAGCCCTGGTAAATTTAAGAAAACTAAAATTGTATCAAGTATCTTTTCCGACCACAACGCCATGAGACTAGATATCAATTACAGGAAAAGATCTGTAAAAAATACAAACACATGGAGGCTGAACAATATACTACTTAATAACGACGTGATCACTGAAGAAACCAAAGACGAAATCAAAAAATACCTAAAAACAAATGACAATGGATACACGACGACCCAAAATCTATGGGATGCAGCAAAAGCAGTTCTAAGAGGGAAGTTTATAGCAATACAATCCTACCTTAAGAAACAGGAAACATTTCAAATAAACAACCTAAACTTGCACCTAAAGCAATTAGAGAAGAACAAAAAACCCACAATTTAGCAGAAGGAAAGAAAAGATCAGAGCAGAAAAAAATGAATAAGAAATGAAGGAAATGATACCAAAGAGCAATAAAACTAAAATCTGGTTCTTCGAGAAGATAAACAAAATTGATAAACCATTAGCCAGACTCACCAAGAAAAAAAGGGAGAAGACTCAAATCAATAGAATTAGAAATGAAAAAGGAGAAGTAACAACTGACAATGCAGAAATACAAAAGATCATGACAGATTACTACAAGCAACTCTATGCCAATAAAATGGACAACCTGGAAGAAATGGACAAATTCTTAGACATGCACAACATGCTGAGACTGAATCAGGAAGAAATAGAAAATATGAACAGACCAATCACAAGCACTGAAATTGAAACTATGATTAAAAATCTTCCAACAAACAAAACCCCAGGACCAGATGGCTTCACAGGCGAATTCTATCAAACGTTTAGAGAAGAGCTAACACCTATCCTTCTCAAACTCTTCCAAAATACAGCAGACGGAGGAACACTCCCAAGTTCATTCTATGAGGCCACCATCACCCTGATACCAAAACCAGACAAGGATGTCACAAGGAAAGAAAACTACAGGCCAATATCACTGATGAACATAGATGCAAAAATCCTCAACAAAATACTAGCAAAGAGAATCCAACAGCACATTAAAAGGATCATCCACCATGATCAAGTGGGGTTTATTCCAGGAATGCAAGGATTCTTCAATATATGCAAATCAATCAACATGATACACCATATTAACAAACTGAAGGAGAAAAACCGTATGATCATCTCAATAGATGCAGAGAAAGCTTTTGACAAAATTCAACACCCATTTATGATTAAAAACCCTGCAGAAAGTAGGCATAGAGAGAATTTTCCTCAACATAATAAAGGCCATATATGACAAACCCACAGCCAACATTGTCCTCAATGGTGAAAAACTGAAAGCATTTCCAGTAAGATCAGGAACAAGACAAGGTTGCCCACTCTCACCGCTCTTATTCAACATAGTTTTGGAAGTTTTAGCCACAGCAATCAGAGAAGAAAAGGAAATAAAAGGAATCCAAATCGGAAAAGAAGAAGTAAAGCTGTCACTGTTTGCAGATGACATGATACTATACATAGAGAATCCTAAAGATGCTACCAGAAAACTACTAGAGCTAATCAACGAATTTGGTAAAGTAGCGGGATACAAAATTAATGCACAGAAATCTCTGGCATTCTTATACACTAATGATAAAAAATCTGAAAGTGAAATCAAGAAAACACTCCCATTTACCACTGTAACAAAAAGAATAAAATATCTAGGAATAAACCTACCTGAGGAGACAAAAGACCTGTATGCAGAAAATTATAAGACACTGATGAAAGAAATTAAAGATGATACAACTAGATGGAGAGATATACCATGTTCTTGGATTGGAAGAATCGACATTGTGAAAACGACTCTACTACCCAAAGCAATCTACAGATTCAATGCAATCCCTATCAAACTACCATTGGCATTTTTCACAGAACTAGAACAAAAATTTTCACAATTTGTATGGAAACACAAAAGACTCCGAATAGCCAAAGCAATCTTGAGAAAGAAAAACGGAGCTGGAGAAATGAGACTCCCTGACTTCAGACTATACTGCAAAACTACAGTAATCAAGACAGTATGGTACTGACACAAAAACAGAAAGATAGATCAATGGAACAGGATAGAAAGCCCAGAGATAAACCTATGCACATATGGTCACCTTACCTTTGATAAAGGAGGCAAGAATATACAGTGGAGAAAAGACAGCCTCTTCAATAAGTTGTGCTGGGAAAACTGGACAGGTACAGGTAAAACTATGAAATTAGAACACTCCCTAACACCATACACAAAAATAAACTCAAAATGGATTAAAGACCTAAATGTAAGGCCAGACACTATCAAACTCTTAGAGGAAAACACAGGCAGAACGCTCTATGACATAAATCACAGCAAGATCCTTTTTGACCCACCTCCTAGAGAAATGGAAAGAAAAACAAAAATAAACAAATGGGACCTAATGAAACTCCAAAGCTTTTGCACAGCAAAGGAAACCATAAACAAGACCAAAAGACAACCCTCAGAATGGGAGAAAATATTTGCAAATGAAGCAATTGACAAAGGATTAATCTCCAAAATTTACAAGCAGCTCATGCAGCTCAATAAGAAAAAAACTAACAACCCTATCCAAAAATAGGCAGACGACCTAAATAGACATTTGTCCAAAGAAGATATACAGATTGCCAACAAACACATGAAAGGATGCTCAACATCATTAATCATTAGAGAAATGCAAATCAAAACTACAATGAGATATCATCTCACACCAGTCAGAATGGTTATCATCAAAAAATCTAGAAACAATAAATGCTGGAGAGGGTGTGGAGAAAAGGGAACACTCTTGCAGTGCTGGTGGGAATGTGAATTGGTACAGCCAGTATGGAGAAGAGTATGGAGGTTCCTTAAAAAACTACAAATAGAACTACCATATGACCCAGCAATCCCACTATTGGGCATATACCCTGGGAAAACCATAATTCAAAAATAGTCATGTACCACAATGTTCATTGCAGCTCTATTTACAATAGCCAGGACATGGAAGCAACCTAAGTGTCCATCAACAGATAAATGGATAAAGAAGATGTGGCACATATATACAATGGAATATTACTCAGCCATAAAAAGGAATGAAATTGAGTCACTTGTGGAGCCATGGATGGATCTAGAGACTGGCATACAGAGTGAAGTAAGTCAGAAAGAGAAAAACAAATATCGGATTCTGGAGAAGATGGCGGAAGAGTAAGACACAGAGATCACCTTCCTCCCCACAGATACACCAGAAATACATCTACACGTGGAACTGCTCCTATAGAACACCCACTGAATGCTGGCAGAAGACCTCAGACCTCCCAAAAGGCAAGAAACTCCCCACGTACCTGGGTAGGGCAAAAGAAAAAACACAGATAAAAGAATAGGGACAGGACCTGCACCAGTGGGAGGGAGCTGTGAAGGAGGAAACGTTTCCACACACGAGGAAGCCCCTTCACGGGCGGAGACTGCGGGGCGGCGGAAGGGGGAGCTTTGGAGCCATGGAGGAGAGCACAACAACAGGGGTGCGGAGGGCAAAGCGGAGAAATTCCCGCACAGAGGATCGGTGCCGACCAGCACTCACCAGCCCGAGAGGCTTGTCTGCTCACCCACTGGGGCGGGCGGGGGCTGGGAGCTGAGGCTCAGGATTTGGAGGTCGGATCCCAGGGAGAGGACTGCAGTTGGCGGCATGAACACAGACTGAAGGGGCTAGTGCACCACGGCTAGCCAGAAGGGAGTCCAGGAAAAAGTCTGGAGCTGCCAAAGAGGCAAGAGACTTTTTCTTCCCTTTTTTTTTGCGGTACGCGGGCCTCTCACTGTTGTGGCCTCTCCCGTTGCAGAGCACAGGCTCCAGACATGCAGCCTCAGCGTCCATGGCTCACGGGCCCAGCCGCTCCGTGGCATGTGGGATCTTCCCGGACCGGGGCACGAACCCATGTCCCCTGCATTGGCAGGCAGACTCTCAACCACTACGCCACCAGGGAACCCCTTTCTTCCCTCTGTTTCCTGGTGCGCGAGGAGAGGGGATTAAGAGCGCCACTTAAAGGAGCTCCAGGGATGGGCGCGAGCCGCGGCTAACAGCGTGGACCCCAGAGACGGGTATGAGGTGCTAAGACTGCTGCTATAGCCAACAAGAAGCCTGTGTGCAAGCACAGGTCACTATCCCCACCTCCCCTCCTGGGAGCCTGTGCAGCCCGCCACTGCCACGGTCCTGTGATCCAGGGTCAACTTCCCCGGGAGAACGCACAGTGCACCTCAGGCTGGTGCAATGTCACGCCGGCCTCTGCTGTCGCAGGCTCGCCCCATATCTGTACCTCTCCCTCCCCCTGGCCTGAGTGAGCCAGAGACCCGGCGCAACTGATCCCTTAACCCCGTCCTGTCTGAGTGAAGAACAGACATCCTCAGGTGACCTACACGCAGAGGCAGGGCAAAATCCAAAGCTGAACCCCGGGAGCTGTGCGAACAAAGAAGAGAAAAGGGAAATTTCTCCCAGCAGCCTCAGGAGCAGCGGATTAAAGCTCCACAGTCAACTTGATGTACCCTGCATCTGTGGAATACCGGAATAGACAACGAATCATCCCAAATTGAGGAGGTGGACTTTGAGAGCAAGATTTATGATTTTTTCCCCTTTTCATCTTTTTGTGAGTGCGTATGTGCATGCTTCTATGTGAGATTTTGTCTGTATAGCTTCGTTTTCACCAATTGTCCTAAGGTTCTGACTGTCCGGTTTTTTTTCTTTTCTTAAAAAAATTTTTTTCTTAATAATTATTTTTTATTTTAATAACTTTATTTTATTTTATCTTACTTTATTTTATCCTCTTTCTTTCTTTCTTTCTATTTTTTCTCCCTTTTATTCTGAGTGTGTGGTTGAAAGGCTTTTGGTGCTCCAGCCAGGAGTCAGTGCTGTGCCTCTGAGGTGGAAGAGCCAACTTCAGGACACTGGACCACAAGAGACCTCCCAGCTCCATGTAATATCAAACAGTGAAAATCTCCCAGAGATCTCCATCTCAACACCAGCACCCAGCTTCACTCAACGACCAGCAAGCTACAGTGCTGGACACCCTATGCCAAACAACAAGCAAGACAGGAACACAGCCCCACCCATTAGCAGAGAGGCTGCCTAAAATCATAGTAAGTCCACAGACACCCCAAAACACACCACCAGACATAGACCTGCCCACCAGAAACACAAGATCCAGCCTCATCCGCCAGAACACAGGCACTAGTCCCCTCCACCAGGAAGCCTACACAACCCAGTGAACCAACCTCAGCCACTGAGGAGAGACACCAAAAACAACGGGAACTACGAACCTGCAGCCTGCAAAAAGGAGACAGCAAAACAATAAGGTATGCAAAATGAAAAGACAGAAAAACACATAGCAGATGAAGGAGCAAGGTAAAAACCCACCAGAGCTAACAAATGAGGAGGAAATAGGCAGTCTACCTGAAAAAGAATTCAGAATGATAGTAAAGATGATCCAAAATCTTGGAAACAGAATAGAGAAAATGCAAGAAACATTTAACAAGGAACTAGAAGAACTAGAGAGGGAACAAGCAATGATGCACAACACAATAAATGAAATTAAAAATACTCTAGATGGGATCAATAGCAGAATAACTGAGGCAGAAGAACGCATAAGTGACCTGGAAGATAAAATAGTGGAAATAACTACTGCAGAGCAGAATAAAGAAAAAAGAATGAAAAGAACTGAGGACAGTCTCAGAGATCTCTGGGACAACATTAAACGCACCACCATTCGAATTACAGGGGTCCCAGAATAAGAAGAGAAAAACTAAGGGACTGAGAAAATATTTGAAGAGATTATAGTTGAAAACTTCCCTAATATAGGAAAGGAAATAGTTAATCAAGTCCAGGAAGCACAGAGAGTCCCATACAGGATAAATCCAAGGAGAAATACGCCAAGACACATATTAATCAAACTGTCAAAAATTAAATACAAAGAAAACATATTAAAAGCAGCAAGGGGAAAACAACAAATAACACACAAGGGAATCCCCATAAGGTTAACAGCTGATCTTTCAGCAGAAACTCTGCAAGCCAGAAGGGAATGGCAGGACATATTTAAAGTGTGGAAGGAGAAAAACCTGCAACCAAGATTACTCTACCCAGCAAGGATCTCATTCAGATTTGATGGAGAAATTAAAACCTTTACAGACAAGCAAAAGCTGAGAGAGTTCAGCACCACCAAACCAGCTTTACAACAAATGCTAAAGGAACTTCTCTAGACAAGAAACACAAGAGAAGGAAAAGGCCTACAATAACAAATCCAAAACAATTAAGAAAATGGGAACAGGAACATACATATCGATAATTACCTTAAATATAAATGGACTAAATGCTCCCACCAAAAGACACAGATTGGCTGAATGGATACAAAAACAAGACCCATATATTATGCTGTCTACAAGAGACCCACTTCAGACCTAGAGACACATACAGACTGAAAGCGAGGGGATGGAAAAAGATATTTCATGCAAATGGAAACCAAAAGAAAGCTGGAGTAGCAATTCTCATATCAGACAAAATAGACTTTAAAATAAAGACTATTAGAAGAGACAAAGAAGGACACTACATAATGATCAAGGGATCAATCCAAGAAGAAGATATAAAAATTGTAAATAATTATGCACCCAACATAGGAGCACCTCAATACATAAGGCAAATGCTAACAGCCATAAAAGGGGAAGTCAACAATAACACAATCATAGTACGGGACATTAACACCCCACTTTCACCAACGGACAGATGATCCAAAATGAAAATAAATAAGGAAAAACAAGCTTTAAATGATACATTAAACAAGATGGACTTAATTGATATTTATAGGACCTTCCATCCAAAAACAACAGGTTACACATTTTTCTCAAGTGCTCATGGAACATTCTCCAGGATAGATCATGTCTTGGGTCACAAATTTAGCCCTGGTAAATTTAAGAAAACTAAAATTGTATCAAGTATCTTTTCCGACCACAACGCCATGAGACTAGATATCAATTACAGGAAAAGATCTGTAAAAAATACAAACACATGGAGGCTGAACAATATACTACTTAATAACGACGTGATCACTGAAGAAACCAAAGACGAAATCAAAAAATACCTAAAAACAAATGACAATGGATACACGACGACCCAAAATCTATGGGATGCAGCAAAAGCAGTTCTAAGAGGGAAGTTTATAGCAATACAATCCTACCTTAAGAAACAGGAAACATTTCAAATAAACAACCTAAACTTGCACCTAAAGCAATTAGAGAAGAACAAAAAACCCACAATTTAGCAGAAGGAAAGAAAAGATCAGAGCAGAAAAAAATGAATAAGAAATGAAGGAAATGATACCAAAGAGCAATAAAACTAAAATCTGGTTCTTCGAGAAGATAAACAAAATTGATAAACCATTAGCCAGACTCACCAAGAAAAAAAGGGAGAAGACTCAAATCAATAGAATTAGAAATGAAAAAGGAGAAGTAACAACTGACAATGCAGAAATACAAAAGATCATGACAGATTACTACAAGCAACTCTATGCCAATAAAATGGACAACCTGGAAGAAATGGACAAATTCTTAGACATGCACAACATGCTGAGACTGAATCAGGAAGAAATAGAAAATATGAACAGACCAATCACAAGCACTGAAATTGAAACTATGATTAAAAATCTTCCAACAAACAAAACCCCAGGACCAGATGGCTTCACAGGCGAATTCTATCAAACATTTAGAGAAGAGCTAACACCTATCCTTCTCAAACTCTTCCAAAATACAGCAGACGGAGGAACACTCCCAAGTTCATTCTATGAGGCCACCATCACCCTGATACCAAAACCAGACAAGGATGTCACAAGGAAAGAAAACTACAGGCCAATATCACTGATGAACATAGATGCAAAAATCCTCAACAAAATACTAGCAAAGAGAATCCAACAGCACATTAAAAGGATCATCCACCATGATCAAGTGGGGTTTATTCCAGGAATGCAAGGATTCTTCAATATATGCAAATCAATCAACATGATACACCATATTAACAAACTGAAGGAGAAAAACCGTATGATCATCTCAATAGATGCAGAGAAAGCTTTTGACAAAATTCAACACCCATTTATGATTAAAAACCCTGCAGAAAGTAGGCATAGAGAGAATTTTCCTCAACATAATAAAGGCCATATATGACAAACCCACAGCCAACATTGTCCTCAATGGTGAAAAACTGAAAGCATTTCCAGTAAGATCAGGAACAAGACAAGGTTGCCCACTCTCACCGCTCTTATTCAACATAGTTTTGGAAGTTTTAGCCACAGCAATCAGAGAAGAAAAGGAAATAAAAGGAATCCAAATCGGAAAAGAAGAAGTAAAGCTGTCACTGTTTGCAGATGACATGATACTATACATAGAGAATCCTAAAGATGCTACCAGAAAACTACTAGAGCTAATCAACGAATTTGGTAAAGTAGCGGGATACAAAATTAATGCACAGAAATCTCTGGCATTCTTATACACTAATGATAAAAAATCTGAAAGTGAAATCAAGAAAACACTCCCATTTACCACTGTAACAAAAAGAATAAAATATCTAGGAATAAACCTACCTGAGGAGACAAAAGACCTGTATGCAGAAAATTATAAGACACTGATGAAAGAAATTAAAGATGATACAACTAGATGGAGAGATATACCATGTTCTTGGATTGGAAGAATCGACATTGTGAAAACGACTCTACTACCCAAAGCAATCTACAGATTCAATGCAATCCCTATCAAACTACCATTGGCATTTTTCACAGAACTAGAACAAAAATTTTCACAATTTGTATGGAAACACAAAAGACTCCGAATAGCCAAAGCAATCTTGAGAAAGGAAAACGGAGCTGGAGAAATGAGACTCCCTGACTTCAGACTATACTGCAAAACTACAGTAATCAAGACAGTATGGTACTGACACAAAAACAGAAAGATAGATCAATGGAACAGGATAGAAAGCCCAGAGATAAACCTATGCACATATGGTCACCTTACCTTTGATAAAGGAGGCAAGAATATACAGTGGAGAAAAGACAGCCTCTTCAATAAGTTGTGCTGGGAAAACTGGACAGGTACAGGTAAAACTATGAAATTAGAACACTCCCTAACACCATACACAAAAATAAACTCAAAATGGATTAAAGACCTAAATGTAAGGCCAGACACTATCAAACTCTTAGAGGAAAACATAGGCAGAACGCTCTATGACATAAATCACAGCAAGATCCTTTTTGACCCACCTCCTAGAGAAATGGAAAGAAAAACAAAAATAAACAAATGGGACCTAATGAAACTCCAAAGCTTTTGCACAGCAAAGGAAACCATAAACAAGACCAAAAGACAACCCTCAGAATGGGAGAAAATATTTGCAAATGAAGCAATTGACAAAGGATTAATCTCCAAAATTTACAAGCAGCTCATGCAGCTCAATAAGAAAAAAACTAACAACCCTATCCAAAAATAGGCAGACGACCTAAATAGACATTTGTCCAAAGAAGATATACAGATTGCCAACAAACACATGAAAGGATGCTCAACATCATTAATCATTAGAGAAATGCAAATCAAAACTACAATGAGATATCATCTCACACCAGTCAGAATGGTTATCATCAAAAAATCTAGAAACAATAAATGCTGGAGAGGGTGTGGAGAAAAGGGAACACTCTTGCAGTGCTGGTGGGAATGTGAATTGGTACAGCCAGTATGGAGAAGAGTATGGAGGTTCCTTAAAAAACTACAAATAGAACTACCATATGACCCAGCAATCCCACTATTGGGCATATACCCTGGGAAAACCATAATTCAAAAATAGTCATGTACCACAATGTTCATTGCAGCTCTATTTACAATAGCCAGGACATGGAAGCAACCTAAGTGTCCATCAACAGATAAATGGATAAAGAAGATGTGGCACATATATACAATGGAATATTACTCAGCCATAAAAAGGAATGAAATTGAGTCACTTGTGGAGCCATGGATGGATCTAGAGACTGGCATACAGAGTGAAGTAAGTCAGAAAGAGAAAAACAAATATCGGATTCTGGAGAAGATGGCGGAAGAGTAAGACACAGAGATCACCTTCCTCCCCACAGATACACCAGAAATACATCTACACGTGGAACTGCTCCTATAGAACACCCACTGAATGCTGGCAGAAGACCTCAGACCTCCCAAAAGGCAAGAAACTCCCCACGTACCTGGGTAGGGCAAAAGAAAAAACACAGATAAAAGAATAGGGACAGGACCTGCACCAGTGGGAGGGAGCTGTGAAGGAGGAAACGTTTCCACACACGAGGAAGCCCCTTCACGGGCGGAGACTGCGGGGCGGCGGAAGGGGGAGCTTTGGAGCCATGGAGGAGAGCACAACAACAGGGGTGCGGAGGGCAAAGCGGAGAAATTCCCGCACAGAGGATCGGTGCCGACCAGCACTCACCAGCCCGAGAGGCTTGTCTGCTCACCCACTGGGGCGGGCGGGGGCTGGGAGCTGAGGCTCAGGATTTGGAGGTCGGATCCCAGGGAGAGGACTGCAGTTGGCGGCATGAACACAGACTGAAGGGGCTAGTGCACCACGGCTAGCCAGAAGGGAGTCCAGGAAAAAGTCTGGAGCTGCCAAAGAGGCAAGAGACTTTTTCTTCCCTTTTTTTTTGCGGTACGCGGGCCTCTCACTGTTGTGGCCTCTCCCGTTGCAGAGCACAGGCTCCAGACATGCAGCCTCAGCGTCCATGGCTCACGGGCCCAGCCGCTCCGTGGCATGTGGGATCTTCCCGGACCGGGGCACGAACCCATGTCCCCTGCATTGGCAGGCAGACTCTCAACCACTACGCCACCAGGGAACCCCTTTCTTCCCTCTGTTTCCTGGTGCGCGAGGAGAGGGGATTAAGAGCGCCACTTAAAGGAGCTCCAGGGATGGGCGCGAGCCGCGGCTAACAGCGTGGACCCCAGAGACGGGTATGAGGTGCTAAGACTGCTGCTATAGCCAACAAGAAGCCTGTGTGCAAGCACAGGTCACTATCCCCACCTCCCCTCCTGGGAGCCTGTGCAGCCCGCCACTGCCACGGTCCTGTGATCCAGGGTCAACTTCCCCGGGAGAACGCACAGTGCACCTCAGGCTGGTGCAATGTCACGCCGGCCTCTGCTGTCGCAGGCTCGCCCCATATCTGTACCTCTCCCTCCCCCTGGCCTGAGTGAGCCAGAGACCCGGCGCAACTGATCCCTTAACCCCGTCCTGTCTGAGTGAAGAACAGACATCCTCAGGTGACCTACACGCAGAGGCAGGGCAAAATCCAAAGCTGAACCCCGGGAGCTGTGCGAACAAAGAAGAGAAAAGGGAAATTTCTCCCAGCAGCCTCAGGAGCAGCGGATTAAAGCTCCACAGTCAACTTGATGTACCCTGCATCTGTGGAATACCGGAATAGACAACGAATCATCCCAAATTGAGGAGGTGGACTTTGAGAGCAAGATTTATGATTTTTTCCCCTTTTCATCTTTTTGTGAGTGCGTATGTGCATGCTTCTATGTGAGATTTTGTCTGTATAGCTTCGTTTTCACCAATTGTCCTAAGCTTCTGACTGTCCGGTTTTTTTTCTTTTCTTAAAAAAATTTTTTTCTTAATAATTATTTTTTATTTTAATAACTTTATTTTATTTTATCCTACTTTATTTTATCCTCTTTCTTTCTTTCTTTCTATTTTTTCTCCCTTTTATTCTGAGTGTGTGGTTGAAAGGCTTTTGGTGCTCCAGCCAGGAGTCAGTGCTGTGCCTCTGAGGTGGAAGAGCCAACTTCAGGACACTGGACCACAAGAGACCTCCCAGCTCCATGTAATATCAAACAGTGAAAATCTCCCAGAGATCTCCATCTCAACACCAGCACCCAGCTTCACTCAACGACCAGCAAGCTACAGTGCTGGACACCCTATGCCAAACAACAAGCAAGACAGGAACACAGCCCCACCCATTAGCAGAGAGGCTGCCTAAAATCATAGTAAGTCCACAGACACCCCAAAACACACCACCAGACATAGACCTGCCCACCAGAAACACAAGATCCAGCCTCATCCGCCAGAACACAGGCACTAGTCCCCTCCACCAGGAAGCCTACACAACCCAGTGAACCAACCTCAGCCACTGAGGAGAGACACCAAAAACAACGGGAACTACGAACCTGCAGCCTGCAAAAAGGAGACAGCAAAACAATAAGGTATGCAAAATGAAAAGACAGAAAAACACATAGCAGATGAAGGAGCAAGGTAAAAACCCACCAGAGCTAACAAATGAGGAGGAAATAGGCAGTCTACCTGAAAAAGAATTCAGAATGATAGTAAAGATGATCCAAAATCTTGGAAACAGAATAGAGAAAATGCAAGAAACATTTAACAAGGAACTAGAAGAACTAGAGAGGGAACAAGCAATGATGCACAACACAATAAATGAAATTAAAAATACTCTAGATGGGATCAATAGCAGAATAACTGAGGCAGAAGAACGCATAAGTGACCTGGAAGATAAAATAGTGGAAATAACTACTGCAGAGCAGAATAAAGAAAAAAGAATGAAAAGAACTGAGGACAGTCTCAGAGATCTCTGGGACAACATTAAACGCACCACCATTCGAATTACAGGGGTCCCAGAATAAGAAGAGAAAAACTAAGGGACTGAGAAAATATTTGAAGAGATTATAGTTGAAAACTTCCCTAATATAGGAAAGGAAATAGTTAATCAAGTCCAGGAAGCACAGAGAGTCCCATACAGGATAAATCCAAGGAGAAATACGCCAAGACACATATTAATCAAACTGTCAAAAATTAAATACAAAGAAAACATATTAAAAGCAGCAAGGGGAAAACAACAAATAACACACAAGGGAATCCCCATAAGGTTAACAGCTGATCTTTCAGCAGAAACTCTGCAAGCCAGAAGGGAATGGCAGGACATATTTAAAGTGTGGAAGGAGAAAAACCTGCAACCAAGATTACTCTACCCAGCAAGGATCTCATTCAGATTTGATGGAGAAATTAAAACCTTTACAGACAAGCAAAAGCTGAGAGAGTTCAGCACCACCAAACCAGCTTTACAACAAATGCTAAAGGAACTTCTCTAGACAAGAAACACAAGAGAAGGAAAAGGCCTACAATAACAAATCCAAAACAATTAAGAAAATGGGAACAGGAACATACATATCGATAATTACCTTAAATATAAATGGACTAAATGCTCCCACCAAAAGACACAGATTGGCTGAATGGATACAAAAACAAGACCCATATATTATGCTGTCTACAAGAGACCCACTTCAGACCTAGAGACACATACAGACTGAAAGCGAGGGGATGGAAAAAGATATTTCATGCAAATGGAAACCAAAAGAAAGCTGGAGTAGCAATTCTCATATCAGACAAAATAGACTTTAAAATAAAGGCTATTAGAAGAGACAAAGAAGGACACTACATAATGATCAAGGGATCAATCCAAGAAGAAGATATAAAAATTGTAAATAATTATGCACCCAACATAGGAGCACCTCAATACATAAGGCAAATGCTAACAGCCATAAAAGGGGAAGTCAACAATAACACAATCATAGTACGGGACATTAACACCCCACTTTCACCAACGGACAGATGATCCAAAATGAAAATAAATAAGGAAAAACAAGCTTTAAATGATACATTAAACAAGATGGACTTAATTGATATTTATAGGACCTTCCATCCAAAAACAACAGGTTACACATTTTTCTCAAGTGCTCATGGAACATTCTCCAGGATAGATCATGTCTTGGGTCACAAATTTAGCCCTGGTAAATTTAAGAAAACTAAAATTGTATCAAGTATCTTTTCCGACCACAACGCCATGAGACTAGATATCAATTACAGGAAAAGATCTGTAAAAAATACAAACACATGGAGGCTGAACAATATACTACTTAATAACGACGTGATCACTGAAGAAACCAAAGACGAAATCAAAAAATACCTAAAAACAAATGACAATGGATACACGACGACCCAAAATCTATGGGATGCAGCAAAAGCAGTTCTAAGAGGGAAGTTTATAGCAATACAATCCTACCTTAAGAAACAGGAAACATTTCAAATAAACAACCTAAACTTGCACCTAAAGCAATTAGAGAAGAACAAAAAACCCACAATTTAGCAGAAGGAAAGAAAAGATCAGAGCAGAAAAAAATGAATAAGAAATGAAGGAAATGATACCAAAGAGCAATAAAACTAAAATCTGGTTCTTCGAGAAGATAAACAAAATTGATAAACCATTAGCCAGACTCACCAAGAAAAAAAGGGAGAAGACTCAAATCAATAGAATTAGAAATGAAAAAGGAGAAGTAACAACTGACAATGCAGAAATACAAAAGATCATGACAGATTACTACAAGCAACTCTATGCCAATAAAATGGACAACCTGGAAGAAATGGACAAATTCTTAGACATGCACAACATGCTGAGACTGAATCAGGAAGAAATAGAAAATATGAACAGACCAATCACAAGCACTGAAATTGAAACTATGATTAAAAATCTTCCAACAAACAAAACCCCAGGACCAGATGGCTTCACAGGCGAATTCTATCAAACATTTAGAGAAGAGCTAACACCTATCCTTCTCAAACTCTTCCAAAATACAGCAGACGGAGGAACACTCCCAAGTTCATTCTATGAGGCCACCATCACCCTGATACCAAAACCAGACAAGGATGTCACAAGGAAAGAAAACTACAGGCCAATATCACTGATGAACATAGATGCAAAAATCCTCAACAAAATACTAGCAAAGAGAATCCAACAGCACATTAAAAGGATCATCCACCATGATCAAGTGGGGTTTATTCCAGGAATGCAAGGATTCTTCAATATATGCAAATCAATCAACATGATACACCATATTAACAAACTGAAGGAGAAAAACCGTATGATCATCTCAATAGATGCAGAGAAAGCTTTTGACAAAATTCAACACCCATTTATGATTAAAAACCCTGCAGAAAGTAGGCATAGAGAGAATTTTCCTCAACATAATAAAGGCCATATATGACAAACCCACAGCCAACATTGTCCTCAATGGTGAAAAACTGAAAGCATTTCCAGTAAGATCAGGAACAAGACAAGGTTGCCCACTCTCACCGCTCTTATTCAACATAGTTTTGGAAGTTTTAGCCACAGCAATCAGAGAAGAAAAGGAAATAAAAGGAATCCAAATCGGAAAAGAAGAAGTAAAGCTGTCACTGTTTGCAGATGACATGATACTATACATAGAGAATCCTAAAGATGCTACCAGAAAACTACTAGAGCTAATCAACGAATTTGGTAAAGTAGCGGGATACAAAATTAATGCACAGAAATCTCTGGCATTCTTATACACTAATGATAAAAAATCTGAAAGTGAAATCAAGAAAACACTCCCATTTACCACTGTAACAAAAAGAATAAAATATCTAGGAATAAACCTACCTGAGGAGACAAAAGACCTGTATGCAGAAAATTATAAGACACTGATGAAAGAAATTAAAGATGATACAACTAGATGGAGAGATATACCATGTTCTTGGATTGGAAGAATCGACATTGTGAAAACGACTCTACTACCCAAAGCAATCTACAGATTCAATGCAATCCCTATCAAACTACCATTGGCATTTTTCACAGAACTAGAACAAAAATTTTCACAATTTGTATGGAAACACAAAAGACTCCGAATAGCCAAAGCAATCTTGAGAAAGAAAAACGGAGCTGGAGAAATGAGACTCCCTGACTTCAGACTATACTGCAAAACTACAGTAATCAAGACAGTATGGTACTGACACAAAAACAGAAAGATAGATCAATGGAACAGGATAGAAAGCCCAGAGATAAACCTATGCACATATGGTCACCTTACCTTTGATAAAGGAGGCAAGAATATACAGTGGAGAAAAGACAGCCTCTTCAATAAGTTGTGCTGGGAAAACTGGACAGGTACAGGTAAAACTATGAAATTAGAACACTCCCTAACACCATACACAAAAATAAACTCAAAATGGATTAAAGACCTAAATGTAAGGCCAGACACTATCAAACTCTTAGAGGAAAACATAGGCAGAACGCTCTATGACATAAATCACAGCAAGATCCTTTTTGACCCACCTCCTAGAGAAATGGAAAGAAAAACAAAAATAAACAAATGGGACCTAATGAAACTCCAAAGCTTTTGCACAGCAAAGGAAACCATAAACAAGACCAAAAGACAACCCTCAGAATGGGAGAAAATATTTGCAAATGAAGCAATTGACAAAGGATTAATCTCCAAAATTTACAAGCAGCTCATGCAGCTCAATAAGAAAAAAACTAACAACCCTATCCAAAAATAGGCAGACGACCTAAATAGACATTTGTCCAAAGAAGATATACAGATTGCCAACAAACACATGAAAGGATGCTCAACATCATTAATCATTAGAGAAATGCAAATCAAAACTACAATGAGATATCATCTCACACCAGTCAGAATGGTTATCATCAAAAAATCTAGAAACAATAAATGCTGGAGAGGGTGTGGAGAAAAGGGAACACTCTTGCAGTGCTGGTGGGAATGTGAATTGGTACAGCCAGTATGGAGAAGAGTATGGAGGTTCCTTAAAAAACTACAAATAGAACTACCATATGACCCAGCAATCCCACTATTGGGCATATACCCTGGGAAAACCATAATTCAAAAATAGTCATGTACCACAATGTTCATTGCAGCTCTATTTACAATAGCCAGGACATGGAAGCAACCTAAGTGTCCATCAACAGATAAATGGATAAAGAAGATGTGGCACATATATACAATGGAATATTACTCAGCCATAAAAAGGAATGAAATTGAGTCACTTGTGGAGCCATGGATGGATCTAGAGACTGGCATACAGAGTGAAGTAAGTCAGAAAGAGAAAAACAAATATCGGATTCTGGAGAAGATGGCGGAAGAGTAAGACACAGAGATCACCTTCCTCCCCACAGATACACCAGAAATACATCTACACGTGGAACTGCTCCTATAGAACACCCACTGAATGCTGGCAGAAGACCTCAGACCTCCCAAAAGGCAAGAAACTCCCCACGTACCTGGGTAGGGCAAAAGAAAAAACACAGATAAAAGAATAGGGACAGGACCTGCACCAGTGGGAGGGAGCTGTGAAGGAGGAAACGTTTCCACACACGAGGAAGCCCCTTCACGGGCGGAGACTGCGGGGCGGCGGAAGGGGGAGCTTTGGAGCCATGGAGGAGAGCACAACAACAGGGGTGCGGAGGGCAAAGCGGAGAAATTCCCGCACAGAGGATCGGTGCCGACCAGCACTCACCAGCCCGAGAGGCTTGTCTGCTCACCCACTGGGGCGGGCGGGGGCTGGGAGCTGAGGCTCAGGATTTGGAGGTCGGATCCCAGGGAGAGGACTGCAGTTGGCGGCATGAACACAGACTGAAGGGGCTAGTGCACCACGGCTAGCCAGAAGGGAGTCCAGGAAAAAGTCTGGAGCTGCCAAAGAGGCAAGAGACTTTTTCTTCCCTTTTTTTTTGCGGTACGCGGGCCTCTCACTGTTGTGGCCTCTCCCGTTGCAGAGCACAGGCTCCAGACATGCAGCCTCAGCGTCCATGGCTCACGGGCCCAGCCGCTCCGTGGCATGTGGGATCTTCCCGGACCGGGGCACGAACCCATGTCCCCTGCATTGGCAGGCAGACTCTCAACCACTACGCCACCAGGGAACCCCTTTCTTCCCTCTGTTTCCTGGTGCGCGAGGAGAGGGGATTAAGAGCGCCACTTAAAGGAGCTCCAGGGATGGGCGCGAGCCGCGGCTAACAGCGTGGACCCCAGAGACGGGTATGAGGTGCTAAGACTGCTGCTATAGCCAACAAGAAGCCTGTGTGCAAGCACAGGTCACTATCCCCACCTCCCCTCCTGGGAGCCTGTGCAGCCCGCCACTGCCACGGTCCTGTGATCCAGGGTCAACTTCCCCGGGAGAACGCACAGTGCACCTCAGGCTGGTGCAATGTCACGCCGGCCTCTGCTGTCGCAGGCTCGCCCCATATCTGTACCTCTCCCTCCCCCTGGCCTGAGTGAGCCAGAGACCCGGCGCAACTGATCCCTTAACCCCGTCCTGTCTGAGTGAAGAACAGACATCCTCAGGTGACCTACACGCAGAGGCAGGGCAAAATCCAAAGCTGAACCCCGGGAGCTGTGTGAACAAAGAAGAGAAAAGGGAAATTTCTCCCAGCAGCCTCAGGAGCAGCGGATTAAAGCTCCACAGTCAACTTGATGTACCCTGCATCTGTGGAATACCGGAATAGACAACGAATCATCCCAAATTGAGGAGGTGGACTTTGAGAGCAAGATTTATGATTTTTTCCCCTTTTCATCTTTTTGTGAGTGCGTATGTGCATGCTTCTATGTGAGATTTTGTCTGTATAGCTTCGTTTTCACCAATTGTCCTAAGGTTCTGACTGTCCGGTTTTTTTTCTTTTCTTAAAAAAATTTTTTTCTTAATAATTATTTTTTATTTTAATAACTTTATTTTATTTTATCTTACTTTATTTTATCCTCTTTCTTTCTTTCTTTCTATTTTTTCTCCCTTTTATTCTGAGTGTGTGGTTGAAAGGCTTTTGGTGCTCCAGCCAGGAGTCAGTGCTGTGCCTCTGAGGTGGAAGAGCCAACTTCAGGACACTGGACCACAAGAGACCTCCCAGCTCCATGTAATATCAAACAGTGAAAATCTCCCAGAGATCTCCATCTCAACACCAGCACCCAGCTTCACTCAACGACCAGCAAGCTACAGTGCTGGACACCCTATGCCAAACAACAAGCAAGACAGGAACACAGCCCCACCCATTAGCAGAGAGGCTGCCTAAAATCATAGTAAGTCCACAGACACCCCAAAACACACCACCAGACATAGACCTGCCCACCAGAAACACAAGATCCAGCCTCATCCGCCAGAACACAGGCACTAGTCCCCTCCACCAGGAAGCCTACACAACCCAGTGAACCAACCTCAGCCACTGAGGAGAGACACCAAAAACAACGGGAACTACGAACCTGCAGCCTGCAAAAAGGAGACAGCAAAACAATAAGGTATGCAAAATGAAAAGACAGAAAAACACATAGCAGATGAAGGAGCAAGGTAAAAACCCACCAGAGCTAACAAATGAGGAGGAAATAGGCAGTCTACCTGAAAAAGAATTCAGAATGATAGTAAAGATGATCCAAAATCTTGGAAACAGAATAGAGAAAATGCAAGAAACATTTAACAAGGAACTAGAAGAACTAGAGAGGGAACAAGCAATGATGCACAACACAATAAATGAAATTAAAAATACTCTAGATGGGATCAATAGCAGAATAACTGAGGCAGAAGAACGCATAAGTGACCTGGAAGATAAAATAGTGGAAATAACTACTGCAGAGCAGAATAAAGAAAAAAGAATGAAAAGAACTGAGGACAGTCTCAGAGATCTCTGGGACAACATTAAACGCACCACCATTCGAATTACAGGGGTCCCAGAATAAGAAGAGAAAAACTAAGGGACTGAGAAAATATTTGAAGAGATTATAGTTGAAAACTTCCCTAATATAGGAAAGGAAATAGTTAATCAAGTCCAGGAAGCACAGAGAGTCCCATACAGGATAAATCCAAGGAGAAATACGCCAAGACACATATTAATCAAACTGTCAAAAATTAAATACAAAGAAAACATATTAAAAGCAGCAAGGGGAAAACAACAAATAACACACAAGGGAATCCCCATAAGGTTAACAGCTGATCTTTCAGCAGAAACTCTGCAAGCCAGAAGGGAATGGCAGGACATATTTAAAGTGTGGAAGGAGAAAAACCTGCAACCAAGATTACTCTACCCAGCAAGGATCTCATTCAGATTTGATGGAGAAATTAAAACCTTTACAGACAAGCAAAAGCTGAGAGAGTTCAGCACCACCAAACCAGCTTTACAACAAATGCTAAAGGAACTTCTCTAGACAAGAAACACAAGAGAAGGAAAAGGCCTACAATAACAAATCCAAAACAATTAAGAAAATGGGAACAGGAACATACATATCGATAATTACCTTAAATATAAATGGACTAAATGCTCCCACCAAAAGACACAGATTGGCTGAATGGATACAAAAACAAGACCCATATATTATGCTGTCTACAAGAGACCCACTTCAGACCTAGAGACACATACAGACTGAAAGCGAGGGGATGGAAAAAGATATTTCATGCAAATGGAAACCAAAAGAAAGCTGGAGTAGCAATTCTCATATCAGACAAAATAGACTTTAAAATAAAGGCTATTAGAAGAGACAAAGAAGGACACTACATAATGATCAAGGGATCAATCCAAGAAGAAGATATAAAAATTGTAAATAATTATGCACCCAACATAGGAGCACCTCAATACATAAGGCAAATGCTAACAGCCATAAAAGGGGAAGTCAACAATAACACAATCATAGTACGGGACATTAACACCCCACTTTCACCAACGGACAGATGATCCAAAATGAAAATAAATAAGGAAAAACAAGCTTTAAATGATACATTAAACAAGATGGACTTAATTGATATTTATAGGACCTTCCATCCAAAAACAACAGGTTACACATTTTTCTCAAGTGCTCATGGAACATTCTCCAGGATAGATCATGTCTTGGGTCACAAATTTAGCCCTGGTAAATTTAAGAAAACTAAAATTGTATCAAGTATCTTTTCCGACCACAACGCCATGAGACTAGATATCAATTACAGGAAAAGATCTGTAAAAAATACAAACACATGGAGGCTGAACAATATACTACTTAATAACGACGTGATCACTGAAGAAACCAAAGACGAAATCAAAAAATACCTAAAAACAAATGACAATGGATACACGACGACCCAAAATCTATGGGATGCAGCAAAAGCAGTTCTAAGAGGGAAGTTTATAGCAATACAATCCTACCTTAAGAAACAGGAAACATTTCAAATAAACAACCTAAACTTGCACCTAAAGCAATTAGAGAAGAACAAAAAACCCACAATTTAGCAGAAGGAAAGAAAAGATCAGAGCAGAAAAAAATGAATAAGAAATGAAGGAAATGATACCAAAGAGCAATAAAACTAAAATCTGGTTCTTCGAGAAGATAAACAAAATTGATAAACCATTAGCCAGACTCACCAAGAAAAAAAGGGAGAAGACTCAAATCAATAGAATTAGAAATGAAAAAGGAGAAGTAACAACTGACAATGCAGAAATACAAAAGATCATGACAGATTACTACAAGCAACTCTATGCCAATAAAATGGACAACCTGGAAGAAATGGACAAATTCTTAGACATGCACAACATGCTGAGACTGAATCAGGAAGAAATAGAAAATATGAACAGACCAATCACAAGCACTGAAATTGAAACTAT
This sequence comes from Pseudorca crassidens, assembly GCF_039906515.1. Taxonomy (NCBI): domain Eukaryota; kingdom Metazoa; phylum Chordata; class Mammalia; order Artiodactyla; family Delphinidae; genus Pseudorca; species Pseudorca crassidens. Next base: position 5,357,841 of record NC_090309.1, on the reverse strand, counting down.
GATTAAAAATCTTCCAACAAACAAAACCCCAGGACCAGATGGCTTCACAGGCGAATTCTATCAAACATTTAGAGAAGAGCTAACACCTATCCTTCTCAAACTCTTCCAAAATACAGCAGACGGAGGAACACTCCCAAGTTCATTCTATGAGGCCACCATCACCCTGATACCAAAACCAGACAAGGATGTCACAAGGAAAGAAAACTACAGGCCAATATCACTGATGAACATAGATGCAAAAATCCTCAACAAAATACTAGCAAAGAGAATCCAACAGCACATTAAAAGGATCATCCACCATGATCAAGTGGGGTTTATTCCAGGAATGCAAGGATTCTTCAATATATGCAAATCAATCAACATGATACACCATATTAACAAACTGAAGGAGAAAAACCGTATGATCATCTCAATAGATGCAGAGAAAGCTTTTGACAAAATTCAACACCCATTTATGATTAAAAACCCTGCAGAAAGTAGGCATAGAGAGAATTTTCCTCAACATAATAAAGGCCATATATGACAAACCCACAGCCAACATTGTCCTCAATGGTGAAAAACTGAAAGCATTTCCAGTAAGATCAGGAACAAGACAAGGTTGCCCACTCTCACCGCTCTTATTCAACATAGTTTTGGAAGTTTTAGCCACAGCAATCAGAGAAGAAAAGGAAATAAAAGGAATCCAAATCGGAAAAGAAGAAGTAAAGCTGTCACTGTTTGCAGATGACATGATACTATACATAGAGAATCCTAAAGATGCTACCAGAAAACTACTAGAGCTAATCAACGAATTTGGTAAAGTAGCGGGATACAAAATTAATGCACAGAAATCTCTGGCATTCTTATACACTAATGATAAAAAATCTGAAAGTGAAATCAAGAAAACACTCCCATTTACCACTGTAACAAAAAGAATAAAATATCTAGGAATAAACCTACCTGAGGAGACAAAAGACCTGTATGCAGAAAATTATAAGACACTGATGAAAGAAATTAAAGATGATACAACTAGATGGAGAGATATACCATGTTCTTGGATTGGAAGAATCGACATTGTGAAAACGACTCTACTACCCAAAGCAATCTACAGATTCAATGCAATCCCTATCAAACTACCATTGGCATTTTTCACAGAACTAGAACAAAAATTTTCACAATTTGTATGGAAACACAAAAGACTCCGAATAGCCAAAGCAATCTTGAGAAAGAAAAACGGAGCTGGAGAAATGAGACTCCCTGACTTCAGACTATACTGCAAAACTACAGTAATCAAGACAGTATGGTACTGACACAAAAACAGAAAGATAGATCAATGGAACAGGATAGAAAGCCCAGAGATAAACCTATGCACATATGGTCACCTTACCTTTGATAAAGGAGGCAAGAATATACAGTGGAGAAAAGACAGCCTCTTCAATAAGTTGTGCTGGGAAAACTGGACAAGTACAGGTAAAACTATGAAATTAGAACACTCCCTAACACCATACACAAAAATAAACTCAAAATGGATTAAAGACCTAAATGTAAGGCCAGACACTATCAAACTCTTAGAGGAAAACATAGGCAGAACGCTCTATGACATAAATCACAGCAAGATCCTTTTTGACCCACCTCCTAGAGAAATGGAAAGAAAAACAAAAATAAACAAATGGGACCTAATGAAACTCCAAAGCTTTTGCACAGCAAAGGAAACCATAAACAAGACCAAAAGACAACCCTCAGAATGGGAGAAAATATTTGCAAATGAAGCAATTGACAAAGGATTAATCTCCAAAATTTACAAGCAGCTCATGCAGCTCAATAAGAAAAAAACTAACAACCCTATCCAAAAATAGGCAGACGACCTAAATAGACATTTGTCCAAAGAAGATATACAGATTGCCAACAAACACATGAAAGGATGCTCAACATCATTAATCATTAGAGAAATGCAAATCAAAACTACAATGAGATATCATCTCACACCAGTCAGAATGGTTATCATCAAAAAATCTAGAAACAATAAATGCTGGAGAGGGTGTGGAGAAAAGGGAACACTCTTGCAGTGCTGGTGGGAATGTGAATTGGTACAGCCAGTATGGAGAAGAGTATGGAGGTTCCTTAAAAAACTACAAATAGAACTACCATATGACCCAGCAATCCCACTATTGGGCATATACCCTGGGAAAACCATAATTCAAAAATAGTCATGTACCACAATGTTCATTGCAGCTCTATTTACAATAGCCAGGACATGGAAGCAACCTAAGTGTCCATCAACAGATAAATGGATAAAGAAGATGTGGCACATATATACAATGGAATATTACTCAGCCATAAAAAGAAATGGAGTTATTTGCAGTGAGGTTGATGGACCTGGAGCGTGTCATACAGAGTGAAGTAAGTCAGAAGGAGAAATATAAATACTGTATGCTAACACATACATATGGAATCTAAGGAAAAAATAAATGTCATGAAGAGCCTAGGGGTAGGACGGGAATAAAGACACAGACCTACTAGAGCACGTACTTGAGGATATGGGGAGGGTGAAGGGTAAGCTGTGACAAAGTGAGAGAGTGGGATGGACATATATACACTATCAAACGTAGGGTGGATAGTTACTGGGAAGCAGCCGCATGGCACAGGGAGATTAGGTAGGTGGTTTGTGACCACCTAGAGGGGTGGGATAGGGAGTGGGGGAGGGAGGGAGATGCAAGAGAGAAGAGATATGGGAACATATGTATATGTATAACTGATTCACTTTGTTGTAAAGCAGAAACTAACACACCATTGTAAAGCAATTATACTCCAATAAAGATGTTAAAAGAAATCTCATATATTAACGCATGTATGTGGAACCTAGAATAATGGTACAGATGAACCAGTTTGCAGAGCAGAAGTTGACACAGATGTAGAGAACAAACGTAAGGACACCAAAGTGGGGAAACCGCGGTGGGGTCGGGATGGTGGTGTGCTGAATTGGGCAAGTGGGATTGACACGTATACACTGATGTGTATAAAATTGATGACTAATAAGAACCTGCAGTATAAAAAACAAAGAAAACAACTAATACTAAACTTTCTGTGGGTTATTTGTATGGAAATATGTTAATATAAATGTTTCAGACATTACATGAAATTTCTAAAACTCTTATATGTTCTGGTGTAATGTTATAAGTCATAATTCTATTTATTACTTTAAAATGTATATCTCAAAAATAACTAAATTTCCTTGTCAATTGCATTATTATGACCTTTCATCAAATCTTTAACCGTGGTCATTTTTAAGTCTTTTGTCATTTACAGAGAGTTCTGGGTGTACTCTGATGCTTTTGCAAATATGTTCCTATAAAAGGGTTTCATCTTCAAGGAATTCATGGAAAAGACTGACAAGTACAGGTTTCTGGTAACTGACTATACTGCTGAACTGAATAAGTATTTTCCGAACTCTAATGGAAAACTGATGAATTCATAAAAGTGCTAACAAAAGATCAAGATGAAAAAAAATTACATGGGACTGAGTGAACTGATGAGGATGATTATAATTTTTATGACTTTCTGTTTGGAAAAAAAAAAATCCCACAAGGACTCAGAGGCAAAAAATATACAAATCAACTTTCACTGCAAAGTAAAGGAGCTATTACAGTGGAGGATTACTGGACTGAATGTCAATATTATGACATAGTATGAGTGTGTTTCATGTTTGGTAACTGCAATCATTGTTGCTTTTGTTGTGATCATACATTTACAATGCTTGGTGTCAGTTTATTTATTTTTTGTAAAAATGAAATACAGTGTGTGTGTGAAAAAAAAAAAGAGATAAAACAGTCTGAGGGGCTTCCCTGGTGGCGCAGTGGTTGAGAGTCCGCCTGCCAATGCAGGGGACACGGGTTCGTGCCCCGGTCCGGGAAGATCCCACATGCCGCGGAGTGGCTGGGCCCGTGAGCCATGGCCGCTGAGCCTGCGCGTCCGGAGCCTGTGCTCCGGCAACGGGAGAGGCCACAACGGTGCGAGGCCCGCGTACCACAGAAAACAAAGAAAAAACAGTCTGAGGAAAGGGTAATGATTAAAATTTTATTATCAGAAAAACAAAGAACAAACAAACCAAAAAAAGAAAAAAAGATTACATAGGAGTAAAGTGATGAATGTGGTTATATTTTTGGTTTTGTCTAAAATATTACTGGCTTTTAATCTGTGTTTTTCCAGGTAAAAAGAAAACTTTCTCCTTAAGGTAATTATGACTTATGGGAATTTGGTAAATTATACCTTTGTAAGGAAAACTGAAGCAGTTTTCTCTCTACCTGATCCCTCCAGAAATTGGAAACTCTTAGTTCCAGCAGCTTTATCAGATAAATTAGGAAGGCCACCTCCTAACAGGTTCAGAAATCTCAAGGTATTTGGGGGACCTCAAAAAGGAAGGAATTCACCCAAATTTGTAAGATAAAACCTGTGACTAGCCCTTGGTGTGGTTTTCCTAAAGGCCTTTTCGAAGGTTCAATCTGAAGACTCCTTATGGAAAGTTTCAGCACAATCAGTTTAAAAAGAGCCTATGTGATCAATTAATCACTCATTTTGCAAACAAATAATTTTAGTTTGGCTGTATTTGGTAGAAATGAGGATAATTTTAGAGAGAAGATTATGTTTCAGTAGATATTAAAGTCTAGTTTTGTTAATTGTGGTCTGTATTTACTAAGATTCACATCCCAGATAGTTCCTTGCTGTTAGGTTATATTGTTGCAAAGTTTAATGGAATTAGTAAGAGGACACTCTAAGTTTGTTTCTGAAGCTTATCTCAGTAATCTGTCTTTGGATGGAGATGAGATGCCCCATGACCTGCAACCAGATGATTATGCATAATTTAAAGGACTATCTCCAACCTAGATGGAAGGACTTTTATCAGATACTCTTAACTAGCTCATGCACAGCAAAACTGAAAGGAATTGAGTCTTTGATTAATATTTCCACTCAGAAAGGGCCTCTGCACTGGACTGGCCTATAGAGAGGATTGTTGACGTTAATATCACCTTAAAACAATGCTCAGAGAGAGGAGAAACTATCAGACCAGGATAGGAAGAAGATGACCTCTGAAGTGGAGAGCTGACCCAAGATGCTGGACCAGGCTTATATATCAATTACTTTGATAATTGCTCACACATTTGCTTATGAACCAACTGTATTTCACAATCTTATGCAGAGATTGACCCGATTGGGAGGTTTATAGTCAATTAACTATACCCAGTACTTCTTGGTTACCTTGGTGGATTTTTCCACTCCATGGCTCTTACTGGCTAGCCCTTAGGGAATTTATTCTAGGAGAAAGAAATTATAGTTCTGTTCAGGCCACTGTTGACATTATTGGCCAGGGGAGGTGGGATCCCCTCCCCTGGCCAATAAATAATACCTGCTTTGATCCTGGTCATAAATGTAAATTTTCTTCTAAAGTTACTCAAGCTCAATCACAGCAACAAGCAAAATTTCAGCCAAAGAATAGAACCTCCCACAATTATGGGATGGATTTATGTGGTTAACACCAGGCTATGGTCATTGAAGTTTAAAGGCTCCCTTATGTTGGGAACAATTAAACCACACTAAGGATATCCAGCCTAGTAACATTAGGAAATTGGGCTGGGTGCCCTATGGACAATGCCAAGATATAATTTCCCTTAAAGATAAGGTTTGGTACAGAATAGACTAAGTCAGATGACCTGGGGATATATTGGGCTGCACCTAATGGAAGTTCTTAACTTAAATTCTTACTTATGACCTTAGTAATACTGCTAGCTATATTGTTTTCTATATTTCCTATTTTACAAAATTCTTGCTTCTTGTATTACCAAATGTATGACAGACTGATAAAAATAATGATGACTAGGCAACTTGAAACAGTTGATCAGATATATAGTTCTATGTAAGATCAATGATTGTAATAGTGTAACTCTAGATATGGGAAGAAGCAACAAGAGGGAATTCTTTCCTGGACCATAACAGACTAGCAGGACAGGTGGTCCAGAGACTTTTGGCTACTGTTAATAAGGCCTAGTCCAGTAATAGCACACTGAGTGGCCTATTAACAAAATCCTCGCCTGACCTAGGAATGAACATTCCTAGCACCATGGGACGAAATGGTCATGAAATGCCTTCCAAACCATGGTCGAACTTATGACCATGAGGGAGCCCTGCAGACCAAAACTTGGCACTAGGTATCTGCCTCTGCAAGGATTGAGTCACAAGACACTGCAGTTCCTGACCTTCAACACACCCCGAAGGGAGTTCAGGGTGGAGATCAGCAATGAGGCACTCCGTGTTCTGAGAAAAACTGGCAGGACAGGCCTTCAGACAGTGAGATATTCTCAGGAGAAGCTTTCATGAGCCCAAATTCTTGCATCTCCTCATATCTAGAAAAGCACTAAAATCATTAATGGTGACACCTGCTTTGTCCATTAAGGAGAGAAATGTATTGTACAGTCAAAATGGAGTAGCTGTGGTTCAGACATCCAAGGTAAAACTGGGTGGCCATTGTGAATGTCATTTCATATACAATTCTGTATTGCCAAGAACTTGAATTCCCTGAGTTGTGTCGGACTCAGATACCACCAGCCATTCTGAAAGCAGTATCTGCTGGTGAAACTGAACAGCACCCTGTGGGTTCCTCGGTCAAGTTTATGACTAACCTCTCTATCCAAAACGTTACTCCTTTTTTTTGGTCTGCACCTGTCCCTCCTCAGCATTGAGGAGTATCAGAGAAAAGGGGGGATTAGAACTGAGTAGAACCCTGCGGGCCCCCCATCCAGTATGGAGACCCCACCTTGTCTCCTGCCTCTTGTTTATAGAAAAGCCGAAGTCTCCCAGGCCTCACTGAGTCACAAAACAGCAGGTTGAAGCAGCTAATGATTAGGAAAATTGGGTCACAGTGTCTGATGCACATTCCTGAGTTGTTTTACAGATACTATAACTGCCAACAGAGGGAAAAAGCCAACTACATGATGACCAGACTGCAGCCATGACATAAACTGCTCTATCTTGAGCAGTACTGAGTGTAGGGCTAGCACAATTCCAAGAACGGCCTTAAGAAAATGGGATTAACACTATTGCTCATAATAATCTATACCTTTGTGGGCATCATAATAATCGTAGCTTGTTCTTCCAGTATATGTAAACGGGCAACTACAGCTGTGAGCAAAGCGATGCTACAGACCCACGTCGACATCTTCCATGCTAAGAATACCGCACCCTAAGTCGGCAGGAAGAAGTTACGGAAGATGGACTTTCACCCATAATCCCATAGAAATGGAATGATGTTCTGACAAGGGGGATTTGTGAGCAGCTTTTGGCAGGAAAGCTCTCTTTGCAGGAGGTCCCTTCGTCTTGTCACTAACCTCAAACCAGGCGCCCCCATGCTCTACTCATCTCCAGCCCTAGCACACCTTTCAAATCTTTTGATCACACAATATCTTACCTAATCTGTTGGTTCTTTCTGTAGAGATCAAAGTAGAAATGAAGAATAAGTAATTAACAGATGACCAGATCTCTTCCCTAGCTTCACTTTTAGTAATCGTGTGAACACACTGTGTGAACAAGATAGCATATAAGAAAAATCACAAGAGGTCAACAAGCCTGCACACCGTGGGAGATGGCGACAACTCTGACACCCTATCTCCATGATTAACTGAGATCACTTCCCTTGTTCCTTTTAAAAACTTCCATGGCTGAGCAGAATTTTCAGAGGTGGTTTTGGGGGGACACTGAGTTCACCGTCTACCCAGATTGCTGGCGTTCTGATGAAAAGCAACTTTCCTATCAATCTCTCTCTCTCATTGATTGATTTTCGAATGGCAAGCAGTCAGATCAGATTCGGTAACAGCACTATTCAGACCTTTTCTGTCCAGGTGGGATATACCTCTACCTATCCTGAAGAAATGGTCACGAACACCAGCAGGTATCTGAAATTTCCTGCAGCTCAAGGCATTCCAGTCCAGTCCTTGGTGGTGCAGGTTCCTCTGGGGAAGCTTAAGAGCACTCTTTGGGTTCTTTTTAGCACAAATCATACAATTCTGAGTGACTGGCTGGCTGGTCTGTTGTAGGTTAGGCCCCATTATCTATTTTTGAATCCATTAAGGTGGCATCTCTCCCAAAATAGGTACAGCACAGTGTCCAAGAGTGCCTCAGGAATCAGAACAATCGTACACTACATTTTCAGCCAGGTGAGGTGGGATCCAAGGGAAACCCCACTCTTTGTCCTTTTCTGACTCCACTGGCTGGTATTTTGACAAGTCAATCTGTGGGAGAAGTGATCCCCTTGCCTCAGAGCATATTGTTTTTGATTAGGTGTCCCAGTGTCCCTATTTAATGGGTTTCGTACTGGCCATGTGTTTTTGGCCTTCCCTTGGGCGTTGTTAGCACACACATCTGTTCTTACCTTTTCACAGACCTCGGAGGAAAGTGTTCTCTCTCTTTTCCTGGGGTTTTCATGAGCACCATCTGTAGGCTTAAAGCGTGTTTGGGTGGGACTCTGATGTCAAGCTGCTCTGGTGAAAAACTTCAGGGTGAGGTCTATCAGAAAGCTAATCACCTCGTTCTCTACGGGCAGTTTTACCCTGGACTCCTACAGGGAATCAGGTGCCTCAAGTCCAAGGGAGCCCCTGGACCTCTGAATTCATCAGAGTGTTCCTCTCTTCCTACCCTATGAGAGGCTCTCATCTTTTATTGTTTTTCATCTTATGATTTAGCCTAGGGTAATCTGATTTCCAGCGTTCATGCAGTAAGGAACAGGAAGTGCATTGTTCCTTCCCCAACAGTGGCTTACCTCTCTTCGGGTTACTCACCCTCTGGGAATCCGGTGTTGCTGCCAAAAAAGTGCATTTTGTTTTGCATCTTCTTTCTTCCGTTGTTATTCCCTATTGAACATTTTAAAAGCAACATCTACCAATTGAGAAGGGTTCACTCCAAATGTACCATCTAATTTTTGCCACTTTTCTCCTGATATCTGAGGCACTTTACCTCCCCCCCCCCCACCAAAGAAGGTCAAATGTACCATTCTAATATTTCCAGGGGCTTCGGGATCTGAGTTAGTATAATGTCTGTAGTCTTGATAAAGCTCTTCCAAAAATTCAGAGGGGTCTCCTTTTTGGGCTGAGTTTCTTGAATTTTTCCAACGGCTTTTGCTTTGGTTCCCCTTTTTCAAAGCCCTGCACTAATAAGTAGTTCTCCAACAAAGGCATTCTTCCTTCATTGGCGTCTCAATTTGGTTCAGCTGTCAAGTTGGCTTCAGGTGTAGAGGATCCTCCCTATAAGGAGGGTTGCCATCTTTCCAACTAAACGAGTCTGAGAAACCCAGCCAGCTGGTCATTTGCATTTAGGTCCCTATGAGATGATGGCATAAGGGATATTATTCTGCCCCAGGAGTGTCTCCTGGCCAAAACTGGGCGCCCTGTTGGATCTTAGATGGTAATACCAGACACCATATCCCTGTGCTCCAGGAACTAACACAGGATTTTCTAACTGATCCCTAGAAGGAGGGATAGTCCTGATTGCCAGGGTCAGGAATTGGGGCTGGATAGACATGGAAGGTAGTGGAAGGGTTGGATATATTGGAATAACATCTGGAGTGGCAGGGACAGCTAGCTCAGCTGGAGGAGTTAAGGTTTGAAGCAATATATCCTCACTCTCATTACCTTCCCTTTCTTATTTTCCCTGATGTAATGATAGCAGAAATGCTTGTACATAAGGAATTTCATCATTCTTTCCCACTTCATTACAGAATAGCAACCATAAAACCATAAACAGCAATTGATAATTTCTAACCATTAAAAGGATGCCTTTTTGCCTAGGCATCAACCAACTGGGTTGAATTCTGGGATGGGACTTTTGGAGATTTTAGGAACAAAGTGGAACCTTTCTCTTCTGCTCAGGAATGTCCCACAGCCAGGTCTTTTTTCCTTTTCTATTCCTTTCCTCCATTTGACATCAGTAAAAGTTTTAAACATCACAAAATTGATTTGGCTATAAATGGAGAAACAGTACCAAACAAAATGAAATGAAGAAACAAAAAGACAAACAGAAAATACTAAATAAACCCTCAAGTTTGGTCTTGGGGTTTTCCATATACCAATGACACAGGAGACCACAACGATGTAATGAACACAGCAAGGGTAGCAGTAAATGGTGCACAGGGTCCCAAGATAACCCCCTAAACCTCCTGTGGAGATCCTAATTGTGGCCACACATTATTACAATAAAATATCATCTTCTAACTCATGGGTTCATGGTTATAATCAGATCACTTATCCAAAATGCACATCAGAGTACTTTCTTTAGAGATGGGGAATGTTTCACCTATCTTTAAAGACAGAAATTCAAGAGAAACAAAACACAAACAGCACACACAAATGCTAGCATACAAAGAAGCAAACTAAAGGCTCCAATCAAGATGGCAGAACAGAAGGACATGGAGCTCACCCCCTCCCACAAATACATCAAAAATACATCTACACATGGAACACTTCTTACAGGATACCTACTGAACACTGAAAGAAGATCTCAGGCACCCAGAAGTGTAGGAAAGATCTCCCCGTAACTGGGAAGGATGAAAGAAACAGCAACAACAAAAAAGGAGGAAGTGGGATAGGACCTGAGCCCCTGGGAGGGAGCTGCAAAAGAGGAAAGGTTTCCATATCTTGGGAAGCCCTTTCACTGGCAAGGAGATCAGCCGGGACAGGAATGGAGTTTCAGAACTAGGAAGAGGGTGCAGCAGCCAGTGTGTGGCAGGCAGAACAGAGACAGAATGGCCCAGAGGATACTTGCTAGCTCACTGAAGTCTCCGGGCCTAGATGCACACCTTTTGGTATGTGCTAGGGCTAGGTGCTAAAACCTGGGTTTCAGAGAACAGACCTGGGGAGAGGACTAGGGTTGCCTGCTCAGAGCTAGCCTGAAGGGGCTGGAGTGTGGTGTGTGCCCTGACTGGGTGTGTGTGTGTGGAAGAAGCCAGGGCCTGCCATAGAAGTGAAGCGCCATTGTTGAGGGGAGCGTGAAGGGAGGGGTGGGGTTTGCTTTAGCAGCCTGTGTCTGGGTGCCACCTCTATGAGCTCTGGGAGTGCACACGTGCCAGTGGTTTGCCCAAGCACAGAGGTGGGCCTGAAATCAGAGTTGAGCCCCAGGGGCTGCATGACTTAGGAAGCAGGGCTGAAATCTGAGTCCTATTTCTCAGCTGTATGATCCGAGGACTTATGCCACTGCCACAGGCTTTGTAAACTCCGCTCCTGTGGGACATCTGAGTGGACAAAGTGTGCTCCCGGGGCTGGGATGGGTCCAGCCTTAGCATTCGTGGGCTTTTTGGGTGCATGTTCACGGTGGCAAGGCTGTAGTCTGGGCTGCTTCCATAGCTCCCTAGGTGGGTCCAGATGTGCGACTACTACGGTCCTGATACCTGACTTCAGTTGATTGGTGCCCACAGATCCATGCTGGTGGCTTCTGAACACAGCACCTGAGGGACACCAGGGCTGATTTCCTGCATTCCCACAGTGGAGGCAGGGCTGAGGGCAGTACCAACATCAAGGGACTTTGCGAGCCCACATAACAGGCTACAGGTGACACCACAGAGCACACTCCCCTGTGGACAGCTCCTGTGGAGGAATACTCAGTGGCTCCTCACCCAGTAGGAGTGCTACAATCCTGCCTACCTCACATTGCAGCTTAGAAACAGATCTGGGGGCTCCTACTCCAATATCTAGGGAGCACACCCTGAAACTGACAGGGCAGTGATAACTGCAGAGCCAAGAGGAGGTCCCACTCAATATCCAGTGAGAGCTCTGGTCACTACAACACCAGTCACACAACCTGATGTAATGGAGGTAATGGCTAGCACACAGGGAAGATGCAGCAGGTGTCCGTACTAAAAACAACCCTTGTGACAAAACAGTAAACCCACAAAGGCTATACAGGGATGCTCTCACATAAAAATAGCCCTCCAAGACCAGAGTAGATAATTGTTTCTTCTAAACTCGGAGTAAGAGAAATAAGTAAAATGAAGCAGATGAAACACTCCCAATGAAAAAATCAGGAGAATTCTCCTGAAATAACAATGAAACAGACCTCTTCAGTATAATAGATATCGAGTTCAAAAAGGAGATAATGAAAATACTGAAGGATTTAGGAAGAGCTATTGACAGAAATACAAATTACTGTAAAAAAGAGCATAGAAACTATAAAGAGTAACCAAGAGAAATTAGAAAACTCTTTTGCTGAGACAAAAGCTGTGCTGCTAAAGGCAATAAATAGCAGATTGAATAATGCAGAAGAATAAGTGATCTAGAACATAGAATAATGGAAATCACCGAATCAGAACATCAGACAGAAAGCCAAATGAAAAAAAAATGAAAGCAATATAAGAGGCCTATGGGATAATATAAAGCATGCCAATCTATGCATAATAGGGATCTCAGAAGGAGAAGAAAGAAAAAAGGGGATCAAAATGTATTTGAAGAAATTATGGCTGAAAACTTCCCAAACATAAAGAAGGAAACAGATACTCAGGTACAGGAAGAACAGATGGACCCAAACAAGATGAATCCAAACAGACCTACACCAAGACATTATAATTAAAATTGCAAAAGTTAAGAATAAAGAGAGGATTCTAAAGGCAGCAAGAGAAAAACAGAGCTCATTACAAGGGAACCCACATAAGGGGGTTTCTCTACAGAAATCTGCTGATTTCTCTACAGAAACGTTGTACGACAGGAGTGGCAAGATATATTCAAAGTCCTGAAAGGGAAAAATCTGCACCCTAGGATACTGTACCAGCAAGATCATTTAAAATAGGAGAGATAAAGAATTTTTCAGACAAACAAAAACTAAAAGAATACAGCAATACTAAACATACCCTAAGAGAAATATTGAAAGGTCTTCTTTAAATAGAAAAGAGGCAAGAATCTATAGGAAAGAGAAAAATCACAATTGGAAAGTAAATCACTTAAATGAGCCAGTAAACAGATTTAAAAAAATGTTTTTTAAGTTCTGTGAAAGTGATGATAACCACAATAACAGCAAAAGGATAAACATGAAGATGTAAAAGAGGACATCAAAATTAAAAAATGTGGGGGAAGAGAGTAAGAAAACGTAGATTTTTTTTTTCCGGAATATGTTTGAGCCTATATGACTATCAGTCAAAACAAGTAGACAGGGCTTCCCTGGTGGCACAGTGGTTGAGCATCTGCCTGCTAATGCAGGGGACACGGGCTCGAGCCCTGGTCTGGGAGGATCCCACATGCTGCGGAGCAACTGGGCCTGTGAGCCACAACTACTGAGCCTGTGCGTCTGGAGCCTGTGCTTCGCAGCAAGAGAGGCCGCGATAGTGAGAGGCCCGCACACCACAATGAAGAGTGGCCCCTGCTTGCCACAACTAGAGAAAGCCCTCGCACAGAAACGAAGACCCAACACAGCAAAAATTAATTAATTAATTCCTACCCCCAACATCTTCTTTAAAAAAAAAAAGTAGACATAAGAAGGGGTTAACAAACTTGAAAAACAGGGTAACCACGAATCAAAACCATACAACAGATTTACAAAACCCAAGAAGAGAACACAAGCATAGTACAAAAGAAAATCATCAAACCACAAAAGGAAAAAGAAAGGTAGAAGAAACTCAAAATCAATGGGAAGACAAGGTTTAAAATGGCAACAAGTACATATCTATCAATAATTACCTTAAATGTTAATGGACTAAGTTCTCCAGTCAAAAGACAGAGTGGCAGATTGAATTAAAAAAAACCAAGAACCTAACATATGCTGCAGGAGACTCATTTTAGGGCAAAGGACACACATAGATGGAAACTGAAGGGATGGAAAAAGGTATTTCATGCAAACGGAAATGACAAGAAAGCAGGGGTCACAGTACTCATATCAGAAAACAGACTTTCATACAAAGGCTATAAAGAAAGACAAGAAGGACACTGTATAATGATAAAAGGATCAATACAAGAGGATATTATACCCATCAACATATATGCACCCACTATAAGAGCACCTAAATGCATAAAACAAATACTAACAGAAATAAAGGGAGAAATTGACAGGAATGCAAAAATTGTAGGAGATATTAACACCCCACTCACATCAATGGACAGATCTTCTAAACAGAAAATAAATAAGGCCTAAATGATACAACAATAAGACTTAATTGAAAATTTTAGGACATTACATTTTTTAAAAACCCAGAATACATATTCTTTTCAAGTGCACATGGAACATTCTCTAGGACTGACCACATACGAGGGCACAAAAAAGCCTCAACAAATGTAAGAGAATGGAAGTTATTTCAAGCATCTTTTCTGACCACAACAGCATGAAACTAGAAATCAACCACAGAAAAAGAATCAAGAAAAATAAATGATTACATAGAGACTAAACAACATGTTACTAAAAAACCAATGGGTCAATGATGAAATCAAAGAGGAAATTTAAAAATATCTTGAGACAAATGACAATGAAACACAACCATATAAAATCAATGGGATGCAAGAGTTCTTAGAGGAAGTTCATCTTGATACAGGCCTTCCTCAGGAAACAAGAGAAATCTCAAATAAGACAACCTAACCTACCACCTAAAAGAATTAGAAAAAGAACAAACAAAACCTTAAGTCAGCAGAAGAAAGGCAATAATAAAATCAGAGAGGATATAAAATAGAGATTAAAAGAATAGAAAAAAATCAATAAAACCAAGAGCTGGTTCTTTGAAAGGGTAAACAAAATTGAAAAACCTCTGGCCAGGCTCACCAAGAAGAAAAGAGAGAGGACCCAAATAAGCAAAATAAGAAATGAAAGAGGCAAAATTACAAATGATACCACAGAAAATTAAAAAAAAAGAATACTATGATCAATTATATGCCAACAAACTGGACAGTCTAGAAGAAATGTATGGACAAGTTTTTAGAAACACACAGCCCACCAAAACTGAATCAGGAAGAAATAGACAATTTGAACATACTGATCACTAGAAGTGAAACATAATGTGTAATTTAAAAAAAACTTCCTGCAATCAAAAGTCCATGACCAGATGGCTTCACTGGGCAATTCTACCAAACATACAAAGAAGAACTTTTACCAATCCTTCTTAAACTCTTCCCAAAGAAGAGGAAATGCTGTCAAAGATATTCTATGAAACCACTATCACCCTGATACCAAAACCAGACAGACACCTAAAAAAGAAAAATACAGGCCACTATCTTTGATGAATATAGATGCAAAAATTTTCAGCAAAATATTAGCAAGTCAAATCCAACAGCATGTAAAAAAGATCATACACCATGACGAAACTGGATCCCTTTTAAAATCACATTAAGAAGGATGTCCAAGGACAAATTGGCAGAGTAGAAGGACCTGAGTTCACCTCTCTTGAAAACACCAAAATCACGACTAACTGCTGAACAACCATCGACAAAAAGACTGGAACCTACCAAAAAATTATTCTACTTCCAAAGAAAAGGAAGCCACGATGAGACAGTTGGAGGACCGAATCTGTAATACACTAAAATCCCATACCTGCCAGGTTGGTGACCCACAAACTGGAAAATAATTATATCACAGAGGTTCTCCCATAGGAGTGAGAATTCTGAGCTCCACATCAAGCTCCCCATTCTAAGGGTCTAGCATCAAGAGGAGACACAGAGCATCCGTCTTTGAAGGCCAGCAGGGCTTGATCACAGGAGCTCCACAGGACTTGGGGAAACAGACTCCAGTTCAGGGGGGCACACTCAAGGTACAGTGCATAACAGAACCCAGAGGAAAAAGTAGTGACTTCATAGAAGATTAGACCAGACCTACCTTCTGGACTTGGAGGGTCTCCTGGGGAGGCATAGGGCTCACTGTGGTGGCAGACAGTGGTGGCAGAGGTACGGGGGAGTACTCATTGGTGTGAGCTGTCCTGGAGGCTGCCATTTTGATGCCAAGACTTGACCCAACCCAAGAGCCCATAGGCTCCAGTGCCGGGACACCTGAGGCCAAACAACCAACAGAGCAAGAACACAGCCCCACCCATCAGCAAACAGGATGTTTAAAGTCTTCCTGAGTCCCCAGCCACCTCTAAACACACCTCTTGACATGGTCTTGCCGACCAGAAGGACAAGACCCAGCTCCACCCACCAGTGGGCAGCACCAGTCCCTCCCAACAGGAAGCCTGCACAAGCCTCTTAGACCAGCCTCACCCACCAGGGTGCAACATGAGAAGCAAGAGGAACTACAATCCTGTGGCCTGTGTGACCACAAACACAGGAAGTTAGACAAAATGAGATGGCAGAGGAATATACTCCAGATGAAGAAAAAAGATAAAACCCCGGAACAACTAAGTAAAGTGGAGATAGGCAATCTATCTAAAAAAGAATTCAGAGTAATGATAGTAAAGATAATCCAAGATCTCAGAAAAAGAATGAAGGCACAGACCAAGAAGATACAAGAAATATTTAATGAAAAGCTATAGCATATAAAGAACAGATGGAGAATACAATAACTGAAATGGAAAAATACACTAGAAGGAATCAATAGCAGAATAAATGAGGCAGAAGAACAGGTAAGTCAGCGGGAAGACAGAATGGTGGAAATCACTGCCACAGAACAGAATAAAGTAAAAAGAATGAAAATAAATGACAACCATTTAAGAAACTTCTAGGACAACATTAAATGCACCAGCATTTGCATTACATAGGTCCCAAAAGGAGCAGAGCTAGAAAGCCTTGAGATAATATATGGAGATGATAGCTGAAAACTTCCCTAACATGAGAAAGGAAACAGACACCCAAGTCCAAGAAGCACAAAGAGTTCATATAGGATGAACCTAAGGAGGAACACGGTGAGACACATAGTAATCAAATTGACAGAAATTAAAGACAAAGAGAAAATATTAAGAGCAACAATGGTAAAGCAACAAATAACACACAACGGAATCCACATAAGGTCATCAACTGATGTTTCAGCAGAAATTCTGCAGGCAAGAAGGGAGTGGCATGATATATATGAAGTGATAAAGAGAAAAGCCTATAACCAAGAATACTCAACCCAGTGAGGCTCTCATTCTGATTTGATGGAGAAATCAAAAGCTTTACAGACAAGAAAAAACAAAGAATTCAGAACCACCAAACCAGCTTTACAACAAATGATAAAGGAACTTCTCTAGGAGGAACAGAAAAGGCACAACTAGAAACACATCAATTATGAAAGGGGAAAGCTCACAGGTAAAGACAAATATACAGTAAAGGTAGAAAATGATCCACATGCAAATATGATCTCAAAACTAGCAACCCTGAGGAGAGGAGAGTACAAATGCAGGATATTGGAAATGCATTTGAAATTAAGAGAACAGCAACTTTAAAAATCTTGTATATATATCGACTGCTATTTCCAAACCACATGTTAACCACAAACCAAGAATCTACAATAGATACGTACACCAAAAAGAAAAAGGAGTCCAAACAACACAAAAGACAGTCATCAAATCACA
Source organism: Pseudorca crassidens (assembly GCF_039906515.1). Taxonomy (NCBI): domain Eukaryota; kingdom Metazoa; phylum Chordata; class Mammalia; order Artiodactyla; family Delphinidae; genus Pseudorca; species Pseudorca crassidens. Next base: position 5,340,380 of record NC_090309.1, on the reverse strand, counting down.
AGAGAAGATAACTAAAGAGGAAGGGAAGAAAAAAGTCCTACAAAAACAAATCCAAAATAATTAACAAAATAGCAATAAGAACATATATACTGGTAATTACCTTAAATATAAATGGATTAAATGCTCCAACCAAAAGATACAGACTGGCTGAATAGATACAAAAACAAGACCCATATGTATGCTGTCTACAAGAGACCCACTTCAGATCTAGGGACACATATAGACTGAAGGTTTGTGGATGGGAAAGGCTGTTCCATGCAAATGGAAATCAAAGAAAGGTGGAGAAACAATACTCCTATCAAACAGAATAGACTTTAAAATAAAGACTGTTACAAGAGACAAAGAAGGACACTACATAATGATCAAGGGATCAATCCAAGAAGATTTAACTGTTGTAAATATATATGCACCCAACATAGGAATACCTCAATATATAAAACAAATGCTAACAGACACAAAAGAAAAAATTGACAGTAACACAATAATAGTGGGGGACTTTAACACCCCACTTACATCAAAGGACAGATCATCCAGACAGGACAGATCAATAAGGAAACACAGGTCTTAAATGACACATTAGACCAGACGCACTTAATTGTTATTTATAGAGCATCCTATCTGAAAGCAGCGGAATTCATATTCTTTTCAAATGCATGTGGACAATTCTCCAGAGTAGATCACATGCTGGGCCACAAAGCAAGCCTATGTAAATTTTTAAAAAACTGAAATCATCAAGCATCATTTCTGACCACAACACTATAGGTTAGAAATCAAATATAAGAAATAAACTGCAAAAAAACACAAACACATGGGGCCTAAACAATACGATACTAAACAACCAATGGATCACTGAAGAAATCAAAGAGGGAATAAAAATACCTAGAGACTAGTGAAAATGAAAACACATCAATCCAAAATCTATGGGACACAGCAAAAGCAGTTCTAAGAAGGAAGTTCATAGCAACACAAGCTTACCTCTGGAAACAAGAAAACTCTCAAAACTAACCTTACACCAAAAGCAACTGGAGAAAGAAAACAAACAAAACCCAAAATTAGTAGAAGGAAAGAAATCATAAAGATCAGATCAGAAATAAATGAAATAGAGACTAAGAAAACAACAGAAAAGATCAATGAAACTATATTTGAAAATATATTATTTCAAACTATATTTGAAAATATATTATATTTGAAAATATAAACAAAATTGATAAACCTTTAGCCAGACTCATTAAGAACAAAAGCGAGAGGGCTCAAATCAGTAAAATTAGAAATGAAAAAGGAGAAGTTACAACTGACACCACAGAAATTTGAAGGATCATAAGACTACTACAAGCAACTATGTGCCAATAAAATGGACAAACTAGAAAGAAATGGACAAATTCATAGAAAGGTACAATCTCCCAAACTCAACTGGGAAGAAATAGAAAATATGAACCAACCAATCACAAGTACTGAAATTGAATCTGTGATTTAATACTCCTAACAAACAAAAGTTCAGGACCAGATGGCTTCACAGGTAAATTCTACCAAACATTTAGAGAAGAGTTAACACCTGTCCTTCTGAAACTATTCCAAAAATTGTAGAGAGAGGAACACTTCCAAACTCATTCTATGTGGCCACCATCAGCCTGATACCAAAACCAGACAAAGATACAAGGAAAGGAGAAAAGGAGGGAGGAAGGAAGGGAGTGAGGAAGGAAGGGAGGGAGGGAGTGAGGAAGGAAGGGAGGGAGGGAGTGAGGAAGGAAGGGAGGGAGGGAGGGGGAGAGGGAGAGAGAGGGAGGGAGAGGGAGGGAGAGGGAGGGAGAGGGAGGGAGAGGGAGGGAGAGGGAGGGAGAGGGAGGGAGAGCGAGCGAGGGAGAGCGAGGGAGAGCGAGGGAGAGCGAGGGAGAGCGAGGGAGGGAGAGCGAGGGAGAGCGAGGGAGAGCGAGCGAGCGAGCGAGGGAGAGCGAGGGAGAGTGAGGGAGGGAGAGAGGGAGAAAGAGAGAGAGAAAGAGAGAGAAAGAGAAAGAGAGAGAGAGAAAGAAAGGAAGAAAGAAAGAAAAGACAGAAAATTACATGCCAATATCACTGATGAACACAGATGCAAAAATCCTCAATGAAATACTAGCAAAATGAATCCAACGATACGTTAAAAGGATCATACATCATGATTAAGTGGCATTTATCACAGGGATGCAAGGATTTTTCAATATCTGCAAATCAACCAGTCTGATATACCACATTAACAAATTGAATAAAAACCATATGATCATCTCAATTGATGTAGAAAAAGCTTTTGACAAAATTTGATGCCCATTTATGATAAAAACTCCCCAGAAAGTGGGCATAGAGGGAACTTGCCTCAACATAATAAAGGCCATATATGACACCCACAGCTAACATCATACTCAATGGTGAAAAGCTGAGAGCATTTCCTCTAAGATCAGGAAAAAGACAAGGATGTCCACTCTTGCCGTTTTTATTCAACATAATTTGGAAGCCCTAGCCATGGCAATCAGAAAAGTAAAAGAAATAAAAGGAATCCAAATTGGAAAAGAATAAAAACGTCACTGTTTGCATTATGACATGATATATACATAGAAAATTGTAACGATGCTATCAGAAAATTACTAGAGCTCATTAATGAATTTGTTATAGTTGCAGGAGACAAAATTAATACACAGAAATCTGTTGCATTTCTATACACTAACAACAAAAGATCAGAAAGAGAAATTAAGGAGCCAATCTCATTTACCATCACATCAAAAAGAATAAAATATCTACGAATAAATGTACCTAAGGAGGCAAAACACATGTACTCCAAATATCATAAGATGCAGATAAAAGAAATCAAAGATGACACAAATAGATGGAAAGGTATACAATGTTTCTGGATTGGAAGAATAAATATTGTCAAAATGTCTATACTAGCCAAAACAATCAAATGACTCAGTGCAGTCCCTACCAAATTTCCATGGCATTTTTTGCAGATCAAGGACAAAACACTTTAAGATTTGTATGGAGACCCCAAAAACCCCAAATAGCCAAAGGAATCTTAAGAAGAACAGAGCTGGAGGAATCAGGTTCCATGATTTCAGACTATACTATGAAGTCAAAGTAATCGAAAGAGTATGGTACTGGCCCAAAAACAAAATTATAGATCACTGGAACAGGATAGAAAGCCCAGAAATTAACACACACATCTATGGTCAATACTCTATGCAAATGAGGCAAAAATATACAATGGAGAAAACACAGTCTCTTCCTTCAATAAGTAGTGCTGGGAACCTTGGACAGCTACATGCAGAAATATGAAATTAGAACATTCTCTAATGTTCTTTAAAAAAAAACACCTCAAAATGTATTGAAAACCTATGTAAGATGAGATACTATAAAACTCCTAGAGGAAAACATAGGAAGAATATTCTCTAACATAAATCATACCACTGTTTTCTTAGTTCAGTCTCCCAGGCAATAGAAATAAAAGCAAAAATAAATAGGACCTAATCGAACTTATCAAATTTTGTACAGCAAAAGAAACCATAAACAAAATGAAAAGACAAGCTACAGATCGAGAGAAAATATTTGCAAATGATGAGCCTGAAAAGGGATTAATTTGAAAAATATACAAACAGATCATTCACTTCAATATCAAAACACTAACAATGCAATCAAAAAATGGGCAGAAGATCTAAAGACATTATACCAAAGAAGATATAATGATGGCCAAGGAGCACATGAAAAGATGTTCAACATTGACAGTTATTAGAGAAATGCAAATCACAACTACAATGTGGAATCACCTCACAATGATCAGAATTTCCATAATTAAAATGTCTGCAAATAAATGCTGGAGAGGGTGTGGGGAAAAAGGAACCCTTCAACACTGTCACTGGGAACGTACTTGGTACAGCTAATATGGAGAAGAGTATGGATGTTCCTTAAAAATTACAAGAACTTTATTTATGAAAACCAAATAGAATCACAAACTCAAAAACTAAGAAAACAAACTTATGGTTAAAAAATGGAGAAAGGTGGTGGGTAGGGATACATAAGGAGTTTAGGATTAACATACACACAGTACTATATACAAGATGGAAAATCAACAAGGACCTACTGTATACAACAGGGATTCAACTTAATATACTGTACTAACCTATATGGATAAAGATCCAGAAAAAGAATAGACATATGCTTATGTATGAGTAAATCACTCTGCTGTACAACTGAAAAAAAAACATTGTAAATCAACTCTACTTCAATATAAAATAATAAAAATTTTAAAATGATTGGAAAATGTTGTTATGCATATTTTACCACAATCCAGAAATTTGATAAAAACACATAAAAATAAATAAAATACTTCAAAATAAACATGAACACATAGGTGAAAGACTTATATACTGAGAACTATGAAACATTAATAAAGGAAATTGAAGATAATTCAAAGAAATGCAAAGATATTTCATGCTCTATGATTGGAAGCTTTAATATGGTTAAAATGGCCATACAACTAAAAGCAATCTAAAGATTTACTGCAGTCCATATCAAATTACCCATGACATTTTTCACAGAACTAGAACCATTAAGCCTAAAATTTATATGCAACCATGAATGACCTAGAATCGCCCAAGCAATCCTGAGGACAAAGAACAAAGCAGGAGGCATGACCCTCCCAGACTTCAGATAACACTATATAAAGCAACAGTATTCAAAACAGTGAGGTACTGGCACAAAAACAGACCTATGGATTAATGGAGCAGAATAGAGAGCCCAGTAACAAAACCACACAGCTATGGTCAATTAATCTTTGAACAAAAAAGCAAAAATATACAACGGGGAAAAGATAGCCTCTTCAGCAAGTGGTGCTGGGAAAGTTGGAGAGCTGCATGTAAATCACTGAAATTAGAAACCACCCACACACCATACAAAAAAAGGAACTCAAAATGGCTTAAGGACTGAAATAGGAGACATCACACAATAAAACTCCTAGAGAAAAATGTAGGCAAAACATTCTGACAGAAATGGTACCATTGTTTTCTGAGTTCAGTCTCCCAAGGCAATAGAAAGAGAATCAAAAATAAACAAATGGGACCTAATCAAACTTATGACCTTTGGAACAGCAAAGGAAACCATTAACAAAATGAAAAGACAACCCACAGAATGGCAGAAAATATTTGCAAACGATATGATTGACAAGGCGCTAATCTCCAAAATATACAAACAGCTCATTCACATCAATATCGAAAACACTAACAACCCAATTAAAAAATGGGCAGAAGATTCACATAATACGTTTCTCCAAATAAGACAGATGGCCAAAAAGCACATGAAAAGATGCCCAACATCAATAATTAACAAAATGCAAACTAATGAGGTACCACCACAAGGATCAGAATTTCCATAATTCAAATGTCTACAAATAAGAAATGCTGGACAAGGTGTGGAGAAAAAGGAACCCTCCTATGCTGTTAATGGGAATGCACAGTGGTACAGCCACTATGGAGAACAGTAAGGAGGGTCCTTAAAAATTAAATGAACTTATTTACAAAACAGAAACAGACTCAGAGACTGAGAAAACAAATTTATGGTTACCAAAGAGGAAAGGTGGTGGGGATGGGTAAGTTAGGAGTTTGCAATTAACATATACACGCTACTGTATACATAAGGCATATTCAACAAGTACCTAATATATGGCATAGGGAACTCAACGTAATACTCTGTATAACCTATATGGGAAAAGAATCTGAAAACGAATAGACATAATTGTAAGTAAGTCACTTTGCTGTACAACTGAATCCAACACAATACTGTAAATCAACTACTACAATAAAAATTTTAAAAATTAAGATCATAAATGTTATATTATGCATACACTGTAATACTACAATAAAGAAATCTGCAAAAAGTAAAATAAAATACAAAAATATTGCATCAAAATGAATAAAATACTTAGGTACCAACCTCACAAAGGAGGTCAAAAACATATGCTGAGAACCATGAAACATTAATAAAGGAAATTGAAGATGATGCAAAGATATCCCATGCTTCTGGAATAAAAGCATTCATATTTTCAAAATAGCCATACTACCCAAAGCAATCTACAGGTTTAATGCAATCCCTATCGAATTACCCATGACATTTTTCACAGAACTAGAACCAATAAGCCTAAAATTTATATGCAACCATGAATGACCCAGAATCGCCCAAGCAATCCTGAGGCCAAAGAACAAAGTGGGAGGCATAACTCTCCCAGACTTCAGACAGTACTACAAAGCAACAGTATTCAAACCAATGAGGTACTGGCACAAAAACAGAACTATGGATGAATGGAACAGAATAGACAGTCCAGTAACAAACCCACACAGCTACGGTCAATTAATCTTTGACAAAGAAAGCAAGAATATACAATGGGGAAAAGTATCTTCAGCAAATGGTGTTGGGAAAGTTTGACAGCTGCATATAAATCATTGAAATTATGACACACCTCTCCCCCATACACAAAAGGCAACTCAAACTGGCATAAGGTCTTAAATAGGAGACCTCACACCAAAAAACTCCTAGAGAAAAACATAGGCAAAACATTCCCTTACAGAAATTATACTGTGGTTTTCTTAGGTCATTCTCCAGAGGAAATAGAAAAGAAAAAAAAAAAAAAAGAGGACATAATCAAACTTCTGCATCCTTGCACAAAGGAAACCACAAACAAAATGAAAAGACAAACCACCAAATGGCAGAAAATATTTGCTAATGATGCAACTGACAAGGCACTAACCCAAAATATACAAATACCTCATTCACATCAATAGCAAAAACACTAACTACCCAATGAAAAAATGGGCAGAAGATCTTAATAGACATTTTTCCAAAGAAGACATACAGATGGCCCAAAAGCACATGAAAAGATTCTCAAAATCAATAATTAGAAAAATGCAAATCAAACCTACAATAAGGAATCACCTCACAATGATCAGAATTTCCATAATTAAAATATCTACAAATAAGAAATGTTGGACAGGGTGTGGAGAAAAAGGAACCCTCCTATACGGTTGGTGGCAATGTAAATTGGCATACCCATCAAGGAGAACAGTAAGGAGGGTCCTTAAAAATTAAATGAACTTATTTACAAAACAGAAACAGACTCACAGACTGAGTAAAGAGACTTATGGTTACCAAAGGGAAAGGAGATGGGTAGGGTTGAATTAGGAGTTTGGGTATAACATATACACCCTACGATATACAAAATAGATAATCAACAAAGAGCTACTGTATACCAGGGAACTGTTCTCAGTACTCTGTGTGTCTTATATGGAAAAAAAATCTGAAAAAGAATATATATATATATATTTATATATATATATGTAAATCACTTGGCTCTACATGTGGAACACAATATTGTAAATAAACACTATTCTAATATAAAATAAAAATCTTAAAAAATGATTAAGATGATAAATGTTATGTTATGCATATTGTACCACAATAAATTTTGAAAAAAATTGAAATGAAATTTTAAAAAATCATATCAAAATAAATAAAGTACTTAGAATTCAACGTGACCAAGGAAGTGAAAGACTTATATGCTGAGAACTATGAAACATTAATAAAGGAATCTGAAAAAGATTCAAAGAAATGGAAGAATATCACCTGCTCTTTTATTGGAAGCATTAATATTGTTAAAATGGCCAGGAAATCTACAGATTTAATGTACTCTCTATCAAATTATCCATGACATTTTTTTTTTTTTTTTTTTTTTTTTTACAGAACTAGGACCGATAATACTAATATATATATGGAACCATAAGTGACCCAGTATCACCACAGAAATCCTGAGGACAAAGAAGAAAGCAGGAGGCGTAACCCTCCAAGGCTTCAGAAAATACCTCAAAGCTACAGTAATCAAAACAACATGGTACTGGCATAAAAACAGACCTATGGATCAATGGAAAAGAACAGAGATAACAGTAATAAACCCACACACCTACAGTCAATTAATCTTAGACAAAGGAAGAATATACAATGGGAAAGAGACAGTCTCTTCAGAGAGTGATGTTGGGAAAGTTGGACAGCTTCATGTAAATCAATGAAATTAGAACACACCCTCACACCATACAAAAAAAGGAACTCAAAATGCTTAAGGACTTAAATCGAGACCTCAAACCATATAACTTTTAGAGGAAATCATAGGCAAAACATTCTGTGACATAAATCATACCACTGCTTTCTTAGGCCAGTCTCCCAATGCAATAAAATAAAAACAAAAGAAACAAATGTGACCTAATCAAACTCATGAGCTTCTGCACAGCAAGGTAACCATAAATAAAATGAAAAGACAACTTACAGAATGGCAGAAATTATTTGCAAATGATGTGACAGACAAGGGACTAATCTCCAAAATATACAAAAAGCTCATTTAAATCAATATCAAAAACACTAACAACCCAATTTAAAAAATGGGAAGATCTACATAGACATTTCTCCAAGGAAGACATACAAATGGTCAAAAAGCACATGAAAAGATGCTCAACTTCGATTATTATTAGAGAAATGCAAATCAATACTACAATGAGGTATCACCACAATGATCAGAATTTCCATAATTAAAATGTCTACAAATAAGAAATGCTGGACAGGGTGTGGAGAAAAAGGAACCGTCCTACACTGCTGGTGGGAATGTAAAGTGGTACAGCCACTGTGGAAAACAGTAAGGAGGTTCCCTAAAAATTAACTTATTTACAAAACAGAAACAGACTCACAGACTCAGAAACTGAGAAAATAAACTTATGGTTACCAAAGAAGAAAGGTGTTGGGGAGGGATGAATTAGGAGTTTGGGGTTAACATACACACACTACTAAATACAAAATAGATAATCAACAAGGATCTACTACATAGCCCAGGGAACTCTACTCAATATTCTGTATAACCAATATGGGAAAAGAATCTGAAAAAGAATAGATTTATGTATAAGTACATCACTAGGCTATACAAGTGAAAGTAACAAATCATTATAAATTAACTCTACTCCGATATGAAATAAAGTTTAAAAAAAGTGATTAAGGTGATAAATGTTAATGTTATGCATATTGCACAATACAAAAATTTGGAAAAATGTAAATTAAAATAAAATCACATCAAAATAAATAAAATAATTAGGAATAAACCTGACCAAAGAGGTGAAAGACTTATATGCTGAGAGCCATAAAATATTAAGAAAAGAAATTGAGGATGATTCAAAGAAATGGAAAGATACCCCATGCTCTTGGATTGGAAGCATTAATATTGTTAAAATGACCATACTTCCCAAAGAAGTCTACAGATTTAACGCAATTCCTATCAAATTACCCATGACATTTTTCACATAACTAGAACCAGTAAGACTAAAATTTATACAGAACCATAAATGAGTTAGAATTGCCAAAGCAATCCTGAGGACAAAGAACAAAGCAGGAGGCATAACCTGCCCAGACTTCAGACAACACTGCAAAGCTACAGTAATTAAAATAACGTTGCACTGGCATAAAAAATAGACCTATGGAGCAATGGAACAGAACAGAGAGGCCAGCAATAAACCCACACACCTATGGTCAATTAATTTTCAACAAAGGAAGCAAGAGCATACAATGGGGAAAAGCCGGTCTCTTCAGCGAGTGGTGTTGGGAAAGTTGGTCAGCTACATGTAAATCACTGAAATTAGGACAACCTCCTCACCCCTCCACACACCATACGAAAAAGGGAACTCACAATTGTTTAAGTACTTAAATTGGAAACATCACACCATAAAACTCCCAGAGGAAAACATAGACAAAATATTCTGACAGAAATCTTAGCACTGTTTTCTTAGGTCAGTCTCCCAAGGCAATAAAAATAAAAGCAAAAATAAACAGATGTGACCTAGTCAACTCATGAACTTTTGCATGGCAAAGGAAATCATAATTAAAATGAAAAGAGAATCCACAGAATGGCAGAAAATATTTGCAAATGATGCTACAGAGGAGGCACTAATCTCCAGCTCATTCTTCTGAAATGGAAAAACAACCGAATCAAAAAATGAGAAGATCTAATAGTTATTTCTCCAAAGAAGACATACACATGGCCACAATGCACATGAAAAGATGATCATTGATAATTATGAGAAATGCAAATCAAAACTACAATGAGGTATCACCTCACAACGTTAAGAATTTCCGTAATTAAAATTTAGACAAATAATATATGCTGGAGAAGGTGTGGATAAAAAGGAACCCTCTTACACTGTTGGTGAGAACGTAAATTACAGCCACTATGGAAAATGGAATGGAGGTTCCTTAAACATTTTTTTTTTTTTTTACCGAGTCCAAACTTGTAGTACTGTAGACAGGCCAATAAATCAAGCTGTGTGTTGTTTAGGCAAGAAACAGGGACTTTATCTGGAAACCAGCTGACTGAGAAGATGGTGCAGACTGGTACCCCAAAGAACCACCTTGCCTGAGTTAGAATTCACGCTTCTTTTATACAAAAAGGAAAGGGAGTAAAGTCAAACAATTCCAGGTCAGCCTCCAGAGGGGATGTGTTAACCTCTCCTGTCCTGTAGGCGTTCACAGGTGGGACTGGTCAGGATGTCTCCTGTGAGCTGAACAGAGATATTTTTAGCTTAATGATCATTACCTGGGTGGCAGTGTTCCCAGAGATGGGCCATTATGTATAATTAACGCTTACAGGCAACACCTATTTAGTAATTAACCTGTAATAGAATACAAAGGTTTTTCCCTACGACAGAAAGTCTATGTCCAATATCTGAGACAGAATCTCGAAATATATTTTCTTAATTTTACCTCTTGATCAGTACAAGTAAGAGTAAATTCGTTTAATCCAGAAATGAATCTTTTTCAAATTCTGGGGATTGGGGAGTGGAGGGAGAGGAGGGCAGATCGTCCTGGTGTCAGCTTCTAAAAATGATAATAGCTTCCATTTGATCCAAGTTTAGCAAGTCAGGATCTGGCTTGGTGTTTACGATACAGCTGGTTTCCCAAACATTCATTGAAGGGCTAAGTATAAATAGCATACAGTTAGAAAATCAGAGATTCCCATAAGCGAGTTTGTCAGAAGAAAACCTTTTCCCCTTTGAGGCAAGAATCTGTGAGTGTGGTGACTTTGGCTTAATGTGGAGGCCACAGAGAGGGTAGCAGGTGGGGAAGAGAATGATCTGGGGGTAGAAGGGGGAAGTCCTTTCTTACTAAAATAAAACGCCCAAGTGAATCATGACCGTAGTAAGAATTCAAAAAATAGGCAAAAAATAGACCATCCCTGAAAAAATGTACATGGGGAGATAGCTGGGAGAGACTATTTTTGGTGTACTAACATTTACTTTAACAGCCGAAGTATATGTGTGTGTGTGTGTGTGTGTGTGTGTGTGTGTGTGTGCACGCGCGTGCGTGCTGGTTTTAGGGAGGAGAGCTACAGGAAATAGATGACAATATTTAAAGTGAGTATTAATCTTTTAAACTGAAAACATGCTCATCTTAACATGCATGGCTCAGATTTCTTCTAAGGAAGGTCTGGCTGTTTAAAGTTCATAGATCCTGTAATGGTCACCTTAAATCTGCAGCCCAAACACAAGGCAGCAGTCACTAAAAACTGCAACTGTCAGACCAGTTGAGCCTGGAGCACCTGAATCATGGAGACTCACAGGATCCTGTTGACTTGCTCTGGGCTCAACCAGTGGGGAGATGAATTTACTCAGAGTGAAAGTCAAGGAAACTCATTTTTCTCGGAGGCCTTGACCAGAAGTCATTCCAAGTGTCACTTAGTTCCTGCTTCTGGGTCTGGGATGAGCTGCGCTGATACCAGTCTGTGGTGTTCACTGGTTTTCCTTTCATTGAACACATCCTGGAATGAGATTCCTCGGACGTCTTCAGTGAGAGTGTATCACATGTTTAATGGCCCTCGTGTGAACCCATTTCTGCCTTTGCTCGCGTGGTGAATCCTGTCTGGCTACCCACATTTTTCCCTCCTCAGCCATCTCACATCGCTTATCCCGCTTAGCCTGAGACACACTCCTTCTCATTTGCCTCTGTAGCTGTGGACAGTGGCCATCTGTTGAAAGACTTTATTGGTGTATCTATCCCATAATCCTACCTTCCACACTACACTTAATTGCTTCTGAATTCTTAGTTGCCTAAAACTGGACCCCAAATTCCTCCCTCAAATTCCAAAACAGGGGAATATATTTGCTTTCCAGTTGAATTTTGATTGTTTTAAAAGTGCTAACGATGTGCCTAACATATTAGACACTGAGAAAATTACAAAGTTGCAAAACCCTTAATCTCTCTAGTCATAGAGAGTAGTGTCCACAGAAGGTAGTTCAGGAAACCAACTCATTATGATAGAGGGTCTTAACTCCCCGACTGAAATACTGAGACTTTATTATTTAGAGCTGGTATATAGAAGCTCTTGGATATTTTTGAATGGAAGAACACTAAGCCATAAAGAAAGTGTTAACAGAGGGGCAGGCGTTATTATGCAGGCAAATTAGAAGGGAGTAAAGGGTCAGAAAGAGAGGTCTTGAGGAAGTTGGTATAGTAATCCTTCTGTGAGTTGACTGTATTAAAAACATTTTTCTTACATTTTAAAAACCCTTTTTACATTGTAGAAACAATACTGGCTTGAGAAAACATAGAAATTGCTGAATATTGTGAGGGAGAAAAATTCACCCATAACCTCACAAGTTAAAGATAATTATTAACATTTCATTGTCTTTCTATGGATATAATTGAGACCATATAATACATGCATTTTAATCCCTAACTTTTTTTAACTTAGTAACAATATTCGCCCACATTATCTGAAATATGATCTATGAAGGAGCATTCACTTTATCGAGTGCATGCTCTATACGTTAGCTTTTCTGCTTTGGTTGTACATCTAGATTATTTCCAGTTTGTAGCTATCAGGGGTCAAAATGAAGTAGTCATCTTTACCCAAATATCTCTGTCCACTTCCCTGATGATTAGCTTCACATACATTCCTAGAATCAATGGGCCAGAGGGCAATGGACCTTTAAGTTCTTCACTAATTGTGTCCATGGAGACATTTGCTTTGCCTTCCCACAGGAAGCGTGACACTGAAAATAGTCATTGTAAAGTCTTTGCCAACTTGATAGGGTATCGCTATGATACATACTTCTTTTTCAAATTAAATAATTCAGCTCAAAGTTTCACTCAACACTGACAGTTCCTGGGGGGCAGCCCTTGCCCCCAAATTTGCCATAACTCTCAGCTAGTTAGCAAGAGGGCTGAGAAGGGAGCCCAGATGTTTTGCCTCCCAGATAAATGACCTCTTTCACCAACCATTGTTATGAGATGACATTGACTGAGGATAAATGTAAGACCCTTCACTTACAATAAGGAACATGCCTAAGCACAAGTGCAGAAAATACGGCTTAGAGGCTAGAAATGTGGGGAAAAAAGATTAGTGTCTTAGTGCACAGTAATGTCAGAATGAATGAATGTGGAAAAGCAAATCAAAACACTTACAAGCCCAATGAGACCACAGGTGATTGTAACACAAGCCTAACATTTAGAATGTCAGGGATGAAGTTCCCGTGTCCTCCATGTCTGAGAGGCCAGCAACGGAGTGGCTGTGAGGCCTGCTGAATCCTCTGGCTGCAGGTACTAGGTCTGGAGAGAAGGAATGTTGCAGGATCTTTGACAACACTGGATGCGTCGCAATGTGGAAGACTGGGTTCTTCTTTCTATGGACCCAAAGGGTGGAACAAGAATCCCTACGTGGCTGAGATCTCCCCTTCCCGTTAGGAAGCAGTGACTTGCTTCAGCTTGTAATGGGCTGCCTTGGAGGGAATGAGTTCCCTCAAGCCTAAGCTGAGTCAACTCCTGCAGGACTCTGAAGAGATCTGAACACTGGATGTGAGATTAAACTAGGTGACTTGTGGGCAGGACGTCTCTAGAGGGGAGCCGTCCTGAGCCAAGTCAACTGGTGCTGGTAGGTGGATGGGGTTGCTGTGATGGCTGTGTGAAACACAAGTCGTTAAGTTGTAAGGGTTGAAAAATGTTGGTTACTGCCCCATGTGTAGGAGGGTGCTCACTACTCTACACAAGTCATAGCCAAACCTTCGGTTCTATTCAGAACCTCTGATGTTGTGAATTTGATTTAAGATAGATTGATATGAAGAACTCTAATGTATCCCAAATGTATCCCAAATGTAATCCCTCTAATGTATCCCAAATGTGTCTCCACATGTGCATGTCCACTGTCATCAGGCTACACCTGCCACATCACCTCTTCCTTGGTCTACTTCAGTAGCCTCCTAACTGGGGCCACGTTTCTCCTCTTGCCATCTCACCCCTCGTGACCAGTTCTTCATACGGCATCCAGAGTGAACTTTCTTTGAATTTTTATAACCTACATTTTAGAAGAGAGCTCATAAGTGAATAGCTCCTTGAAGCTTCACAGACACTCCCATGCCACCGGCATCGAAATCAAGAAAGGGAGATGATCAGCACGGAAACATCACTGTCATGTTCCCCCAAGTTACTTATTACCCCTGCCCCAAGGGAAACCACTGTTCTGACTTTCAACAGCATAATTTTTCCTGTTTTCGAAATTTATGTAAATGCAACCAAGTAGTATGAGCTTTTTTCTGTTTTCTTTTGTTGTACATTTTATCTGAGATTCATCCACAAAATGCATCCATACTGTTGCTTGTGTTTGTATGTAGTTGTTTCTCATGGTGCTATAGTATTCCACTGTGAGAATCTACCACACCTGTTTTATCCATTGTATTGTTGATAGGCATTTGGGTAATTTTTAGTTTTTGACTCTTATGAGTACTATTCCTATGAACATTCTAGCAAATGTCTCTTTTGGTGAACGTATCTATGCATTTCTATTTGGTGTATCTGTCAAAAATGGACTTGCTGACTTAGCTTTAGTAGAAATCACCAAACAGAGTTCCTGAGTGGTCATGCCAACCCGTACCGCCACTGGCAGCATATGACAGCTGCAGTTTTTCCATAGCCCCATCAACACTTAGTATTGTCAGCCTGTAATCATAGCCATTTTGGTGGACTTTTAATGGTCAGAGTGACATTTTAAAACTGTAGATAACATTATCTCTCTGTTCTGATCTAAATCTTCTAACAGCTTTCAATTTTGCCTAGAATAAAATCCAACCTTCTTCCTATTGCCTACAGGCCCCTGTACGGTACAGCCCTGGCTACTCTCTGACTTTATTTACCCAACGCTTGCACATATTCACTGTATTCTGGTCACTGACTTCATTTCTGTTATTTAGAAATTTCCACACTCTTTCTTCCTTCAGTTATTTTGTCGCAGTGTTCCTTCTATGAAGAGAAGTCTCCCTCAGATGTCTACCTGGGGATCTCCTTGTCATTACTCAGGCCACAATCACTTCTGCAGTGAAGCCTCCCCCATCACCCTCTCTACCTCTTCATCGTATTTCATATCCTCATGGCTCTCACCAACCTGAAATCATCTAAGTGCTCTTATTCAGTGCTTTTTCCCCACATCTCTCACCTCCCCCCCCCCACACACTAGCCACTATACTGTAAGCTCTGAGATTGTCAGTCTTCTGTCCAGCTGTTTCCAACACTTGGAGTGTCATCTGACACAAAGGAGGAGACTGGATAAATATTTGATGAGTGAGTGAATGAACTGATGACTGGAGCTGAGGACCCCAGGAAACTAAATGTGTTAGCATCACCCTCCTGTCACCCCTGTTGCTTCTTCCATCTCTAGAAGTTCATTTTATTCCAGCAACAAAAGTCAACTGCAGAATTGCTGCTGTGTATTCTCAAGTCTCCCAGAGAGAGGAAAAAAAAAAGGTAAGAAGCTTGAAGGTATAAAGATCTTGGTAGGACCCCACTCCCCCACACTGAGTTTTGGAACATTTGGCTATGCCCTGTGGACACATTTCTGCTTCATTCTCACTGGGAAACTAGTTGTACACTATGTTCAATGGGAAATCAGTAATTTAGTTAGAAAAAAAGTTAATATACATTATATTAAATATACATTTGTATATGAAACCTTTAAAATATGTTGCCTTGCTACTCTTCTGAATATGCATCACATCCTTGTCTGAATATCAAATGAATTGAATGTAAAATTCAACCAATCCAAAGTCATCAATGCCTCCATCACATACAGACCATTGCTTCACACCTGCTCTCAGGATGAGGTAATGAATTGGTAGAGGAATTGTTTCAGGTGATTAAAAAAACTGAAAGAGTCCATTATCTATGGCTTGTGACTAATGGTATGAAGTTCTAAGAATATTCTCATTGCAAACATATCTGCAATATTAAATACTGTGGCATGGAAGTGTTGGTTGTAGGATGATGGTAAAGAACTCAGTACTCATCAAGTATCTATTATTGTCAAGCACTCTTCTAAGGAGTTTTTACAATTACCACCCCTGAAAAGTGAGTCTATCATTGCTATGTTATAGATAAGTGGTACTGCTGGGTTTGAACTCCCTTTCAGGGAGAGAACAGTGAGCTACAACTGTGCCTCCCTTTGAAGGTAACCACATAAAATATCAGAGGTCGAACATAACAAGTTCTCTACAAATTGATGAGAGGAAGACAAACAACTAGGTGGGTGAAAGGGAAAAACATAAGGAATTTCAGAGGACAAAGGTGAACATAGGCAAAGGTGTTCCATCTTCCTAGTAATCAGGGAATTGTAAAATAAATGCACACAATAGCTTTCCCATCATTGGACTGGCAAAAGCTGGCACAGTGTAAAAGTCTGACATTACCAAATATTGGCAAGAACATGAAAAAATGAAACGCTTCTCCTCTAAAGGATACTAATGTAGAGAAAGCTAGGGATCCCCTAATACAGTCAAAGGTCCATCTACCCAGTGTTCCTGCATTTTCACTCATCAGACAAGCTCTCAAAAACCCACACTAGAATTCTTGAGAAGATGACAGAGTAGAAGAACCTTGAGCTCACCTCCCCTCATGAGCATAACAAAACCACAACTGCTCTACAACCATCGTTAAAAAAGACTGGAACCTAACAAACAAGATACTCTATACCCAAAGATGATGAAGAAACCACAATGAGATGGTAGGAGGGGTACAATGCCAATATAATCAAATCTCATAACACATGGGTCAGTGACCCAAAACTGGAGAATAATTATATCGTAGAAGTTCTCCCACAGGACTGAGTTCTGAGTCCCACGTCAGGATCCCCAACTTGGGGTTCTGGCATTGGGAGGAGAAGCCTTCAGAGCATCTGGCTTTGAAGGCCAGCAAGACTTGATTGCAGGTGCTCCACGGGACTGGGGGAAACAGACACTCCACTCTTGCAGGGTACACACAAGTTCTAGCATGTACCAGTCCCTAGGGAAAAAGCAGTGACTTCATAGGGACATAGGCCAGACCTACCTGCTGGTCTTGCAGGGTCTCCTGAGGCGGCAGAGGGTAGCTGTGGCTCACAATGGGGAAAGGACACTGCTTACAGAGTTATCAGGGAATATTTACCAGCATGAGCTCTCCTGGAGGCCTACATTTTGCACAAGGACCTGACCCCACCCAACAGCCTGAAGGCTCCAGTGCTGAGATGCTTCAGGCCAAACAACCAACAGGGAGAGAGCAGTCCCACCCACCAGCAGACAGGCTGCCTGAAGACTTTCTGAGCCCACAGCCACCTCTAGAAGCACCACTTAACAGGACCCGGCCCACAAGAGGGTCAATACCTAGCTCCAGCCACCAGTGGGCAGGCACCAGCACCCTCACACCAGGACGCCTGAACAAGCCTCTAGACCAGCCTCACACACCAGGGGGGCAGACACCAGAAGCAAGAAAATTATGATCCCACAGCCTGCAGAAATGAGTCTGCAAACACAGGTGAGAACCTACCCGGGACCAGCTGGAACCTGGCCCTTGGATGACGAGAGGGGAGTGAACTGCTGGGACACATAGGACATCCCCTACAAGAGGGCCACTTCTCCAAGGACAAGAAACATAACTAACCTTCCATATACATAAAAATACAAATAGAAATTTAGACAGCAAAGGAATGTTTCAGAAAGTGGAACAAAATAAAACCTCAGAAGAACAACTAAGCGAAATGGAGAAAGCAATATACCTGAGAAAGAGTTCAGAGTAATGATTGTAAAGATGATCCAAGAACTCTGGAAAAGAATGGAGGTATAGCAAGAGAAGTTACAAGAAGTTTTTAACAAGACTTAGAAAATATAAAATACAAACAAAGAGAGCTGAAGACTACAGTTACTGAAACGAAAAATACACTAGCAGGAATCAATAGCAGAAAAATTAGGCAGAAGAACAGATAAGTGAACTGAAAGACAAGAGTGGTGGAAATCACTTATGTGGAACAAAATAAAGGAGAAAGAATACAAGGAAATGAGGACAGATTAAGAGATCTCTGGGACAACAAACACACCAACATTTGCATTATAGGGGTCCGAGAAGGAAAAGAGAGAGGGAAAGGCTCAGATAAAATATTTCAACAGATAATAGCTGAAAATTTCCTAATGTGGGAAAGGAAACAGTCACCCAAATCCAGGAAGTACAGAGTCCCAAGCAGGACAAACCCAAGGAGGAATACACCAAGACACATAGTAATCAAATTGACAAAAATTAAAGTTAAGAGAAAAGATTAAAAGCAACAAGGGAAAAGCAACAAATCAACAAGAGAATCCATATAAGACTATGAGCTGATATTTTCGGCAGAAAGTGCAGGCCAGAAGGGAGTGGTACAATATATTTAAAGTGATGAAAGGGAAAAACCTACATCCAAGAATAACCAGCAAGATTCAGATTCAGATTTGATGGAGAAATAAAAAGCTTTACAGAGAAGCAAAAGCTAAAAGAATTCAGCACCATCAAACCAGCTGTGCAACAAATGCTAAAGGAACTTCACTAGGCAGAAAAGGCCAAAACTAGAGACAAGAAAATTTTAAAATGGGAATGCTCATCGGTAAAGTCAAACATAAAGTAAAGGTAAGAAATTATCTACAAATAAATATGACATGTAAACCAGTGCTCATGATAGGAGAGTGAAAATGCAGGATATTTGAAATGCGTTTGAAATTAAGAGACCAGCAACTTAATACAGTAATGTATATATATATAGAGACTGCTATATCAAAACCTCATGGTAACTGCAAACAGAAAATCTATAATAGATACACACACAAAAGGAAAAGGTATCCAAACACAAAACTAAAGAAAGTCAAATCACAAGAGAACAAAAGAGGAAAGGAAGAAATAAGACCTGCAAAAACAGGTTGAAAACAGTTCACAAAATGGCATTAAGAGCATACATATTGATAATTACCTTGAATGTAAACAAGTTAAAGACTCCAACCAAAAGACACAGACTGTCTTAATGGATACAAAAATAAGACCCGTATATATGCTGTCTACAAGAGATCCACCTCAGATCTAGAGACACATACAGACTGAAAGTGAGGTGATGGATAAAGCAATCCTAAGCAAATGGAAATCAAAAGAAACCTGGAGTAGCAATACTCACATCAGACAAAATAGACTTTAAAATAAAGACTGTTACAAGAGACAAAGAAGGACACTACATAATGATTAAGGGATCAATCCAAGAAGAAGATATAATAGTTGTAAACAGAGACGTACCCAACATATGAACACCTCAATATATAAGGTAAATGTTAACAGCCATAAAGGATAAATTGACAGTAACACAATAATAGTTGGGGACTTTAACATCTTACTTACATGAGTGGAGAGATCATCCAGACAGAAAATCAATAAGGAAACACAAGCCTTAAATGACACATTAGTCCAGAAGGAATCATTGATATTTATATAGCATTCCTTCAAAGGCAGCAGAATACACATTCTTTTCAAGTGCACATGGAACATTCTCCAGGATAGATCACATGATGGGCCACAAAGCAAGCCTTGGTAAATTCAAGAAAATTTAAAGGTATCAAGCATCTTTTCTGACCACACCACTATGAGATTAGATATCAACCACAAGAAAAAACTGCAAAAAACACAAACACGTGGAGGCTAAACAATATGCTACTAAACAACCAATGGATCACTGAAGAAGTCAAAGAGGAAATCAAAAAAATACCCAGAGACAAATGAAAATGAAAACAGAATGACCTAAATCTACGGGATGCAGGAAAAGCAGTTCTAAGAGGTAAGTTTAGAGCAATACAAGCTTACCTCAGGAAACAAGAAAAATCTCCAACAACCTGTCTTTACACCTAAAACAAGTAGAGAAAGAAGGAAAAACAAAACCTGAACTTAGCAGAAGAAATCATAAAGCTCAGAGCAGAAATTTTAAATGAAATAGAGATGAAGAAAACAATACAAAAGATCAATGAAACTAAAAGCTGGTTCTTTAAAAAGATAAGCAAAATTGATAAACCTTTAACCAGACTCATCAAGAAAGGGAGAGACTCAAATCAATAAAATCAGAAATGAAAAAGGAGAAGCTACAATGGACACCACAGAAATACAAAGGACCATAGTAGACTACAAGCCATTATGTCAATAAAATGGAAAACCTAGAAGAAATGGACAAATTCTCAGAAAGGTACAATCTCTCAATACTGAACCAGGATGAAAGAGAAAATACAAACAGGCCAATAACGAGTACTGAGATTGAATCTGCTGAAAACAATCTCAACAAATAAAAGTCCAGGATCAGATGCCTTTACAGGTGAATTCAACCAAACTTTTAGTGAAAAGATAACACGTATCCTTCTGAAACTATTCCAAAAAGTTGCAGAGGAAGAACACTTCCAAACTCGTCCTATGAGGCCACCATCATCATGATACCAAAACCAGACAAAAATACCACAAGAAATTACAGTCCAATATCCCTGATGAACATAGATGCAAAAAATTCTTAACAAAATCCTAGCAAACCAAATTCAACAATATATTAAGAGAATCATACACCACGATCAAGTAGGATTTATCCCAGGAGTTTAAGGATTTTTCAATATCTACACGATATTGTGGACGTGCCTGCACGTCCAGAGCCTGTGCTCCACAATGGGAGAGGCACAACAGTGAGAGGACCGCGTACCGCAAAAAAAAAAAAAAAAAAAAGAAACAACCCAATCAGAAAATGGGCAGAAGACCTAAATAGACAGTTCCCCAAAGAAGACATACAGATGGCCAAGAAGCACATGAAAAGCTGCTCAACATCACTAATTATTAGAGAAATGCAAATCAAAACTGCAGTGAGGTATCACCTCACACCAGTCAGAATGGGCATCATCAGATAATCTACAAACAACAAATGCTGGAGAGGGTGCAGAGAAAAGGGAACCCTCTTGCACTGTTGGTGGGAATGTAAATTGATACAGCCACTATGGAGAACAGTATGGAGGTTCCTTAAAAAACTAAAAATAGAACTACCATATGATCCAGCAATCCCACTACTGGGCATATACCCTGAGAAAACCATAATTCAAAAAGACACATGCACCCCAATGTTCACTGCAGCACTATTTACAATAGCCAGGTCATGGAAGCAACCTAAATGCCCATCAACAGATGAATGGATAAAGAAGTTGTGGTACATATATACCATGGAATATTACTCAGCCATTAAAAGGAACGAAATTGAGTGATTTGTGGAGCCGTGGACGTATCTAGAGACTGTCATACAGAGTGAAGTAAGTCAGAAAGAGAAAAACAAATATCGTATATTAATGAATGTATGTGGAACCTAGAAAAATGGTACATATGAACCAGTTTGCAGGGCAGAAGTTGAGACACAGATGTAGAGAACAAACGTATGGACACCAAGGGGGGAAAACTGCGGGGAGATGGGGATGGTGGTGTGCTGAATTGGGCGATTGGGATTGACATGTATACACTGATGTGTATAAAATGGATGACTAATAAAAACCTACAGTATAAAAAAAACAAACAAAAAACAGCTTGAATTTTACATCTGCTTTTGCATTTGATCTGGTGTATTTCCACACATCATGTATCCTCTGGAAAACCCTACTGTACACTTACGAGGTGAGAGTAAAAAAGGAAAATATCGTCTTAGTATTACCACAACAATACTTTTGATCTCAGGCACCTCCTGAAGGTGCCTATCTCCATGGGGTTCTGGACCACTCTTCCCAAACTGTTTACGTGTAGGATAAAAGAAGCAAAGGAGTTATCACCATTGGATAAAGCAAAACTTGCCATGTGTTTAACCAGTACTGGCTGTTTAACCTAGTATTTAAGCAGTGTAACAGTCAGACTCCAGAATTGAGGTGGGTGGGATGGCCAAAACCTCCAAGCACTGAACTGGGAGTCAGTTCCAGTTCATGTGCTTTTTCACAGTAGTTGTTGTTCCGTGGTTTTGTGTGCCATTGTTAAGCAGTGGGAGAAGAAAGTTGAGCCGTATCCCTGGGGAAGAACCAAAGAATTTGAGAGATACAAATGACCTTTAAAAATAATCTAGTCATAACATTTTAGACTTTTCAGAATTAAGAAGTACCTGAGAGGTCATCTAATCCAATCCTTACGCTTTGTAATTATTAGTTGTACTTGTGATGTACAGCCTAAGCGCTTTACATACAGTCAGCCTCTCTTTCTCGTGTTACTTTGATCTTTACTGTTTCTTTTTAATGTTTCTTATAGTAGACAATGTCAAATATGTAGCCCATCACCCACCTAGTACTACCCCTACTCACTCCAGCCTCCTCCCTAGATTACTGGATGCAAATTCTAGACATTTTATATCTATAAACATATCCATATACATCTCTAAAAGATAAGGGCTTTGAATAAATAACCATAATTCCATTCTTACACTTAAAAATTTAACAATAATGCTTTAATAGCATCAAAACCCAGTGAGTGTTTGCATTTCCCCAATTGTGTCATACATACATATATTATTTTCTAGTGTGTTTGAATTGGGATGCAAATAAATTTGTACAGTACAGTTGGTTGCTTTATCTTTTAAGACTGTCCATCTCTTTCTCTCTTTTTCTTTCGTAATTTCTTGTAAAAACTGAGTCATTTGTCTTGTCGAGTTTCCTTGAGTCTGAACTTTGCTGATCACATCTCTGTGGTGCCTTTTAGCATGTTCCTTTCCCTTCTGCATTTCCTTTAAATTGGTACTTAAGTTTAGAAGTTTGCTCACACTTCTTCAAGAGTGGTAAGTACTTCTATCAGGAGGTACTGACTCTCTTTTTGTGATGTCAGTAGCTATTAATGATCTTTGCTTAGATCCATTAAATCATAAAGAGCTGCAAAATAGTGATATTCTAATCTGTTATTCTTTATTTATTAGATGGAATTCTCCTATAAATAGAAACTCTCCCTTATCTACTATGTGATTATCCAGTGGTATAGTTCATATAAGAAAGTCAGGATGAATGCTTGATTCTTTCTTCTGAGTCATCCATTTTCAGAATAGTGAACTGGTTCACTAGCATTCGCCAGTGGTGACCGGTTAGGGTTTTTTGTTTTGCTTTGTTTTTGGTATCATTATGAATGCCTATATTTAAACATTTTTTAATATGCTTCAATCCATTGCTGTTATCATTGTACATTATTCCTTACCTAGTAGTTTCACATGTTTGTTCTTCTAATAGAGTAAGCTTGAAGATGAGGACATGTCTTAGTCAGCTTTGTGTCCCTGGTGCCTAGCACATGGCTTTCAATGTTAAGTGAAAAAAAAAAAAAAAAGAATATAACCTCCCACAATTACGGGATGGATCTATGTGGTTAACATCAGGCTATGGTCATTAAAGTTTAAAGCCTCCCTTATGTTGGGAACAATTAAACCACACTAAGGATAAACAGTCCAGTAACATTAGGAAATTGGGCTGGGTGCCCTATGGACAATGCCAAGATATAATTTCCCTTAAAGGTAAGCATTGGTATAGAGCAGACTAAGTCAGATGACCTGGGGATATACTGAGCTGCACCGGATGGAAGTTCTTAAATTGTTACTTATGAACTTACCAGATATATTATTTGTAGATTTTTAAAATTTGTTTTACAAAATTGTTGTTTCTTGCATTACCAAGTGTGTGGCTGAGACCTCGATAAAAATAATGATGACTAGGTGACTTGAAACAGTTGATCAGATATATAGTTCTATATAAGGTCAGTGATTGTAATAGTGTAACTCTAGATATGAGAAGAAGAAACAAGAGGGAATTTTTTTCCTGGGCTGTAACAGACTAGCAGGACAGGTGGTCCAGAGACTTTTGGCTACTGTTAATAAGGCCTAGTCCAGTAATAGCACACTGAGTGGCCTATTAACAAAATCCTCGCCTGACCTAGGAATGAACATTCCTAGCACCATGGGATGAAATGGCCATGAAATGCCTTCCAAACCATGGTCGACCATGAGGGGGCCCTGCAGACCAAAACTTGGCACTAGGTATCTGCCTCTGCAAGGATTGAGTCACAAGCCACTGCAGTTCCTGACCTTCAACACACCCCGAAGGGAGTTCAGGGTGGAGATCAGCAATGAGGCACTCCGTGTTCTGAGAAAAACTGGCAGGACAGGCCTTCAGACAGTGAGATATTCTCAGGAGAAGCTTTCATGAGCCCAAATTCTTGCATCTCCTCATATCTAGAAAAGCACTAAAATCATTAATGGTGACACCTGCTTTGTCCATTAAGGAGAGAAATGTATTGTACAGTCAAAATGGTTCAGACATCCAAGGTAAAACTGGGTGGCCATTGTGGATGTCATTTCATATACAATTCTGTATTGCCAAGAACTTGAATTCCCTGAGTTGCGTAAGACTCAAACACCACCAGCCATTCTGAAAAGAGTGTCTGCTGGTGAAACTGAACAGGACCCTGTGGGTTCCTCGGTCAAGTTTATGATTAACCTCTCTATCCAAAACATTACTCCTTTTTGTTGTTGTTGTTCTGTATCTGTCCCTACTCAGGATTAAGGAGTATCAAGAAAAGGGGGGATGGAACCAATCGGAACCCTGCAGGCCACCCTCTCCCCGCAGTACAAAGGCCCCTCCATGTCGCCTGCTTCTTGTTTATAGAAAAGCTGAGTCTCAAAAGAGCAGGCTGAAGCCACTAATGATTAGGAAAACGGGGTCACAGACTCAGTGTCTGATACATGTTCCCGAGTTGTTTTATAGATACTGTAACTGCCACCAGAGGGAGAAGCCAACTGCATGATGACCAGACTGCAGCCGTGACACAAGCTGCTCCACCTTGAGCAACACTGAGTCTATTGAGCACAATTCCAGGAACCGGCCTTCAGACAATGGGATTAACACTATTGCTCATAATCTATATATTTGTGGGCGTCTGAGTAATTGCAGCTTGTTCTGCCCATACATGTAAGTGGGCAACTACAACTGTCAGCAAAGATGCTACAAACCCACATCGACATCTTCCAGTCTAAGAATACGGCGCCCTACGTCAGCAGGAAGAAGTTAAAGATGGACCTTCATCCATAATCTCATAGAGATGGAATGAGGTTCTGACAAAGGGGATTTGCAAGCAGCTTTCGGCAGGAAAGCTCTCTCTGCAGGAGGCACTCTACTGCCTTGTTACTATCCTTAAACCAAGTGCCCCCACGCTCTACTAGTCTCCAGCCCTAGCACATCTTTCAAATATTTGATCACACAATATCTTGCCTAATCTATTGGTTCTTTCTGTAAATCAACGTAGAAAAGTAATTAACAGATGACCAGATCTCTTCCCTAGCTCTCCCTTCAGTAATCTCATGAACAAACTGTGAAAAAGAAAGTATCTAAAGAAAAATCACCAGATGTCGACAAGACTGTACGCAACCCTACACACAGTCTGTGCTTTTCGTAGACCTCAGGGGGATAGAGCTATGACTCCTTTGCAAAGGTTTTCATGAGCACCATCTGTGGGCTTAAAGCATGTTCTGGTGGGACTCCAATGTCAAGCTGTTCTGGTGGAAAAACTTTAAGGTGGGGGCTTCCCTGGTGGCGCAGTGGTTGAGAATCTGCCTGCTAATGCAGGGGACACGGGTTCGAGCCCCAGTCCGGGAGGATCCCACAGGCCGCGGAGCAACTGGGCCCATGAGCCACAACTACTGAGCCTGCGCGCCTGGAGCCTGTGCTCCGAGCAAGAGAGGCCGAGACAGTGAGAGGCCAGTGCACCGTGATGAAGAGGGGCCCCTGCTCGCCGCAACTAGAGAAAGCCCTTGTACAGAAACGAAGACCCAACACAGCCATAAATAAATAAATAAACAAATGTGGGCTTTTAAAAAAACACACAACTTTAAGGTGAGGTCTATCAAAAAGTCAATCAGGGGGCTTCCCTGGGGGCGCAGCGGTTGAGAGTCCGCCTTCCATTGCAGGGGACACGGGTTCGTGCCCCGGTCCGGGAGGATCCCACATGCCGCGGAGTGGCTGCGCCCGTGAGCCATGGCCGCTGAGCCTGCGCATCCGGAGCCTGTGCTCCGCAACGGGAGAGGCCACAGCTGAGAGAGGCCCGTGTACAGCAAAAAAAAAAAAAAAAAAAATTAATCAGGGACTTCCCTGGCGGCCCAGTGGTTAAAACCTCACCTTCCAATGCAAGGGGTGCAGGTTCAATCCCTGGTGGGGGAGCTAAGATCCCACCTGCCTCGGGGCCAAAACACCAAAACATAAAACAGAAGAAATAGTGTGACAAATTCAATAAAGTCTTTAAAAATGGCCCACATTAAAAAAAAAATCTTAAAACAGAAAGAGAAAAGTTAATCAGCTCATTCCCCACTGGCATTTTTTCCCAGGGCTCCTTTGGGGAATTAGGCACCTCATGTCCAAGGGAGCCTCTGGACTCCCTGTTCATTCAGCAGAGGGTTAGTCTCTTTCTACCACGCGAGAAGCTCTCATCTTTTGTTGTTTTTCCTCTTATGTTTTAGCCTAGGGCAACCTGATTTCCCATGTTATTTCTCCGGACGGTGAAGGCATTGTTTCTTCCCCAACAGTGGCTTACCTCTTTCGGGTTACTTGCCTTCCGGGAATCCAATGTCACTGCCAAAGAGGGAAGTTTTTGTTTTGTATATTTTTCTTCTGTGTCTGTTCTCTGTTGAACACTTAAAAGGAACATTTACCAATTGAGAAAGTGCATTAGGTTCATTCCAAATGCACTAAATTTTGCAACTTTTCTCCCAGTATCTGAGGCACTTTGCACCCCTTCCACAGAAAAGGTCAAATTTACCATTCTAATATTTTCAGGGGCCTCAAGATCTGCATTAGTATAATGTCTGTAGGCCTGATAAAGATTTTCCAAAAATTCAAAAATGTCTGTTTCTTTAATTTCTTGACTTTTGTTCAAATTCTTTTGCCTTGGTTTCCCTTTTCAAAAACCTGCCACCATGCACTTCTGGGAGTACTCTAATAAGGGCATTCGTCCTTTATTGGGGTCCCAACTCGGTTTACCTGTGGGTGCTGCTAAGTGGGCTTCAGGTGTGGAGGATCCTCCCTGTAAGGAGGATTTCGATCTTTCCAATTAAACAAGTCTGAGAAACCCAGCCAGCTGGTCATTTGCATTTAGGCCCCCTATGAGATGACAGCATAAAGTACACTATCCTGCCCCGGGAGTGACTCTTGGCTCAAACTGGGTGCCCTGTTGAGTCTTAGAAAACGATACCAGACCAAATCCCTGTGCTCCACGAACTAACACAGGATTTTCTAATTGTTCCCTATAAGGACGGACAGTTGTGAGCCCCAGTGTCAGGAGACAGAGAGACATGGAAGGCAGTGGAGGGGGTGGGTATAGTGGAATGATGGCTGGAGTGGCAGGGACAGCTAGCTCAGCTGGAGGAGTTAAAGCTTGAAGCAATGTATCACTCTCATTACCTTCCTTTTCTTATTTTCCCTGATGTAATAGCAGAAATGCTTGTACGTAAAGAATTTCATCATTCTTCCCCGCTTCTTCACAGAATAGCCACCAGAAAACCATAAATAGCAACTGATCATCTCTAACCATTAAAAGGATGTCTTTTTGCCTGGGCATCAATCAACCTGGCTGATTTCTGGACTGGGGCTTTTGGTGATTTTAGGAACCAAGTGGAACCTTTCTCTTCTCCCTGGCAATGTCCTACAGCCAGGTCTTTTTTACTTCTATTCCTTTTCTCTATTTGACATCTGTAAAAGTTTTAAATATCACAAAATCGATTCAGCAATAAACGTGGAAACAGTACAGACAAAATGAAAAGTTAGAACACACCCTCACACCATACACAAGAATAAACTCAAAATAGCTTAACTATTTAAACGAGACATGGCACCATCAAACTCCTACAAGAGAACATAGGTAAACACTGTCGAACATAAATTGTACCAATGTTTTCTTAGGTCAGTCTCCCAAGGCAATAGAAATAAAAGCAAAAATAAACAAATGGGAACTAATTAAACTTGTAAACTTTTGCACAGCGAAGGAAACCATAAACATAATGGAAAGAACTTAAGGAACGGGAAAAAACATTTGCAAATGATATAACCGAGAAGAGATTAATTTCCAAAATACACAAACAGCTCATACAACTCAATATCAAAAGAAAAACCCAATCATAAAATGGGCAGACGACCTAAAAGACCTTTCTTTAAAGAATACATACATACAGATGGCCAATAGGCACATGAAAAGGTACTCAACATCGCTTACTTTTAGAAAGACACAAACCAAAACTGCAATGACGTACCACCCCAATCTGTTCAGAATGGCCGTCATTAAAACATCTACAAATAACAAATGCTGGAGAGGTTGTAGAGAAAATGGAACCCTCCTACTCTGTTGGTGGGAACATAAATTGGTGTAGCCACTATGGAGAACAGTATGGAGGTTCCTCAAAAAACTAAAAATAGAGTTGCCGTATGATCCTGCAATCCCACTCCTGGGCATATTACCCGGACAAAACTCTAATTCGGACAGATACACGCACCCCAGTGTTCACAGCAGCAGTATTCACAATAGCCAAGATATGGACACAATCTAAACGTCCACCAACAAATGAATGGATAAAGACATGGTACATATATATAAAATGGAATATTACTCAGCCATAAAAATGAATGAAATGCCATTTGCAGCAACATGGATAGAACTAGAGATCATATTAAGGGAAGTAAGTCAGATAGAGAAAGACAACGTGTGATATCACTTATTTGTAGAATCCAAAATATGACTCAAATGAGCCCATCTATGAAACAGGAGAACTCACAGCTGTAGAGAACAGACGTGTGGTTGCCAAGGGATAGGGAGGTGGGGGAGGGATGGATTGGGAGTTTGGGAGTAGCAGGTGGAAACTATTATATATGGGTTGGATAAACAACAAGGTCCTACTGTAGAGCACAGGGGACTAAATTCAATATCCTGTAATAAGCCATAATGGAATGGATTATGAAAAAGAACATATATATATGTACACACATATGTATAACTGAAACACTTTGCTCTACAGTAGAAATTAACACGACATTGTAAATCTACGATACTTCAATAAAATACATTTTAAAAAAACCAAAGAAGCAAATGAACTGGTTCACAAATTGGGTAAAAGCCCAGCAACTCTTTCCTCTCTCCAACAGGCTGCCCCACTCAAATGCAAAAACAACTGGCTCATTCCGCGGAATAAAAGCCCCACACGGAGAGCTTTCTGGCTGTACACACCAGAGCAACTTACCCTACTGCGTGCAGTCCTTCGGCTCCCAAATATTGATTCCTTGCTCCAATTGCCAAGCGCTGGGGCGGCCAGAATGTTGAAGGGAAGATCCTCGGACAAGCGGTCCCGGCAGCGGCCAGGACCTTACCCCCAAATTCCCAGGCTGGGATCAGCTAGCCAGGGAAGCTGATCAGCAGCGAGGCTCCTGGCGGGTTTCATCCAAATCAGTTGCCGGGGCTTCCCTGGTGGTGCAGTGGTTGAAAGTCCGCCTGCCGATGCAGGGGACACGGGTTTGTGCCCCGGTCCGGTAAGACCCCACATGCCGCGCGGAGCGGCTGGGCCCGTGAGCCATGGCCGCTGAGCCTGCGCGTCCGGAGCCTGTGCTCTGCAACGGGAGAGGCCACAACAGTGAGAGGCCCGCGTACCGCAGGAAAAAAAAGGAAAAATCTGTTGCCAAGTCCAAACCTTACTACTCACCCCGTGACAGGCCAATAAATCGAAAGTCGAGCTGTTGGGGCAAGAACTAGGGACTTTATTCGGAAAGCCAGCACACCGAGAAGACGACAGACTCCCACCTCGCAAACAACCACCTTGCCTGAGTTAGAATTCACGCTTCTTTTATACTCAAAGGGCGGGAGTAAAGTCAAACACTTCCTGGGTCAGGTGAGATCCAGAGAGGAGGTGTTAACCTCTCCTGTCCTGCAGGCATTCACAGGTGGGCCTGGTCAGGATGTCTCCTGAGAGCTGAACAGAGATATTTTTAGCTTAATGATCATTACCTGGGATCATTAGCTTAATGATCATTACCTGGGCGGCAGTGTTCCCAGAGATGGCCATGATGTATAATTAACGCTTACAGGCAACACCTATTTAGTGATTAACTTGTAATAGAATACAAAGGTTTCTCCCTATGTCAGAAAGTCTGTGTCCAATATCTGAGATAGAATCTCAAAATATATTTTCTTAATTTTACCTCTTGATCAGTACAAGTAAGAGTAAATTCGTTTAATCCAGAAATGAATCTTTTTCAAATTCTGGGGATTGGGGAGTGGAGGGAGAGGAGGGCAGATCGTCCTGGTGTCAGCTTCTAAAAATGATAATAGCTTCCATTTGATCCAAGTTTAGCAAGTCAGGATCTGGCTTGGTGTTTACGATACAGCTGGTTTCCCAAACATTCATTGAAGGGCTAAGTATAAATAGCATACAGTTAGAAAATCAGAGATTTCCATAAGCGAGTTTGTCAGAAGAAAACCTTTTCCCCTTTGAGGCAAGAATCTGTGAGTGTGGTGACTTTGGCTTAATGTGGAGGCCACAGAGAGGGTAGCAGGTAGGGAAGAGAATGATCTGGGGGTAGAAGGGGGAAGTCCTTTCTTACTAAAATAAAACGCACAAGTGAATCATGATAATAGCAAGAATTCAAAAAACAGGGAAAAAATAGACCACCCCTGAAAAAATGTACATGGGGAGATAGCTGGGAGGGACATTTTTGTCGTACTAACATTTATTTTGCAACTAAAGTACGCGTGTGTGTGTGTGTGTGTGTGTGTGTGTGTGTGTGTGTGTGTGTGTGCTGGTTTTAGGGAGGAGAGCTATAGGAAATAGATGACAATATTTAAAGTGAGTATTAATCTTTTAAACTGAAAACATGCTCATCTTAACATGCATGGCTCAGATGCCTTCTAGGGAAGGCTTGGCTGTTTAAAGTTCGTACATCCTGTACGTTCACCTTAAATCTGCTGCCCAAACACAAAGGCAGCAATCACTAAAAATTTCAGCTGTCAGACCAGTTGAGTCTGGACCACCTGAGTCATCAAGACTCACAGGATCCTGTTGACTTGCTCAGGGCTCAGCCAGTGGGGAGATTAATTTACGCAGAGTGAAAATCAAGGAAGCTTGTTTTTCTCAGAACCTTTGACCTGAAAGTGATCCCACGTGTTCCTGTTTCTGGGTCTGGCATGCGCTGCACCGATACCAGTCTGCAGTGTTCGCTGATTTTCCTTTCATTAAACACATACTGGAATGAGATTTCTCGGATGTCTTCAGTGAGAGTGTATTGCATGTTTAACATCCATGGTGTGAACCCATTTCTGCCTTTGCTCGCGTGGTGAATCGTGCCTGGCTACCCAATTTTTCCCTCCTCAGCCATCTCACATCGCTTATCCCTCTTAGTCTGAGACAGATTCCTGCTTCCCATGTGCCTTCTAGTTGTGCACAGTAGCCGTTTAAGTACTTTATTGTTACATGATATTCCATAATCCTTCCTTCCACACTACACTTAATTGCTTCTGAAGTCTTATGTTTCCCCCAAGTGGATCTCAGCCTTTCCTCAAATTCTAAAATAGGGGAATATTTTTGCTCCCGAGTTGACTTTTGGGTTGTTTTAAAAGTGCTATCTATGTGCCTAACATAATAGGCACTGAGAAAATTTCCAAGTTCAAAACAATCTAGTCATAGAGTGTAGTGTGGAGAGAAAGCAGCTCAGGAAACGAACTCATACAATAGATGGTCTTAAATCCCTGACTGAAACATTTGGACTTTATTATCTGGAGTTGGTATATGCGTGCTCTTGGAGACTTTTAAATGGGAGAACACTAAGGTATAAAGTCTTGATGGAGGGGTGGGTATTTTTATGAAGGCAAATTAGAAGGGAGTCAAGTGTCAGAGAGGTCTTAGAACGTTGGGACAGAAATCCCTCTGTGAGTTGATTGTATTAGGAACATTTTTCTTAAATAAATTGAAAATACTTTTTTGTATGATAGAAGCAATGTAGGTTTGAGAGAACACAGAAATTTCTGAAACGTATAAGGAAGAAAAAACTAACAACTAGAGATAATTATTAACATTTTATTGTAGTTTTATGGATATAATTGAGATCATATAATATATGCAGTTTAACACCTTAACTTTTTAAACTTAGTAAAAATATTTGCCCACATTATTATTATTTATTTATTTATATTTATTATTTAAAATATGATCTATGAAGGAGCATTCGTTTTATCGAGTGGATGCTTTATATTTTAGCTTTCCTGCTTTGGTTGTACATCTAGATTATTTCCAGTTTGTAGCTATCAGGGGTAGTCATCTTTACCCAAATATCTCTGTCCACTTCCCTGATGATTAGCTTAGCATAGATTCTTAGGATCAATGGGCCAGAGGGCAATGGACCTTTAAGTTCTTCACTAATTGTGTTCTGTAGAGACATTTGCTTTGCCTTCCCATAGGAAGCGTGTGACACTGAAAATAGTCATTTAAAAATCTTTGTGAACTTGATAGACACAAAGGGTATCACTGTAATAAATATGGTTGAAAGGTTCAGTCAACATTCACTGTACCTGTGGGGGGCAGCCCTTGCCCCCAGATTTGTTACAATTCTCAGCTAGTTAGCAAGAGGGCTGAGAAGGGAGCCCAGATGTTTTGCCTCCCAGATAAATGACCTCTTTAACCAACCATCTTTTACCAGATGACATTGACTAAGGATAAATGTAAGACCCTTCACTTGCAATAAGGAACATGCCTAAACCCTGATGGAAAAAATATGCTTAGTGGCTACAAAAGTGAAAAAAAAAACATTTAGGATGTTGGTGTGCAGTAACCCCAGAATGAATGAATGAGCAAAACCAAAGCAAAACAAACATGTACAAGCCCAAGCAGACCACCATCCCTTCTAATTTGTGTTGTTAACACAAGCCTAACACTTAGAATGTCAGGGATGAAGGTCCCACGTCCTCCATGTTTGAGAGGTCAGCAGCTTAGTTGACTTGCGGGCTGTTGGAGGCCCTGATTTCAGGTACTAGGTCTGGAGAGATCAGTGGTTGCAGGAGTTCTGGCGACATGGCATGTGTGGCGATGTGGAAGACTGCGTTCTCCTTTCTATGGATCCGAAGGATGGAACAAAAATCCCTACATGGCTGAGGTTTCCTCTTCCTGTTAGGAAGGAGGGATTGGCTGGTAGGCCTACAATTTGGAATAGGCTGCCTTGGAGGGAATGAGTTCCCTCAAGCCTGATCTGAATAAACTCTTGGCAAGAATATGAAGATATCTGAACACTGGGTGTGAGATTAAGATGGATGACTTGTGGGTGGGATGTCTCTAGAGAGATGCTGTCCAGAGCCAAGTAGACCGGTGCTGGCTGGGTTGGGGGTTGCGATTATGGCCGTTTTGTGTGTGTGTGTGTGTGTGTGTGTGTGTGTGTGTGTGTGTGCGCGCGCGCGCACACGCACGTAAGCTGTGAGGCCTGAAAAGTGTTAATTATTGCCCCATGTGTAGGAGGGTGCTCATTACTCTGCTCAAGTGATAGCCAGACCTTAGGTCCTATTCCAACCCTGTGATGTCGTGATTCTCCGAATTTGATTTAAGATAGACTGATGTGAAGAAGGAACAGAGAGACCCTCTAATGCATCCCAAATGGGTCTCCATACGTGCATGTCCACTGACATCGGCCTACACCTGCCACATCACCTCATTCTTACCGGGAAACTAACTGCAGGTTATGTTCAATGGGAAATGACCAGCTAGTTAGTTAGAACAAATAATATTACTATGCATTATATTATATATACAGTCGTATATGAAATCTTTAATAAAATGTATTGCTCTGCTACTCTTCTGAATGTACATCACATCCTCATCTGAAGATCAAATCAATTGAGGGTAAAATTCAACTAGTTCGAACTGAGCAATGCATCCGTTGCACTCAGAGCATTGCTTCACACCTGCTCTCAGGATGAGGTAATGAATTGGTAGAGGAATTGTTTCAGCTCATGAGAAAAAAAAAAAAATTGAAAGAGTCCATTACCTATGGCTTGTGACTAATGGCATGAATATCTAAGGATATTCTCACTGCAAAGCTATCTGCAATATTAAATACTGTGGCAAGGAAGAATTAGTCATAACATGATGGTAACAAACTCTGTGCTCATCAAGTTTCTATTATTGTCAGGCACTCTGCAAAAGAGGATTTACAAATGTCACCTCTGAAAAGTGGGTCTAATCATCGCTATTTTATAGATAAAGGGCGCTGCTGGGTTTGAGCTCCCTGTCAGGGGGAGAACAGTGAGGTACACCTGTGCTTCACTTTGAAGGTAACCACATGAAACATCAGAGGTAGAATTTAATGAGTTCTCTACAAATCGATGAGAGGAAGACAAACAACCAGGCGGGTAAAATGGGAAAAACATGAGAAGTTATTCCATACAGAGGACACAGGATGAACATAGGCAAAGATGTTCCACCTTCTTAGTAATTAGAGAATTGTAAAATAAATGCACACAATAGCTTTCCCATCATTGGACTGGCAAAAGCTGGCAAAATATAAAAGTCTGACATACCAAATACTGGCAAGAACATGAAGCAATGACATACTATCCTCCAAAAAATATCAAATGTGGAGAAAATCAGGGTTTCCTAGTATAGTTGAAGATGCATCTACCCAGTGATCCTGCATTTTCACTCACTGGACAATCTCTCAAAAACCCACACAAGGGCTTCCCTGGTGGCGCAGTGGTTGAGAGTCCGCCTGCCGATGCAGGGGACACGGGTTCGTGCCCCGGTCCGGGAAGATCCCACATGCCGCGGAGCGGCTGGGCCCGTGAGCCATGGCCGCTGAGCCTGCGCGTCTGGAGCCTGTGCTCCGCAACGGGAGAGGACACAACAGTGAGAGGCCCGCGTACCGCAAAAAAAAAAAAAAAAAAAAAAAACCCACACAAGAGGACATTACAAAAATCTTCACAGCAGCACTATTTTTAAAGCAAAACATAAATTTGATATTTAAATATCCAACTTAAATATCCAAAGGAGATAGATACATAAATTGTGGAATATTCATACAATAGAATACAATATAGTAGTTGCCTTGAGTGAACTAGAATTACACTTCTCAAAATATTTGAATGTCACAAATATAATATTGAATGAAATAAAACGTTGCATAAGTATATAGTACTTTTTATATAAACGTTAAAAAACCCTACACAACAATATATTGCTTAAGGAAGACACACACACATAACACACACACACACGTCAGAATGATAAACAAGTTTAGGTTGGTGAGTCTGGAGGGTGGGAGAGATGTACACAGGAAACTTGGTAATTATGATTTCTGAGGCTGGGTCTTGCTTATATGACTTATGACTTATTGAATTATTTAGATGTTAGCTATTGCTGACGCCCATTTAAATAGAAAATTTAAAAAGTGAAAATCAGAGAGGAAGAATAAAGTGAATGAATTGAGGAAGTTTTGGCATAAAGCAGCATTTCTCGTCGCCAGAACAAAGCAAACCTGTTTGGATTCCTTCCTTCCCCTTTCTCATTAGCAAACAATGTTCTCCAGTTTCTCTGATTTTTCAGAGTAGTTGAGAACCTGCAGTAAAGGTTTTGATTTTCTATTGTTTTTAATTGCAAAGGTTGCAATCCCCAAGTCAGTTCTGCCCTCAGAGCCAAGCAGTTCATTCCGCCAGTACCGGGAAAGACATTTGGTACAGAAACCATCTCTGGAAGTGCAAGTTTCGCGACCATAGCCTCACCGACAAAGTGAAGTGTCAGCCCGTGTCCCATCAGAGGGAGGCATGCAGGAGGGCTGGCACGCCCGTCTTAACTTCCTAAGCTTTGGAGCAACTATACTGATTGGACTTGGCATGCAAGTTTTTCCTCAAACTATACAAAACAGGATAGGACACAGATTCCTCTATTTATAAGGTAGAAACTGAACAAGACAACAAAAAAGATTTAGGAATAACTTTCAACACTGCTTATAACAATAGTTCTGTATGCAAGTCACTTGGTATCTTTTATAGTAATGCTAGTTTGGGGGCATAAACCTTGCAAAACGTATAAGTATGGAGGAACCTCACTTAATGCTGATGCCAGGGGAAAAGTAATAAAGATCTCCACTTCTGGCTTACCAAGGGGGCCTCAGAGTAGAGAGCCCTAGGGCTCCCTGAGGTCTTTTAAAAAGATCCCTGAAACCAAAACCATTTTCATCGTAATATTAAGACCTTCTCTGTCTTTTTTACTCTCATTCCCTCACCAGTGGACAGTGGACTTTCTCAGAGGCTACATGACATGTAACATCATAAGAGACTGGATATGAGAATCCAACTGTCTTCTGTTAAATTAAACATTAAATAAGAGATTCCCAAACACTAAGCATGGGTATGTAGAGGTGTGTAGAACAATACCACTTGTCTCAATAAGTCTGTTTTGAAAAGTAGAGTTATTTTTCATAAAATGTATGAGATTTATATTAATGTGTAGAGAGTTTATTGCTATTTTAAGTAAATAAGAAAATAAATGTTTCAAACGCTTTCCAGTTTAATTTCTAACATAGTAAATATCGACAGATATAAACCACATAAACAAAACCACTTTGGAATCCTCAATAATTTTTAAGAGTGTAGAAATTTGCAAACCACTGGCTTCCAGCTGGTCACAGAAAGCTTTGCTGTCATCTCCCCTTGCTGCTAATGGCTGCTTTTCTCGCTGTTGGGAATCCCACAAGGACCACCAGAAATAGCTTGGCCAGAAACCTGTTGAATGGAGATTACATTTTCTATTTTTTTCTAAGTCTCAGTGTCCTCCGGGATGTCTCTGGGTGTCTCCTGATGGCCAGGGCAACAAGTCCCTGTTGATGTTGTCAGGGTTGGAAGTTTCAGACAGGAACAGTTTTCCTGCTCCGGCTATTTGAGGATCCCCGTGGGATGCCTGCTTTACAGAAGTTAACAGCACGACCCAGGCAGATAAATAATATCACTTAAAAGCCATCTGGGTCGGCGTCTACTCCGGGGGCATTCTATACAGGCCAATGCAGGGCATGTAATAACTGCTCGAATGGAGTTCGGAAAGGAAGGAATAGTTCATTTGGTGGCACAATTTGGAATAGATTTCAGCAGACAATTAATGGGGATGGAGGACTTCTTAGCTGCCAGAATATCCGGCACAAAGCCTTCGAACCCACTTCCTAGTGCGATGGCACGCTCCTTCCTAAGCTAGCACCGGGAAGGTAGGGCTGCCCCGCCCATCGTAGTGAGGAACTAGCCTGGTACGGAAATGCCACGACAGGACTCAGTCCCGGGCTGTCAGTCTCCACTTTCTACGAGTTCCTGCGCGCTCCGATCCAGTTCTGCAGGTACACATCGGCTCACGGAGTCTGCAGCTGAGCAGGGCGCGGGCGGGACGAGGAGGTGGCAAAAATGTGCGCGACTGGGCGGCGGGCGGCGATCGGGACTCCCGGGCGGCCCCTGACCGGCTGGGCGACCTTGGGGGAGCGGACTCCGTCTGTGGAAGAAGGTGTGGAGCCCGCGTCCACTGCCGGTCCGTCTTCCTCCCTCTTTTCCTGCCGACCTTTGCCATATAGGCCTAAGCTGCCTTCTCCCGAGTGAGCAGGTTTCCGTTTAGACGGCCAGGCCCAGGAGGAACCTGAGGCCAAGGACGCGCAGGGAAGGCTACGCGCGACGCACGGTGGGCACTTGGGCGTCACCACGGGGAACGGGGGCCGCGGGCTGAGGCGGGCCGGGCGGCGAGCTGCATGGCAGAAGGGGATGTCCCTGCGCCCCCAAAGGAGGCGACCGGGCAGCCTGGAAGAGTACCCGCCCCGATGCCCACACTGCGCCTCCGGCCCCTCCCGACCCCTCCCACTGATGCGTCTCCCCCCGGATTCTGGAGGTGGGCGCTCGGAGCAAGGGTGGGGCAAGGGAGGGAGCCGTCTTTGGGGGCGCGTCCGGATACATCTGGGGCCAAAGTTGGAGGTCTCCTCATGGAGCAGGAAAGGTCAAAAGCCTAGCTGGGATCTCTAGCTGGGATTCAGAGGTCGCAGAACCCTGGCCTCGTGCCGCGGGAGGGCGCGCTCCGCCCGCTGCGCCCCTTTCCACGCCTCCGTCTTTCTTCCTCGCAGCCTGTAGGGGAATGCCATTGTTGCTGCTCTGCGTCGTGTGCACCGCTCTTCCACGATTTATCAGAGCAGGTACGTTCGGTTGGTTCGGGTCTCAGTGGCCCCCCTCCCTCTCTGCCACCCTGCCGCTCTGGGCGAGCCCCTGTGCAGACCTCCTGGGGGATCACGTGAGACCGGAGCCTGGCCGGTGACACTCGCCCCAGGGGTCCAGGCAAAATCCCGCGGGAGACGCTCAGCCCCAAGCATCCCCTTCGAGCTTTGAAGTGACTTGAAGAGGGGTAGGAGATGGGCAAATTTGCAAGTCAAGGCTCGAGTTAAAATGCTCAAATAGATCTATAATACCGTCTACTTTATATGACAAACGGACATGTTAGACCCAAGGTAATAGCAAAGAAACCAGCCACGGAACAAATTACTTCCAAGAAACACTAAGCAATTTGTTAGAAACGAACTTTAAAGCGAGCGGAATTGTTTAACAATCCTTTTGGGGAGGAGATGCTTACACCTTTTATTGGGGACGGACGAATTAACCGGGTAGCAGAGCAGTAGGAAAACAGATCAAGTGGGGC
Organism: Pseudorca crassidens; assembly: GCF_039906515.1. NCBI lineage: Eukaryota > Metazoa > Chordata > Mammalia > Artiodactyla > Delphinidae > Pseudorca > Pseudorca crassidens. The sequence continues at coordinate 5,301,319 of NC_090309.1, read as the reverse complement.
TCAGAATAGGAACGTTTACACTGAAGGAGGAAGATGAAGGAATTGAGGGTCTTAGAAGGGAAAGAGGGGACTCATTCCAAATGGGGAGATCACTTGTTGAGGGGGAGGACCGAGTAAATTCCCTCTTATGGACAGATGTGAAAGACTTCGGGTCATGCTTTCACATCAGCAACTCCCATACTGAGAAAACTCTCACATAAAATTTCAAATCAGCAAGAAAATCGAGGTGTTTGTGGAAACTAATAATAACCGACACTAGCGCTCTCGGTTGTGATTATTTTTTTCCTTTCTTTCCCTAGATGCTTGCGAGGACGTGAGTATGCAGGATACTGTGTCAGTGGGCCAGCCTACGGCTTTTCACTGCATATACCCTCTGCCAACATCTGGGAAGGTAGATGCAACATGGTATAAATATCCTAGAAAAATCCCAGTATCCAAAAACATACAGTCTCGAATCCACCAGGACCAAAACTGGATTTTGTTTCTCCCTGTGAAAGGGGAGGACTCTGGGATCTACTACTGTGATACAAAGTAAGTTCCTCATTCATGAGAACTGTCTCTCTCATTTATATATATATATATATATATATATATATATATATATATTTATATAATATGTATAATATTTATATAATATATAATTCTTTTAGAAAAACTCTTGATAAACTCTTAATCAATGTAGAAAACAATGAGAAGAATATAGTTTTGTAATTGTTACGAGGTGGTTTCAATGAACAGACTTTTAAGCAGAACAGATTTGTAAATCAGTTGCTGGACCGTGAAATGCATCTTTTCCTATTGAGATGATGTCCAAGGCCAGACCAGCTTACAAAGCCTGTTTAATTCCAACATGATTGCTGCCTTCTTTCTTGGAATGCCAGAAGTTTTTGCGACAGGTGGTACATCCAGATAGGTATAAGCCTCCTTCAAGCACTTTTTGTAAGGGTTCTGCTATAGGAATTTAACAGTGACCAAGCACCCAGTATGTTCTAGACCCCATGCTAAGCCTTATGCTAGTAATGTAAGTAAGTGACAAAGGTCTGGTGGGAGATAGTTAAGCCTGGTTGGCACTGTGGTGAGCCAGAAAGCGTATGTCACACCAAAGGTGGCAGTCTATGCAGCAGTTCAAGTCCATCTTCCAAAATTTCAAGGTAACCTGGAAATTGGAATGTGTGTGTATGGGTGTGTGTGTGGTTAACTTTCCAATAAGCTTTGTGCATGTGTCCTAATTAAAACACATCTGTGGACCACATTTTGGCTGAGGGCCCCAATTTTGTTATCCCCCTTTGCTAATGTGCATGACCTTCATGAGTCATTTGACCTCCACGAGCCTTGGCTTTCTTATCTGTAAAGTGGGAGTAATGTCAGCCAGATAGGGTAGAAGTTAAAATGACCCCAGCTCATGTGTGAAGTAGGTACTCCAGGAACGTAGCTGCATCCTCCCTCTCTTGCGGTTCCTCGGTATTTGCCAGCCTCTTTCTGTGTTTCAGGATGGCCATGTCCTTCTCTGATTCCTGCCAGATTCCTCATTTCCGTGTGATTGACTCGAAGTACATGGTTACTCAGTGGCACAGGTGGAAGTGCCAGTAGCCCCTTCCCCAAAATTTCACTCACTCTGCAGACCGGCTGCTGACGTCTTGAGGGGGTCTGCTCTCCTCTTTCCTCCAGGTTATTCATTAACCAGAGTTGGAGATCGTATGCCGCACAAATCTGTCTGGACGTCCAGGCTGGATTTATTTATTTTTTATTCTAACTGGGACTTCATTTTTATTTATCTTTATTGGGGTATAATTGATTTACAATGTTGTGTTACTTTCTGCTGTACAGCAAAGTAAATCAGTCATACGTATGTCCACTCCTTTTTAGACTCTTTTCCCATATAGGTCATTACATAGTATCGAGTAGAGAGTTTCCTGTACTATACAGTAGGTCTTTATTAGTTATCTGTTTTATATATAGTAGTGTGTATATGTCAATCCCAATCTCCCAATTTATCCCTCTCCCCCCCTTTCCCCTGGTAACCATAAGATTGTTTTCTACATCTGTAACTCTATTTCTGCTTTGTAAATAAGTTCACTTGTACCATTTTTTTTATATTCCACACATAAGCAATATCATATGATATTTGTCTTTCTCTGTCTGACTTACTTCACTCAGTATGACAATCTCTAGGTCCATCCATGTTGCTGCAAATGGCATTATTTCATTCTTTTTTATGGCTGAGTAATATTCCATTGTGTGTGTGTGTGTGTGTGTGTGTGTGTGTGTGTGTATAGCACATCTTCTTTATCTGTTTCTCTGTTGATGGACATTTAGGTTGCTTTCATGTCTTGGCTTTTGTAAATAGTGCTGCAATGAACACTGGGGTGCATGTATCTTTTTGAATTATGGTTTTCTCCGGATATATACCCAGGAGTGGGATTGCTGGATCACAGGCTGGATTTAAAATATTTAAATATGGGAGCTGTGAAATGGGGCAAAATAATCTTTCCTAGAACGTAGACATCAATACTGTCTGTCATGGAAGAAAATAAACATGAATTCTCACAAATCTTTAATATATAGATATGATACATGTTTAGTAAACTGTATATTTTTACTTTGAAATAATTCAAATTCATATCACATTTGCAAGAATTGTATAAAGGGCTCCTGCCTACCCTTTATCTAGATTTCTATTATTTAACATTTTGCCACATTTTCCCCATCATCCCCTGTGTATGTTACACACGGTATTTTTTCTAAACCATTTTATTCCAAATCATCTCAGTTGTATGCATCAGGTCCCTTTACCCCTTAATATTTCAATGTGTCTTTCCTCTCAGCAAGAATATTCTCTTAGTTATATTAGAATAGTTATCACATTCAGGAAATTTAACCATCACACAATACTTTATCTAGTAACCAATTTGTATTCTAATTTTCTCAATCTTCTCAGTGATGACTTTTATAAATGTTTTTCTTCCTTTTCCTGTGGAAGATTGAATCCAAGATCACTGCATTGCATTTGGTTGTCATGTACTTTTAATCTCTTTTCATCTGGAACAGATCTTCAGCCTGTTTTGTGTGTGTGATATTGACATTTTTAAGAAGTACAGACAATTATTTTATATTGTATCTCTTAATTTGGGTTTGCCAGATATTTCTTCATGAGTCGGTTCAGGCTGAGCCTTCTTGGCTGGAATGCTATGGAAGTGGTTTGCATTCTCTTCAGACAGCACACTCAGAGACACCTAGCATCCGCGTGTCCCTGCTTGGTGATGTTCATTTTGACCATTTGGTTAAGATGTCCTCCCGTGTTTCCACCATCCAAATACATCTTTTTTCCTTTCGTAATGAATGACTTGTGAGATGTATGCTGTCTTGTTTGAGGCAGAGGGTTTCCACAGTGCTTGGAAGAGGATTTGGAAATATTTGGAGATAAACAGAATTATTTGGTTTTGTGACTGTTTGAGTTTATGAGGTTTCAATCTGTTGTTTTCTTACAGTGATACAAACACCTGTCCCAGAATGCAAGTCAACCTCACTGTATTTAAAAAACATTGGTGTGGTACTTCTGGAAACAGTCAACCGCATGTGCCAGATGAGTACAAACAGATTTTATACGTTGGAAGAGATGACATTCTTATATGTCCTCTGAACTTCCCAAACAGTTTTCATTTGGATTCAGTAAAGTGGTATAAGGTAAAACAAAAAAAATTTCCTATTGCTATTTTCCTTCCTCTTCTTTAAAACCTACTTGTTTTTTTAGTTTAAGCTGTACCTTTTGAAGCAGAACTGGTAAAGAGAGAGATTTGTGTACGTAAGATTTGTTAGCTAATTGCTATGGATAATTTAACGCTGTTAATTACTTATTTTTTAAATTTGTAGTTATTAGAGCTTGGTCATAGCTTATTATTGGAATCCACCCCTCCCCCAATTATTCTTACTTTTCAGACTATCCTTCGTTATTCTTTTTAATTAAGATTGATAAGTAGTTTCTTTGAATGGGTAGTACACACATAGGTTTCAGGAATCACGAAGTATCAGAAGGCATGCCCCGGAAAGTCCCCTTCCCACTCCTGATTCATATTTGCCCAGGCCCATCTCACCTTCCATGACATGTGGCTGCTGTAATTGGTTTCTTGCAGACCTTGCATTATTCTTGTGTAATGCCATGCAAGCAGATAAAACTATACATCCTAGTCCTTTCTTTTTTTATGGAAACAGGGCATCCTATACTCACCTTCCTGCACCTTGTGTTTTCACCTTCAAACCTTCTCTTTTCTTGATTGCACTGGCAGACAATAATGGAAAAGGCATAATCCTTGGCACAGAGGTGCACAGGCGAGGTATTTAATATCTGAATTAGTTCTCTCCCAGCTCTGCTTGTTAGCGTTTGCCAGTACAACCATCTGGGTCATGAGTACTCTTTGTGGGAAGGTTTTTATGTACTGTTTCAATTTCTTTAATGGTGATAGGATTATACAAATTTCTTATTTATTCTTGAATGGGTTTTTGTAGGATGGTTTTCTAGGAAATTGTTCATTTCATTAAACGTTTCAAATGCTCTGGCATGAAATGGTTTATCATTTCTCTGCTTTTAATGTCTGCTTCTGTAGTAAGGTTCATCTTTTATCCCCATCACAATATGTTTCTCTCTGTCTCTGTCTCTGTCTCTCTCACACACACACACTCTCTTTCTCCTTCTCACTTGATTAGTCTTATAAAAGATTTGCAGTCAGTTCTATTACTCCTTTCAAAGCACCAATTTTTGCCTTTGTCAGTCCTCTCTGTTATGTATTTCACATTCATTTAGCTTGTTTCTGTTTTCCCCCTCACAAGGAAAGTGGCAATGAATGCCCTTATCTTGTATTTTATTTTATTCTAATTTTTTTCTTTCCCATTATGGCTTATTACAGAATATTGAATATGGTTCCCTGTGCTCTACAGTAGGACTTTGTGTATCTCTTTTATATATGATCGTTTGTATCCGCTAGTCCCAAACTCCTAATTCATCCCTCCCCCCACCTCCCCACCCCTCTTTCCCCTTTGGTAACCATAAGTTTGTTTTCTATGTCTGTGAGTCTCTTTCTGTTTTGTAAATAAGTTTGGTTGTATCATGTTTTAGATTCCACATATAAATGATAGCATACAATATTTGGCTTTCTCGGTCTGACTTACCTCACTCGGCATGATAATCTCTAGGTCCATCCATTTGCTACAAATGACATTTTTTAATGGCTGAGTAGTACTCCACTGTATATATGTACCACGTCTTCTTTATTCATTCACCTGTCGATGGGCATGGTTTCAGTGAAATCCTCATGTGGTGAATCAGCTGGAAGGGCTTGAGTATGGTGCCACGTTGATCGTTAGTATTTCAGAAATTGAGTTAGGAAGCGGGGATCATTAAGAGAGCATGTGAAGTAGAACGGATAGAATGAGGGGGGAAGGGGAGGGTGAGCAGGGGGAGGGAACTCATTCCTGCTGCCTCCGATTGTCCCTGTCAAGTGGAAGGAGATGTGATGTGGAGAGTGTGAAAGAGCAGACAGGCGAGCAGGTGGGAGAGAGTTGAAGGAGATGCAAAGACTTTCTACGGTGAGGACCATGGATTTGTTTATGTTTGTGTGTTTAGCTCCTGTCGTGCTCATCCGGTTGTAGGGGTGTAGGAGAGGGATGGCAGGATGAACCCAGCATGGGGTTTCTCTGGATAAATACACTGGAAGGATGAAGGGTTTCCTTAATCCTTGACTTGAGAACTTAAAAGGAGATCATTCAAGTGATGGCCACATGAGTCTAGGTGGGACAGGAAAGGAAATGATGCCTGAAGGATACTGGTGATTAGGAGAAATTAGAGGGGTCCAAGGACTGATCCAGGTTAAGATGGAAAAATGGGCTGGATAGCTAGAAAGTTCACCATATCACATGATGGATGTGGTGGGTACAGGCTCCCCATCCACGGGGAGGCTTTTTATATTATAGAGGTTGCAAGGCTATTGATAAAAAAATAAGAACAAAGCACCCAGAACCACACCCTACGTTTTCCTAACCTATAGCTAAGGTTCTGGATGTGGTACAGTTTCTCCAGCTGGCTTCACTGAAAAGCTAAAGTGAGTATGGTGATCTGCTTTTCTACCGGACGTGGGCTTTCTGCCGCAGTGTTCCGGGGCCCAGTCTCCAGCTTCGTGGGAGATGAGAAGCAGTAGGCATGTCTTCTGACTTATTGTTGTTGTGGCTCCAGCAAACGTGCTGGGACTTCACTTGCTGCAGTTGTGTAAGTGGCAACTCCCGGTCCCTGACTTGCAGGTGGTATATCTCAAAGTCTCGATTCCCGCCATCAGGATGGTGGTGGAGGAAGCAGCTATCATGCGAACTCGTTCTGCATTGTGCTTCAGCGCCTAAGGTTCTGTTTTAAATCCTTTTCTGCTTAAAAGAGCTAGAATTTTTTTTTTTTTCGAAACAAATCCAGTCTGGGAGACATGGCCTCACAGAATTGTTTGGAAGAGTAATTGAAATAATCTATCCACTAAGCCCTTAGTTCAGTGTGGGTACATAGTAATTACTTAATAAATAAATACTAGATATTATTACTTAGTTAAAATAAAAGAAAGAAACAGGTGGAATAATAAGAAATTATCATCAGAATGGTATATTTTTTCTAAATTAACAATGTTTTATTGTGCTAAAATATGTATAACATAAAATTTAGCATTTCAATGATTTTTCAGTGTACAGCTCTGTGGCATTAAGTACATTCACCTTGCTGTACAACCAGAACTTTTTTATCTTCCCAGATGGAAACTCTGTACCCACTGAACAATAACGCCTCATTTTCCTCCCCACTCCCAAGCCCCTGGCAACCACCATTCTATTTTTTGTCTCTATGAATTTGACTATTCTAGGAATCTCATATAAGTGGAATCTTACAGTATTTACACTTTTGTGACTGGCTGATTCTACTTAGCATAATGGCTTCAAGGTTCATCCGTGTTGTAGCATGTGTCAGGATTTCTTTCCTTTTTAAGGCTGGATAATATTCCATTGTATGTATAGACCACATTTTGTTTATCCATTCATTTTTCAATGGACACAGATTGTTACCGTCATTTGGCTCTTGTGAATAATGCCGCTTTAAACATGGATGTACAAATATCTCTTTGGCCCCTGCTTTCAGTTCTTTTGGATATATTATCAGAAGTGAAATTTCTGGATCATATGGTAATTCTATGTTTAAGTTTCTGAGGGATTGCCATAATGTTCCCTTTTCTCCGCTCTTCCTCCCTTCCTTCCTTCCTTCTTGTCATTCTAATGATAAGAAGTGAGTTTATGTGTTCAGCACTTATTCTGTACATGGTACATTACTTTCCCAATAATGCTTTCAGTGGTGTGTGTGTGTGTTTGTGTGTGCAAGACAGACACATACACATAAGCTGTCTGGCTATAAAGCCACGGAAGGCACTGTGTATTATTTATTACTCTCCCCCTAAGGTCTATCGTAGTGTCTTCACTCTATTAAAAAAAGAATGAGGTCTTCCTGATTTCAGCTGAAGAGTTTGATTGATGTTTCTTCCATTGATGTTTGAATGATGTCTCCAAGTGACTGTGTCAGTGTTCAGACAAATCACATTTCACTGTTCTCACCAGACTGGATGAGGCACCAGCGTGTGAGTGCAATGCAGTGAATTTGTCTGTACAGTGACACAGCGACTTGGAGAAAGTATGTGACCATATGGTAGTTGCTATGCTCAGTATGTCTAAGTTCCTGACATTTCCAGTTTCTATTCATTCCCAGCAGAGATAAGAACGGCATGAGGAGGGAGAACCACAGCAGTGTGTCCGAGTTCCTCCTCCTGGGGCTCCCCACCCTTCCAGAGCAGCAGGGCGTGTTCTTTGCCCTGTTCCTGGGCATGTACCTGACCACGGTGCTGGAGAACATGCTCATCCTCTGTTCATCAGGCTGGACTCTTGCTTCCACACCCCCAGGTACTTCTTCCTCAGGCACTTGGCCCTGACTGATGTCTCCTTTTCATCTGTCACTGTCCCAGAGATACTGATGAACATGCAGATTAATACAAATCTATCACATAGACAGGGTGCATTTCACAGGTGTATTCTTATATACTTTTTGGTTCTGTTGATAATCTCCTCCTCGCCATGATGGCATATGATTTATTTTTGTATACAGCATTAGGAAGTGTTCTAATATCTTTCTTTTACATGTAGCTGTCGAGTTTTCCCAGCATCACTTATTGAAGAGGCTGTCTTTACTCCATTGTATATTCTTGCCTCCTTTGACAAAGATAAGGTAACCATACGTGCATGGGTTTATATCTGGGTTTTCTATCCTGTTCCATTGATCTATATTTCTGTTTTTGTGCCAGTACCATACTGTCTTGATTACTGTAGCTTTGTAGTATCGTCTGAAGCCAGGAAGCCTGATTCCTCCAGCTCCATTTTTCTTTCTCAATATTGCTTTGGCTATTCGGGCTCTTTTGTGTTTCCATACAAATTGAGAAATTTTTTGTTCCAGTTCTGTGAAAAATGCCATTGGTAGTTTGATAGGGATTGCACTGAATCTGTAGATTGCTTTGGGTAGTATAGTCATTTTCACAATGTTGATTCTTCCAATCCAAGAACATGGTATATCTCTCCATCTGTCTGTATCGTCTTTAATTACTTTCATCAGTGTCTTATAGTTTCTGCATACAGGTCTTTTGTCTCCTTAGGTAGGTTTATTCCTAGGTATTTTATTCTTTTTGTCGCAATGGTAAGTGGGAGTGTTTCCTACATTTCTCTTTCAGATTTTTCATCATTAGTGTATAGGAATGCAAGAGATTTCTGTGCATTAATTTTGTATCCTGCAACTTTACCAAATTCATTGATTAGCTCTAGTAGTTTTCTGGTAGCATCTTTAGGATTCTCTATGTATAGTATCATGTCATCTGCAAACAGTGACAGTTGTACTTCTTTTTTGATTTGGATTCCTTTTATTTCTTTTTCTTCTCTGATTGCTGTGGCTAAAACTTCCAAAACTGTCGAATAATAGTGGAGAGAGTCGGCAACCTTGTCTTGTTCCTGACCTTAGAGGAAATGGTTTCAGTTTTTCACCATTGAGAACGATGTTGGCTGTGGGTTTGTCATATATGGCCTTTATTATACTGAGATAGGTTCCCTCTATGCCTACTTTCTGGAGAGTTTTTATTATAAATGGGTGTTGAATTTTGTCAAAAGTTTTTCCTGCATCTACTGAGATGATCATATGATTTTTATCCTTCAGTTTGTTAATATGGTGTATCACATTGATTGATTTGCATATATAGAAGAATCTTTGTATTCCTGGGATAGAACCCACTTGATCATGGTGTATGACCCTTTTAATGCGCTGGTATTTTGTTGAGGATTTTTACATCTATGTTCATCAGTGATAGTGGCCTGTGGTTTTCTTTTGTGTGTGTGTGACATCTTTGTCTGGTTTTGGCATCAGGGTGATGGTGGCCTCATAGAATGAGTTTGAGTATGTTCCTTCCTCTGATGTATTTTGGAAGAGTTTGAGAAGGATAGGTGTTAGCTCTTCTCTAAATGTTTTATAGAACTCTCCTGTGAAGCCATCTGGTCCAGAGCTTTCGTTTGTTGGAAGATTTTTAATCACAGTTTCAATTTTAGTGCTTGTGGTTTGTCTGTTCAAACTTTCTGTTTCTTCCTGGTTCAGTCTCGGAAAGCTGTGCTTTTCTAAGAATTTGTCCATTTCTTCTAGGTTGTCCATTTTACTAGCATATAGTTGCTTGTAGTAATCTTTCATGATCCTTTGTATTTCTGTAGTATCAGTTGTTACTTGTCCTTTTTCATTTCTAATTCTATTGACTTGAGTCTTCTCCCTTTTTTTCTTGATGAGTCTGGCTAATGGTTTATCAATTTTGTTCATCTTCTCAAAGAACCAGATTTTAGTTTTATTGATCTTTGCAACTGTTTCCTTCATTTCTTTTTCATTTATTTCTGATCTGATCTTTATGATTTCTTTCCTTCTGCTAACTTTGGGTATTTTTTGTTCTTCTTTCTCTGATTGCTTTAGGTGTAAGGTTAGGTTGTTTATTTGAGATTTTTCTTGTTTCTTGAGGTAGGATTGTAGTGCTATAAACTTCCCGTTTGGAACTGCTTTTGCTGCGCCCCATAGGTTTTCGGTCATCGTGTTTTCATTGTCATTTGTTTCTAGGTATTTTTTGATTTCCTCTTTGATTTCTTCAGTGATCTCTTAGTTATTTAGTAGTGTCTTGTTTAGCCTCCATGTGTTTGTATTTTTTACAGTTTTTTTTCCTGTAATTTATATCTAGTCTCATAGCATTGTGGTCAGAAAAGATGCTTGATATGATTTCAATTTTCTTAAATTTACCACAGCTTGATTTGTGACCCAAGATATGATCTATCCTGGAGAATGTTCCATGAGCACTGGAGAAGAAAGTGTATTCTGTTGTTTTTGGATGGAAGGTCCTATAAATATCAACTAAGTCCATCTTGTTTAATGTGTCATTTAAAGCTGTGTTTCCTTATTTATTTTCATTTTGGATGATGTGTCCATTGGTGTAAGTGAGGTGTTAAAGTCCCCTACTATTTTTGTGTTACTGTCGACTTCCCCTTTTATGGCTGTTAGCATTTGTCTTATGTATTGAGGTGCTTCTGTGTTGGGTGCATAAATATTTACAATTGTTGTATCTTCTTCTTGTATTGATCCCTTGATCATTATGTAGTGTCCTTATTTGTCTCTTGTAATAGTCTTTATTTTAATGTCTATTTTGTCTGATATGAGAATTGCTACTCCAGCTTTCTTTTGATTTCCATTTGCATGGAATATCTTTTTCCATCCCCTCACTTTCAGTCTGTATGTGTCCGTAGGTCTGAAGTGGGTCTCTTTTAGAGAGGATATATATGGGTCTTGTTTTTGTATCTATTCAGACTGTATGTCTTTTGGTTGGAGCACTTAATCCATTTACACTTAAGGTAATTATTAGTGTGTGTGTTCTTATTACCATTTTCTTAATTGTTCTTGGTTTGTTTTCGTAGGTCTTTCCCTTCTCTTGTGTTTCCCGCCTAGTGAAGTTCCTTTAGCATTTGTTGTAAAGCTGGTTTGGTGGTGTTGAATTCTCTTCACTTTTGCTTGTCTGTAAAGGTTTTGTTTTCTCCATCAAATCTGATTGAGATTCTTGCTGGTTAGAGTAATCTCAGTTGTAACTTTTTCCCTTTCATCACTTTAAATATGTCTGCCACCCGCTTCTGGCTTGCAGAGTTTCTGCTGAAAGATCAGCTATTAACCTTATGGGGATTCCCACCAGAGCGGCTCAGGCCTGACACCAGGCCAGAGGAGCAGGACCCTGTCAGCCACACAGCTCAGAAGAAAAGTGAGACAAAAAGGAAGAAAAAAATAAATAAATGAAAAAATTATTTAAATAAAAAAATTAAAAAAAATAATAATAATAAAGGAGAGAGCCACCAAACCAATAAACAAGTCCACCAGTGATAACAAGGGCTAAAAACTAAACTAAGATAAACATAAAAATCAGAAACAAATCAGTCACAGATAGTAAAACTCAAGTTTACAGTTGCTCCCAAAGTCCACTCCCTTAATTTTGGGATGATTCGTTGTCTATTCAGGTGTTCCACAGACGCAGCGTACATCAAGTTGATGGTGGAGATTTAATCCGCTGCTCCTGTGGCTGGACAGAGAAATTTCCTTTTCTCTTCTTTGTTCACACAGCTCCTAGGGTTCAGCTTTGGTCTTGGCCCCATCTCTGCGTGTAGGTCACCTTCAGGCATCTGTTCCCACCCAGAGAGGACTGAGTTAAAGCAGCAGCTGATTAGGGAGCTCTTGCTCACTCAGACCAGGGGGGAGGGAGGGGTAAGGTAGTTATAATTGGAATGCAGGGCGAGCCTGCAGCGGCAGAGGCCAGCATAACGTTGCAACAGCCTGAGTCGCACCATGTGTTCTCCTGGGGTACTTGTCCCTGGATCACGGAACCCTGGCAGTGGCAGGCTACACAGGCTCCCGGGGGAGGGGGGTGGTGGTGGTGTGGATAGTGACCTGTGCTTGCACACAGGATTGTTGGTGGCTGCAGCAGCAGCCTTAGCATCTCATGTCCGTCTCTGGTGTCCATGCTGATAGCCGTGGCTTGCGCCCGTCTCTGGAGCTCGTTTAGGCAGTGCTCTGCCTTCTGTGGGCAGCGGGGAAGGAATCCCCTTTCCTCAAACACCGCAAAACAATGGTCTCTCACCTCTTAGGCAGTTCCAGACTTTTTCCTGGCCTCCCTCCCAGCTAGCTGTGGTGCACTAGCTGCCTTTAGGCTGTGTCCACGCAGCCAACCCCAGTCCTCTCCCTGGGATCTGACCTCCGAAGCTAGAGCCTCAGCTCCCAGCCCCCACCCACCCCGGCGGGTGAACAGACAAGGCTCTCAGGCTGGTGAGTGCTGGTTGGCACCAATCCTCTGTGTAGGAATCTCTCTGCTTTGCCCTCTGCACCCCTATTGCTGCACTCTCCTCCGTGGCTCCAAAGCTTCCCCCCGCCAGCCCCCGTCTCCGCCAGTGAAGGGGCTTCCTAGTGTGTGGAAACTTTTCCTCCTTCACAGCTCCCTCTCCAAGGGGCAGGTCCCGTTCCTATTCTTTTGTCTCTGTTTTTTCTTTTCTCTTTTACCCTACCCAAGCATGTGGGGATTTTCTTGCCTTTTTGGAAGTCTGAGGTCTTCTGCCAGCGTTCAGTAGTTGTTTTGTAGGAGTTGTTCCACATGTAGGTGTATTTTTGATGTATTTGTGGGGAGGAAGGTGATTTCCATGTCTTACTCCTCCACCATCTGGAAGGTCCCCCCAAGAATGGTATATTTCTATTTTTAAGAATTTAGAGACAGAGTAGTTCTGGATAATGACAAAATCTGGCTTGTGGCAGGGAGAATTGAAGACTCATAGGAGTAGAGGTGGTCCTTGAGATTGGAGGTGTTCCAGAGGAGAAAGTTCAGGTGTTAGAACATCCATGCTCATAGACTCTGAAGTATCCACATTTGGAAAAACAGGAATGTCTCCTTTTGTTTTTCAATTCCAAATTACTCCTCAATACAATGGTTTCTGCCCTACCACCATACGGGATCTATAGTTGCTGAGTTACTACTGGCTTCCCAGCTGCTAAATCTAACATTCATTTCCAATCCTGATCCTGATTTTGATCTCTTGTGGTGTCCATCGCTGCTGGACGTGCCCATGAGCTGAGAGCTTCATCTTCTCTCCCTTCTGAAACTTACTCATTCTTTATCTCCCCACCCCCTGTCTTTTCCTTAGTAATCATTACTGTGTTCTCATTCTCTGGGTTTGGGTCTTAGATTTTAGGGGTTCCCAGTTTCAGCCATGGTCATCTTCAGTTCTTGCTTTGATTGCATTCAGGTGGAAGGCTCATAGGACCATCGCACACAGATGGCTCCCAACTCTCCTTTCTCCCATCTCCAGATACTTCATCCAACAACCTAACATACATTCCATGTAGACATTCCCATCACACAACTCACCAGATTCACCATGTCTAGAGCCACGTTTTAATCTTAACCTCAAACCTGATCATTCTTCTGTATTTTCTTTGCATTCCATCTCCTATCTAAGGACACTTTTGCATCCCTAAGCTGGGACCATACCGGTCCTGTTCCCTCTCCATAGTCCAAATTTGTCACTAAGGCTGTGAATTAGAACTGCTTAAAGCACTGTTTTTTGTTCCCTTCTGGTTATCCCCAGTGTACTGCCTTAGTTCATGTTCTATTCAGCCTTAGTGTGTGGAAATAACTTCCTAAATTGTTCCCTAGTCGTTAGGATTGCCCCCATTTTAATCCTTTCCCACACAGCAACCAGACAGATTGTGCTCCAAGGCAAATATGCACACCTTGGTCCCTTGCACAGACAGCTTCAGATGCTCCTCCCCTTTTCATGGTTTTCTATGATTGGGCTCCTGACTCCCTCACCAGTTTCATCTTCATCACTCTCCTATGACCACTACAGCTTAGCCAGGATGCTCTCGTCTATTTTGTACCTGTGAACCATTGTACATGCTGGGTCAGAATTGTTCTTCTTGGTGCTAGAAAGACAAAAATTTTCAAATGTTGGCTGCTAATATTACTAATTAAAATCTTATTAGTGAGATATCACCACTCACTTTTAACTAAAAATCAAAGCCTTCTGAGAAGTAAAACTCTAAAATAATGCAGCGGATTACAATAGAGACAGTTCTAGTTACTGAAAAAGGACAGAATGGCTCTTCAGCTGTCCAGGGTAAACTTTAATATGATTAAATATTTGTATGTCTTGAATGAGTCAATCAGAAAGGGAACTGATCAAGATCAGAGCATAGAAACAGAGTCCCAGAGATTGCGCCCACACAAGCCCCACCCAGGAACGAGGTTTCCATAATCCAAACGCTCACACTTTTTGTTTGTCCCTATTCTAAAGAAGGCAACATAACTCATGTTATCAGCATCTGACTCTTACTAGTAATTCCCATTCTACTCAGTAAGCAATTATCTGATTATAATTTGGTTTCCCCTATAGAGTGTTTACAGAAAAAATAATATAAGACTTCTAGAAAGTTATTGTTCACAGGATAAATAAATAAACAAATGTTCATTTTGGCATTATTGAGTTTCACCTTCCACGATGGAAGCATTCACACTGTTCCAGTGGTGGAGAGTGAATTCTGACCATGGTTGACTCAGTGAGGATAGAGCTCAAAACTTGAGCGATTACGTCTTTATATAATTAGGGGTTGTATGTTTGTCTTCTCTATTATAAGGATTGTGAGCTCTGAGGGACTGCATCTTATTCCTGCATGACCAGGGCCTCTCACAATGCTAGCAAAGAGCAAGAAAAATAGTTGAGTGAATAAATGGACTCAGTTATCCCAGATGTTATTTTGTAGATTGGCACTTCCTGAAGAAATGGGAAAAGGTTTGAGAAAGAGTTCAAGAGTGGGCCTCTGAGATGGAAAAAACGATTCACATGAGAATGTGAGCTTATGACAGGACAGATGAATGGTGAGGCTTGCCCTCTGGGTGGAAACTGAGGAGAACAATGAGAAAGGCCTTCCTGAGACTAACCAGCCTTCAAGGTGGTTTTGTGTGAGGCAGTTTCCTTGTTGATGCAGTGGAAGCCTGGGTGACTTAAGAAGTGACGTGATATCTGCTCCCCTTAACCTTGCCACGTACTTTGACTATTGCTCAGGCCTCCAGATAGAAGGTTGGTGAAGTTATTTTGGACCTCGGCAAAGTCCAACCCCTGATAGGTGGAGAAGGTGTGATTGGACCTGTAACACAGAGGACGCAGTCCTTATTCACCTGGGCTTGCAGTCTTGCAAAGGGGCTTGGTGCCATTAGACGGTGGTCCATTGAGAGACGTGGAGGACCTTCCTGCTTGTTCACATCCTCCTACCAGACTCCTTTATGGACTAGGTCCAATCCTTCTCCATAAGGTCTTCCTTCCAGCCTTCATAGGCCTCTCTCCTCTCAACTCCCCGTATACCTCATATTTATAGCCCTCACTGTAACCTGTAGAATATTCTTTATCAGTTTTCTGGGGAGATATGTACATATCTTATATAAATATACATATGTCTTCAATTAGATTGTAAATTACCTAAGGTCTAGAGATCACATAGGTTTCTTGTCTCCCCATGGTTGATAGAATGGTGCTAACTAGGAATGTAACTGATACCCCAAAATACTCTTTGAAATGAAAAATATACTTTTAAAATTTAGGACTGTAAAGAGATTGAAGGAGAACGATTTATTTCTCGGAGAAAGAAGCTTTTAGTGAAGAATGTCTCGACAGAGGATGGAGGGAACTATGCGTGTCAAGCCACGCTCACATACGCAAAGCAGCAGCACACTGTTTTAAATAGCATTTCTGTGAACATCAGTAAGTACACTCTTACCCGTCACCTTGACTGCCTCTTGGCTTTGCGTGAGAGGTTGGCTTTGGGCAGAAGGGATTCCCGATCTTGATTTTCCTGAGGGTTAGCAGTCCCTCAAACACGTCATTATTAGAATCAGAGGGTAGGAAGAGTGGGGCAAAAGGGCATGGGCTGTTTAGTTTTCTCATCTGAAAAAAAGGAATACTAAAATTATTGGTTTATTCATGAAAATAAAATGAGATCATGTCTATGGAGTAGCCCCCAGGGTGCCTGGCGAAGTATAGGTATTCAGTAAAGGGCAGACATGAATACCTCAATGATCTTATGCTCTAGTCTTACATTGGTGGCTGAGGGAATTCTTTATGAGATGGAATTTCAAAGGCAAAATGAAGAATACCTTAAGAGATCATTGAGTCCAATAATCTGTATTTTATGTCATTGCAATAAATGTTTATTTATAATCTGCTATATGCCAAAAATTGTTAAAACCTATAATTAAAAAATTAAAAAAATTCTTTCTTGTATTTGAGAAGCTCTCAGCCTGGTTGTAGTGGTGCTAGAAATGTAAATGGGTCATCTTAACATTATGTGGTAAGGAGAGTGTTATAGACAGTGTCCAGGGGAGCAGGAAAAAAAAATCAGAAGTAGCTGCATAGGTGGCAAGTAAATAAATGGTCTTGGAAGCTTTCCAAGAGGAAATGTCTTCTCAGCTGAATTTTGAAGGATGAGCAGGGTTTACAGAAGTAAAGAAGAGGGAGGAGGGGCAGAGAGAAGTGTCTAAGGCAAAGCATAGAAGCATCTACCATGATAGTTTATGTTGGATCTAAAAGTAATTTTGTTAGAGCATAAAAAGCTGTGAGCTGAGGAGTGGTGGGAACTGTAGTCATGGAGTTAAACAGGGGAAAGGTCAAGGGGTCTGATTATACGCAGGTTTTACCGTGAAGCACTGAAGAGCCCTTGGATGAGTGTAAATGCAGAGCCATGAGGCTGCATTGGTGATGGATGAGATCAGTCCTAAGATGGTTTGAGCAGGAGTTGAAGGAGGTCGTGAGGCCTGGAGACCACTTAGGAGGCTGCTGCAACATCTGGATGTAACCATCTGAACTTCGCTGGAAGTGGTAGGAGATTCTTCAGGCAGTAATTTAGTGCCCATCAAGGTCAGGTCCTGTGCTGGGCAGGGAGAACATGATGGTGAGGCAAACAGCCATGACCGCTGCTTGGATGGAGCTTTGAAGTCTGAGCAGAAAGGAAAATGTGATATCAAACAGACAAGGATCTGTTGAGAAGGAAGTGGGTCAGGGAAAGCTTCCCAATAATAGTGATGCTGATGGTCAGGAAGCATTAGCTGCTGAAACGAGTGAGGTTTTTTCTAGACTGAGGGGGCAGCCAAAGTGAAGGCCCTACAAGTCAGACCATGGTATGTCTGAAGGATGGGAAGTAGGTAGGTTGGGGGGATGATGCTGAATAAGGGAGATCACAGTAGGCAAAGAGGTTGGAGAAGCAGTCAGGGGCCAACGTTAGGTAGGAACATTCAGTCCAGTGTGGGAAGCACGGATTTTCTCCTAAGAACAATGGGAAGCAGGCAGAGCAGTTGAGAGCAGGAGAGTAGCATGGTGTAACATGTTTCTGAGAGCTCACTGTGGCCACTGTGCACAGAGCGATCCCTATAGGTAAGAATGGCAGTTAGGAGACAGGTGCAGAAATGCAGGTGAGACATCAGCTAGGCACAGGTGGATGGACTCCAGGCATTCTAGGAGGTAAAATCCACAGGTCTTGGTGCCAGATTGAATGTGGGGTGAGAGACATGGCAAGATCCAGGAAGCTAGGCCTTTTGGATGGTGATACGATTCAAGGAAAAAAGATAACTCTGGAGGAAAACTGGATTTAAGAGTGAGATCATGAGTTTGGTCATGGGTGAGCTGAGTACTTGGTGACTTGAGATGTCAAGTAGGTCATGGCCTATATAGGTCTGGAGCTTAGAGTTACACCTTGCAAAGTCATTGAACTTTAGACGATAATTGAAGAGGTGGATGTGAATGAGAGTGCCTAGGGAAAGAGTAGAGAGTAGAAACTAGGGTTTAGGTGTAAAGAAAGAGGCACAGACTGAGAAATGCTAAGAGGTAAAATTAGTTTGGCTGGGTGATGATCATATGAAGAGGGTGGGAGGAAAGCTGTTACTTAGAATGACATCTAGATTTTCTATGTGTGTGATTGAGTGGGAGATGGTATATTAACTGGCTGGTGATGACTTCTGTTTGGGACATACAGTAAGTCCCCCACATGAGAACAAGTTCCATCCCAAGAGCATGTTTGTAGGTCCAACAAAGTTAGCTTAGGTACCCAACTAACACAATCGGCTATATAGTACTGTACTGTAATAGGTTTATAATAATTTTCACAAAAATAATACGTAAAAAACAAACACACAAAATAAAGAAAACACTTTTAATCTTACAGTACAGTACCTTGAAAAGTACAGTTGTACAGTACAAGAGCTGGCATACAGGGGCTGGCATCGAGCGAACAGGAAAGTACCAGCTACATCACCGCTGCTTTTACACTTGCTTCTGGACATCCTGGGCTTGAAATAAAGATACTCTACTTTATACAGTACTGTACAGTAAAGTACACAAAAGCACAACCACTTGTAGAGGTTGCACACATGTGACAATGTATGCCAGACACATGAACTAACTTATGTGGACACGCAAACGCAAGTTAGCATCTTTGAAAGTTCACAACTTGAAGGTTTGTATGCAGAGGACTTACTGTACTGAATTTGAATAGTTTGTAGAATGTGCAAATATTATTGCCACCGCAAAGGACATATGGTTTTGCATTTTTATAGCTTCCCTCTTATAACTTTTTCACCTCGCACCCCAAATGGAGAGGAGAAATGTGGGATCCAGAGGGTGATTGCTAAATATTGGTAGACAAATGGGGGAGGGAGGTGTGGAGAAAGACAAAGGGGTGGGGAGTCAATACAAGGAAGGCAGTTATAAAGTGGGGGGGAGGGATGAAAAAGCTGAAGAATAAGGAAGGTCTGCGAAGAATATGGAATAGCAGGGTTGGAGGATGGAGGAGTGGAACTGAGGACAGACCATTAGGGCCACTGTTTCTTTCTGTCTAGGACCCAGGCCAGAGCTTCGCTTATCGCCAGTGCTTAAGACGTGTACTGAATGACTAGGCAATGAGAAGTTAGTACACAATCTCATCAGTTTATATTTATGTCAAATATATAATGATGATGTGAACTCTCTTGGTAGCCCAGCTTTTAGATTGTCCCCTTAGCAATTCAATTATTTCTGGTTGAAAACTATGCACTTATGGAGTGATACTTTGTCACATCATGGGTATTGTTTTTTCTTGACCAATGTTTATTGAAGGTCTGCTCAGTACCAGGTTTTCTTTATGTTATTACTGCATTCAAGTAGTTGGGAATGTTTCTAATACAATTTCATGTGGGTATGATTTCTTAGCAGAAAAAGTGGGAAATGGAAGAAGAATCCCTAAGATCATTTATCCAAAAAATAATTCAATTGAAGTAAAACTAGGTGAGTAAACTTATTGAAGCCACTGAAATCCTAAGGGCAGGAATCAGTAAGTCCACATATCCTTGTGAATGTTTTTGAATTTCAGGAATGAAGACAAATCCCACACAGGTGTATCCAGTTTCCAGCTTTGGATATACCTGAGTTCATCAGGAGAGGTATCAAAATAAAAAATCACAGAGCAGAAGGCTGGGGAGGTTGTGCTATGAAAGGTCTGGCTGCAATCACTATGCGTCTGAAAGATTACTGTAAATCTGTTCACGCAAAGACAAATCCTTCCTGAAAGACATGATATGTAATATCAAACTACTATTAAGTAATGTTGATCAAGAGTCCTGGGTTATATTATCTCACACTAGGAAGGATATGAAAGGAGTAGGGGAAGTTATCATGTTATTTTCCTTATTTTACATAGGAAAGGATCAATAAACACTGCCTCAGTTTGTGATCTAAGTGGAGAAAAAGGGACTCAAATAATTTTTTAAAATTTAAAGGTAATCACTAGTAAGGTAAAAATGTGTTGAGTACCTTCTGAAGAAAAAATAAATTAAACAAAGTTTTTATTAAAAGACAGATGCTCGAGACTTCCCTGGAGGTGCAGTGGTTAAGAATCCTCCTGCCAATGCAGGGGACACAGGTTCAATCCATGGTCTGGGAAGATCCCACATGCCATGGGGCAACTAAGCCCGTGTGCCACATCTACTGAGCCTGAGCTCTAGAGCCTGTGAGCCACAACTGCTGAGCCCACTCTGTACAAATACTGAAGCCCACCCACCCAGAGCCCATGCTCCACAAGGGAAGTCACTGCAATGAGAAGCCCGTGCACCACAACGAAAAGTAGCCCCCACTCGCTGCAACTAGAGAAAGCCCGCGTGCAGCAACAAAGAGCCAATGCAACCAAAAAATTAAAAAATTAAAAAAAAAAAGGCAGATGTTCAGGTTGAGTCAAATATTAAAATCCAATTATATGCTCTCCTCAAAATACACAGATCTAAAAATACATGTCCTAGAAGGTTAAAAATCAGTGCATAAGCAAGATATGCATAAGATTTGCATACAATAGCAATACAAAGAAATCAGATTTGCAACATTAATCTTTCAATCTGATAATATATCTTTCAATGCAAAAAATTAAATGACAAATTGAATCATTTTATACTAATAAAAATTATCCTTCCCCAAATAAAAATGTTTATGTGTCAAATAGCCATGCATCAAAATAAAATATATAAAGCTAAACTCTCAGAGATACAAGGACAATACAACAAGACAGTACAATAGTTTCAGTTATAATGGGAGATTTTAACATACTCTGGCTTTGACAAATTTGCTAGTCAAATAAGGATCTAAAATACTCTAGTAATATATTAAGAATAATGTATTTAATGGATAGCACTCATAAACATCTATGAGAAGCTCAGAGACCCAAAAAAGGAAATTATACAGACCATGTGGTATAATCCCCATGTAGGTAATCTAGAAATTTACAGCTAAAGTCAAAACAATGATAAACCCAACAAAAAATAAATCCACTAATTAAAAAAAATAAGCAACAATAAATTTAGCTTCTAAGTATTTACTTTCTTGGTTAGATTAAGCCAAAGCCATTGGTACAGAATATTTAGAAAATAATGGCAGAGAGAACATATTAAATGGAATGTGACCAATGGTGAGTTCTAAACAAGCGTGTATCTTTAAATATCATTATGATTAATAATAAGTGTTGAAAACATTAAAATCCATCATCTAACCATTTAACTCTATAAAAAAGAGCAACTAAACAACTCCATGGAAGGAAATAAAAAAGATAGGTGTAAAAAATTATAAAGTTATTATAAGGAAAACAACCAACAAATAGAATTGATAAATTCCAAAGTTGGTTCTGGGATAGAAGAGTTGGGGCGGGGGTGGGGTGGAATAGAAAAAGAAGATAGAGGAACCTCCAGCAAACTAATCCCCCCCAATGCAGAGAAACTCAAACATTAAAGACAGAAATGAGAAAGCTTACAAAGCAACACATGGAAAGGAGATGAAATCTACTCAGTACTTAAAAGGCTCTGCACCCACAAGTTTCGAGGAGAGTTCTTTAGTTCTTCTGAATTTTCAAAGAAATAATAATGCCCATAATAAAAGATAGTTGTCTACATATCACTCACCATGTGAATACCCTAGTGGATTTCATAAACACCTAGAAAGGATAAACATACCTGTTATTAACTCTCTTAATTAACGTTGTTGCCCTCTCCTGTCTTTGAAAATTCTAGCCATTGTGTTTAGATAATTAGAAAGAAAATATAAGCCATGAGAGAGGAAGATAATCATATAACTATTAAATAAATTTAAAATCTTCCCACAAACAAAATTCCAGATTCAGTTGGTTTTACTGGTGAATTCTACAAAACATTTAATAAAGAGATAACATCAATTTTCAACAAATTGTTTCAGAGAGAAGTAAAAGAGGAAATAGTCCTTATCTCATTTTATAAGGTCAGGAAAACCTTGACACCCAAACCCAACAACGACATTATTAATTTTTTAAAAATTTATTTTTGGTTGCATTGGGTCTTCATTGCTGTGCACAGGCTTTCTCTAGTTGCGGCGAGCTGGGGCTACTCTTCACAGTGGTGCATGGGCTTCTCACTGCGGTGGCTTCTCTAGTTGTGGAGCACGAGCTCTAGGCGTGCAGAGTTCAGTAGTTGTAGTGCACAGGCTCTGTAGTTGTGGCTCACGGGCTGTAGAACACAGGCTCAGTAGTTGTGGTGCATGGGCTTAGTTTCTCTGTGGCATGTGGGATCTTCCTGGACCAGGGATCGAACCTGTATCCCCTGCATTGGCAGGTGGATTCTCAACTACTGCACTACCTGGGAAGTCCAGGACGTTATTACAAAGGAAAATTTCAGGCCAACTCTCATTCATAAACACAGATGAAAAATGTAAGCAAATTAATTTTAACAACATGCATAAAAGACTAAATTGGGGTTATACGGAGCAATACAAGGTTGTTTCATATTAGATAATTCACTCTTTTATTTTGCATAAACAAACTAAAGGAGAAAAATAATACACTTACCTTATAGATACAAAAAAGTCATTTAGAAAACTTGAACTAGGAATTCATTATTTTAAAAAAACAACTCTTTTATTAAGAATAGAAGGGAATGTCCTTAATCTGATTTTTAAAAATCTATTTTTAAAAACCGATAGAAACAACACAGTCAAGACTGAATTATTGAACGCTTTTTCTTTGTTTTGAGGAAGAAGACAGTCAAAATCTTAACAGATTTTGGTTTTTGCAGAATTTGATATATTGATTATAACATTGGTATGAAAACTCAAAGATTGAATAATAGTTAAGACACTTTCAATGAAGAAGAACTGAATGGGAGGATGAGTGACACCAGATTTCAAGATTTGCTAAAAAGCTATGGTAATTTAGACACTCTAGTCCTGGTATGAGGATCGACAATAGAACAGAACTGAAGGCTCAGAAATAGATCCATTCATGCAAAGCACTTGGCTTTGACACTACAGAGGAATGGGGAAAGTGCAGTCTTCTCAATAAATGGTCCTAAACAATTAGATGTAATATAGAATAAGGCAAAACTTTCCCCCTTTCTCGTGCCTTTTATAAAAATAATTTCAAGTGAATTGTAGACCTAAATATGAAAGTCAAAACCACACATTTCTAGAAAAATACCTTTATGATTTGGGGTAAGGAAAGATTAAAAAAAACGAAGAACATACAAATTACTAGTATTGAAGGAAAAAATTGGTAAATGAGGCTACATTAGAAATAAGAACTTCTATTTATTCAGAGAGTGGACAGACAAGCCACAGAGTAGAAGAAGATACTTGAAGTAAGTGAGCAAAGGTCTTGTATGCAGGGTCTAGCCCAAGCTCCTCCAAAATAATGAGAAGAAGGCCACCCGGTAGGAGGACAGACAAACCAGTTGGACCGACAGCTCAAGTAGAGGATATCAACACAGCCAATAAAAAGGTTAAAAAGGTGCTCGATCAGGTGCAGTCTAGGGAGATGTAACTTAAATTCGCTAGGTGATATCAGGACACATACATAAAGATGGCTAAAGTAAATAGACTGACAAGCCCAGGCATCATGGAGTCTGTGCAGTAACAGGAACTCTCACACTGCTGGTGGAAGTGTCAGGTGGTACAACTATTAGAAAACAGCTTGGCATGTCATTTCAAGTTGGAGCTAGGCATAATCTATGATCTCCCAATTTTACTGGTAGATAATTCTGTATACTCATCATGTACACGGGTGTATACTCATCATGTACACGGGTGTATATACACATGTGACCTGGGAGACATGCAGAAGAGAAGAGAGTTCAAATAGGCCATAGGCATAGGAGGTAAATAATAGAAACCATGCCAGTGCGTTTATAGCAACAGTAAGAGAAATGAATAAGAACTAGTATGTTGGAGACCTTCAAGATGGTGGCAGCGTGAGATGTGGAGATCACCTTCCTCCCCACAAACACATCAAAAATACATCTATGTGTGGAACAACTCCTACAGAACACCTACTGAACGCTGGCAGAAGATCTCAGACTTCCAAAAAGGCAAGAAAATCCCCACATACATGGGTAGGGCAAAAGAAAAAAGAAAAAGAAGAGACAAAAGAATAGGGATGGGACCTGCACGTCTGGGAGGGAGCTGTGAGGGAGGAAAAGTTTCCACACACTAGGAAGCCCCCTCACTGGCAGGGATGGGGTGAGGAGCTTTGGAGCCACAGAGGAGAGCACAGCAACAGGGGTGTGGAGGGCAAAGTGGAGAGATTCCCGCACAGAGGATCGGTGCCGACCAGCACTCACCAGCCCGAGAGGCTTGTCTGCTCACCCGCCGGGGCAGGCGGGGGCTGGGACCTGAGGCTCAGGCTTCAGTTGGAGCGCAGGGAGAGGACTGGGGTTGGCGGTGTGAACACAGCCTGCAGGGGGTTAGTGCACCACGGCTAGCTGGGACGGAGACCAGGAAAAAGTCTGGACCTGCCGGAGAGGCAAGAGACCATTGTTTCGGGGTGCATGAGGAGAAGGGCTTCCTACTCCGTGAGCCTGCAGACAACAAAGCACTGCCTAAGGGAGCTCCAGAGATGAGCACGAGCCACAGCTATCATCTTGGATGTCAGAGGTGGGCTACCTCTGACACCTACCTACTGCTACCTCTGCCACCACTGCCATCAAGAGTCCCGTGTGCAAACACAGGTCACTACCCACACCCTCAAAGGAGCCTATGCAGCACACCACTGCCAGGCTCCTGTGATCCAGGGTCAACTTCCCCAGGAGAACACATGGCGCACCTCAGGCTGTTGCAACATCACACTGCCCTCTGCCACTGCAGGCACTCCCAGCATCCCATTTGTGACTACCATACCCCACCCTCTCCCCCGCCTGAGTGAGGAAGAGAGCCCTAATCAGCCACTGCTTTAATCCTGTCCTGTCTGGGTGGGGAACAGATGCCTGAAGGTGACTTACATGCAGAGGCGGGGCCAAAACCAAAGCTGAACCCCAGGAGCTGTGTGAACAAAGAAGAGAAAGGAAATCTCACTGTGCAGCCTCAGAAGCAGTGGACTAAATCCCCACAATCAGCTTGGTAAACCCTGCATGTGTGGAATACCTGAATAGACAACGAGTGTTCCCAAAATTGAGGCGGGGGACATTGGGGGCAACTGTGGACTCAGGGTTTGCTTTCTGCATTTGATTTGTTTTTGGTTTTATGTTTATCTTAGTTTAGTTTTTAGTGTTTGTTTTCATCTGTGGGTTTGTTTATTGGTTTGGTTGCTCTCTTCCTTT
The DNA here is from genome assembly GCF_039906515.1 of Pseudorca crassidens. Taxonomy (NCBI): domain Eukaryota; kingdom Metazoa; phylum Chordata; class Mammalia; order Artiodactyla; family Delphinidae; genus Pseudorca; species Pseudorca crassidens. Next base: position 5,276,057 of record NC_090309.1, on the reverse strand, counting down.
TTTTTTTTCTCTTTTTCTGAGTGTCTGTGTGTATGTTTCTTTGTGTGATTTTGTCTGTTTAGTTTTGCTCTTACTGTTTGTCTTGGGGTTCTGTCTGTTTGGGGTTTTTTTTTTTTTCTTTGTGTGTGTGTGTGTGTGTGTGTGTGTGTGTGTGTGTGTGTGTATGTATGTTTCTGTGATTTTGCCTGTTTAGTTTTGCCTTTATCATTTGTTTTGGGGTTCTGTCTGTTCTTTTTTTTTTTTTTAACCTTCCTTTTATTCTGTGCTGTGCGGCTAGCAGGGTCTTGGTGTTCCAGCTGGGTGTCGGGCCTGGACCTCCGAGGTGGGAGGGCCATGTCCAGGATGTTGGACAGCCAGAGACCACCTGGCCCCATGTAATATTAATTGGTGAGAGCTCTCCCAGAGATCTGTCTCAACACTAAAAACAAGCTCCATCCAATGGCCAGCAAGCCCCAGTGCTGGACATCCCATGCCAAACAACTAGCAAGACAGGAACATAACCCCACCCATTAGCAGACAGGCTGCCGAAAGTCATACTAAATTCACAGACCACCCAAAACACACCACTGGACATGGCTCTGCCCACCAGAAAGAGAAGATTCAGCCCACCCACTAGAACACAGACACCAATCCCCCCCACAAGGAAGCCTACACAAGCTACTGAACCAACCTAACCCACCAGAAATAAGAGGAGCTACGAACCTGCAGGCTGTGAAAAGAAGACCCCAAACACAGTAAGTTAAGCAAAATGAGAAGACAGAGAAATATGCAGCAGATGAAGGAGCAAGGTAAAAACCCACCAGACCAAATATATGAAGAGGAAATAAGCAGTCTACCGGAAAAAGAATTCAGAGTAATGATAGTAAAGATGATCAAAAATCTCAGAAATAGAATGGAGAACATACAAGAAATGTTTAACAAGGAATTAGAAGAACTAAAGAGCAAACAAGTAATGATGAACAACACAATAAATGAAATTAAAAATAGAAGGAATCAATAGAAGAATAACTAAGGCAGAAGAACGGATAAGTGACCTGGAAGACAGAATAGTGGAAATAACTTCTGCAGAGCTGAATAAAGAAAAAAGAATTGAGGACAGTCTCAGAGACCTCTGGGCCAACATTAAACACACCAACATTCGAATTATAAGGGTCCCAGAAGAAGAGAAAAAGGAAGGGTCTGAGAAAATATTTGAAGAGATTATTGAAACTTCCCTAATATGGGAAAGAAATAGTCAATCAAGTCCAGGAAGCACAGAGAATCCCATACAGGATAAACCCAAGGAGAAACATGCCAAGACACATATTAATCAAACTATCTAAAATTATATACAAAGAAAAAATATTAAAAGCAGCAAGGGAAAAGCAACAAATAACATACAAGGGAATCCCCATAAGGTTAATAGCTGATCTTTCAGCAGGACTCTGCAAGCCAGAAGGGGGTGGCAGGACACATTAAAAGTGATAAAAGGGGAAAATCTACAACCAAGATTACCCAGCAAGGATCTCATTCAGATTCAATGGAGAAATTAAAACCTTTACAGACAAGCAAAAGTTAAGAGAATTCAGCACCACCAAACCAGCTTTACAACAAATGGTAAAGGAACTTCTCTAGGAGGGAAACACAGAGAAGGAAAAGATCTACAAAAACAAACCCAAAACAATTAAGAAAATCGTCATAGGAAAATACATATAAATACCTACCTTAAATGTAAATGGCTTATATGCTCCAACCAAAAGACACAGACTATCTGCATGGATACAAAAACAAGACCTGTATATATGCTGTCTACAAGAGACCAACTTCAGACCTAGGGACACATACAGACTGAAAGTGAGGGGATGGAAAAAGGTATTCCATGCAAATGGAAATCAAGAGAAAGATGAAGTAGCAATACTCATATAAGAAAAAATAGACTTTAAAATAAAGACTATTACAAGAGACAAAGAAGGACATTACATAATGATCAAGGGATCAATCCAAGAAAAATATATAACAATTGTAAATATTTATGCACCCAACATAGGAGCACCTCAATACATAAGACAAATGCTAACAGACATAAAAGGGGAAATCGAGAGTAACACAATAATAGTAGGGGACTTTAACACCCCACTTACACCAATGGACGGATCATCCAAAATGAAAATAAATAAGGAAACACAACTTTAATGCACATTAGACCAGATGGACTTAATTGGTATTTATAGGACCTTCCATCCAAAAACAACAGAATACACTTTCTTCTCAATTGCTCATGGCACATTCTTCAGGATAGATCATATCTTGGGTCCCAAATCAAGCCTTGGTAAACTTAAGAAAATTGAAATACTATTAAGTATCTTTTCCGATGACAATGCTATGAGACTAGATATCAATTACAGGAAAAAAACTGTAAAAACTACAAACACATGGAGGCTAAACTAGACACTACTAAATAACTAAGAGATCACTGAAGAAATCAAAGAGGACATCAAAAAATACCTAGAAAAAAATGACAGTGAAAACATGACGACAGAAAACCTATGGGATGCAGCAAAAGCAGTTCTAAGAGGGAAGTTTATAGCACTACAATCCTACCTCAAGAAACAAGAAAAGATCTCAAATAAACAACCTAACCTTACACCCAAAGCAATTAGAGAAAGAAGAACAAAAAATACCCAAGGTTAGCAGAATGAAAGAAGTCATAAAGATCAGATCAGAAATAAATGAAAAGAAATGAAGAAAAGAATAACAAACATCAATAAAACTAAAAGGTGGTTCTTTGAGAATATAAACAAAATTGATAAACCATTACCCAGATTCATCAAGAAAAAAGGGAGAAGATTGAAATCAATAGCATTAGAAATGAAAAAATAGTAACATCTGATGCTGAAGAAATACAAAGTATCATGAGAGACTACTACAAGCAACTATATGTTAATAAAAGGGACAACCTGGAAGAAATGGACAAATTCTTAGAAAAGTACAACATTCCAAGACTGAACCAGGAAGAAATAGAAAAAATGAACAGACCAATCACAAGCACTGAAATTGAAACTGTGATTAAAAATCTTCCAACAAACAAAACCCAGGACCAGACAGCTTCACAGGTGAATTCTATCAAACATTTAGAGAAGAGCTAACACCCATTCTTCTCAACCTCTTCCAAAAAATTGCAGAGGAAGAAACACTCCCAAACTCATTCTACGAGGCCACCATCACACTGATAACAAAACCAGACAAAGATGTCACAAAAAAGAAAACTACAGGCCAATATCACTGATGAACATAGATGCAAAAATCCTCAATAAAATACAAGCAAACAGAATGCAACAGCACATTAAAAGTATCATACACCATGGCCAAGTGTGGTTTATCCCAGGAATGCAAGGATTTGCAATATATGCAAATCAATCAATGTGATACACCATATTAACAAATTGAAGGATAAAAACCATGTGATAATCTCAACAGTTGCAGAAAAAGCTTATGACAAAATTCAACACCCATTTATGATAAAAACTCTCCAGAAAGTGGACATAGAGGGAACCTACCTCAACATAATAAAGGCCATATATGACAAACCCACAGCCAACATTGTTCTCAATGGTGAAAAACTGAAACCATTTCCTCTAAGATCAGGAACAAGACAAGGATGTCCACTCTCACCACTATTATTCAACATAGTTTTGGAAGTTTTAGCCACAGCAATCAGAGAAGAAGAAGAAATAAAAGGAATACAGATTGGAAAAGAAGAAGTAAAACTGTCACTGTTTGCAGATGACATGATACTATACATAGAGAATCCTAAAGATGCTACCAGAAAACTACTAGAGCTAATCAATGAATTTGGTAAAATTGCAGGATAAAAAATTAATGCACAGAAATCTCTTGCATTCCTATACACTAAAAATGAAAAATCTTAAAGAGAAATTAAGGAAACACTCCCAATCACCACTTCAACAAAAAGCATAAAATACCCAGGAATAAACCTAGCTAAGGAGACAAAAGATCTGTATGCAGAAAACTACAACACTGATGAAAAAAATTAAAGACAATACAAACAGATGGAGAGATATACCGTGTTCTTGGATTGGAAGAATTAATATTGTGAAAATGACTGTATTACCCTAAGCAATCTACAGATTTAGTGTAATCCCTCTCAAACTACCAATGGCATTTTTCACGGAACTAGAAAAAAAATTTTTTCACAGTTTGTATGAAAACAAAGAGACCCCAAATAGCCAAAGCGATCTTGAGAAAGAAAAACGGAGTGGGAGGAATCAGGCTCCCTGACTTCAGACTATACTACAAAGCTACAGTAACCAAGACAGTATGGTACTGGCACAAAAATAGAAATATAGATCAATGGTACAAGATAGAATGCCTAGAGATAAACCCACACACATATGGTTACCTTATCTTTGTCAAAGGAGGGAAGAATATACAATGGAGAAAATACAGCCTCTTCAGTAAGTGGTGCTGGGAAAACTGGACGGCTACATGTAAAAGAATGAAATTAGAATACTTCCTAACACCATACACAAAAATAAACTCAAAATGGATTAAAGACCTAAATGTAAGGCCAGACACTATCAAACTCTTAGAGGAAAACATGGGTAGAACATTCTATGATGTAAATCACAGCAAGATCCTTTTTGACCTTCCCCCTAGAGTAATGGAAATTAAAAAAATAATAATAATAAATGGGACCTAATGAAACTTAAAAGGTTTGCACAGCAAAGGGAACCATAAACAAGATGAAATGACAACCCTCAAAATGGGAGAAAATATTTGCAAACAAAGCAATTGACAAAGGATTAATCTCCAAAATATACAAGGAGCTCATGCAGCTCAATATCAAAAAATCAAACAACCCAATACAAAAATGGACAGAAGACCTAAACAGACATTTCTCCAAAGAAGATATGCAGATTGTCAACAATCACATGAAAGGATGCTCAACATCACTAATCATTAGAGAAAGGCAAATGAAAACCACAATGAGGTATCACCTCACACCGGTCAGAATGGCCATCAACAAAAATTCTACAAACAATAAATGCTGGAGAGGGTGTGGAGAAAAGGGAAACCTCCTGCACTGTTGGTGGGAATGTAAATTGATACAGCCACTATGAAGAACAGTATGGAGGTTCCTTAGAAAACTAAAAATGGAACTACCATATGACCCAGCAATCCCACTACTGGGCATATACCCTGAGAAAACCATAATTCTAAAAGATACATGCACCAAATGTTTGCTGCATTTACAATAGCCAGGACATGGAAGCCACCTAAGTGTCCATCGACAGATGAATGGATAAAGAAGATGTGGCACATATACACAATGAAATATTACTCAGGCATAAAAAGAAATGAAATTAAGTTATTTGTAGTGAGGTAGATGGACCTAGAGTCTGTCATACAGAGTGAAGTAAGTCAGATAAAGAAAAACAAATACGGTGTGCTAACACATATATATGGAATCCAAAACAAAAATGGTTCTGATGAACCTAGGGGCAGGACAGGAATAAAGATGCCGACATAGAGAATGGACTTGAGGACACAGGGAGGGGGAAGGGTTAGCTGGGAAGAAGTGAGAGTGGCATGGACATATATAAACTACAAAATGTAAACTAGATAGCTACTGGGAAGCAGCCGCATAGCACAGGGAGATCAGCTTGGTGCTTTGTGACCACCTAGAGGGGTGGGATAGGGAGGGTGGGAGGGAGGGAGATGCAAGAGGGAGGGGATATGGGTTTATATGTATACATATAGCTGATTCACTTTGTTATGCAGCAGAAACTAACAGAACAGTGTAAAGCAATTATACTCCAATAAAGATGTTAAAAAAAAAAAAAAAAGAACTAGTATGGTCCATTGTCTGTATGGACTATGGTGACAGCATCGGTGTCATGGAACAGCATGGGTGAGCATCACCAACTAAACATCGATCATTGGATGCCAGGTTTCAGGCATGAGTAGGAAGTGATAAAATATAAAATAAGGACAGCAAGTGGGCGGCTTCTGGCGTTTTGGCAATATAGTATTTTCTTGATGAGGTGAAGGTGATGTGCATATTTGATTTTTAATAATTCAGTAACTTTACACTTATACTCTATACTTTTTACCATAACTGTGTTATATTTTACAAATTAAAAAAAAATACCACCTAGAGTAAAGAAAGTTAAAGTAGACTGTTAGAAGTACAGTAATTTTTTTACATGTAGTAAATAGATCGAATTTATTAGGCTTTGGGGGCAAAATAAGATGAAATGTAAATTTATTTAATATGATTTTTGAATGCATGTGGAGGCAGGATAAAGAGAAGAGAGAAAGGGTAGGGGTCACAAATGCTAAAGTAGAAATATCACTGGATTCGGAATTAGGAAACCAGAGTCACATCTCGTTCCTTCCTCTAAGGTGTGACCTTGGGCAAAGCACTTGATCTGTCTGAACCTCAGTGTTCTCATCTATAAGATGGGGATAATAGCTCTGCCCCTTTTCTGCCTTGTAGGAGTGTCTGAAAGATAAGAAGACTGAATGAGAATACGTGTGTGACATACTTTGTAAACTTTGCTAAGTTTACTGAGAGTAGAAGCAGTGTGTGTGCCCCTGATATTGTGGGGAAATTGGTCTCAAGCTGGTGACGTTTGACAGCTTATTCCTGTCTCTGTACAATAGGCATCCTGGAAGATCATGTGTCCTTGTTCTCTCCATCCAAGGAGAGAATAATGTACAGTAGATGAACATTGACCTCAGGGGGACATTTTTGGTCATTGAAATATATTCAAGGCTCAGAAGCAAGGTGCCTTTGTTAAGCAGGTCACTTTGGGAGTGTTTTCATTGTGTGTTTACGAATTTGCTTGCACAGGCTCCACCCTCATCGTGGACTGCAATATAACAGACGCATGGGGTAACACAAACCCGCGCTGCTGGAAGGTCAATAATACATTGGTCGATGTTTACTACAAGGAATCTAAACGAATTCAAGAAGGAATCGAGTAGGTGTTTTGCTTTTCTGGCTTCCCTAAAACCTAGCAAGAATTTCTCCATCTAAATGATTTTGGTGCTGGTACTGCTTTATTTGAGGTGGCTTTCACTGTCTCTCCCCTCACTCCTTTTGGTTGTAGCTTTCAAAGCCCTTTTCAGTACTGTGGGGTCAAGCCTCTGGTTCAGAGAAGATGCTCACGTTATTAATCCTGCGTGGATCACAGAGAGAGGAGGCAAAACAACAAAGTATGGCTTCAAGCAGCAAGATCGGTTTCTCTCCGCTACTCCTTTCAATGAGTCTCATCCCTATTTAGGAAGGCCATGGGCCTTCAAGGCTTAAATAGCAAAATGGCCACAACACGGGGATTCTTGGGAGAGACGATGCATGATCGTTAGCTAACGGAGTGGTGTAAACCCAATTTATGGTGGTTTAAGTGGAGTGGTATGAAACGAGACTGACGAAGCCAAAAGGCAGAAGAACTTGTGTTGGGCTTTGCAGTGGAGGTAGGTTAGGATGAGTGGAGAGGGATAGGGGAAGGCCCCTTTGGGCTGAGGATGGTGTCTCTAATTAAAAGGACTACACTTCTGCATCGCCGTCCAGAAGAAAATGCAAATTTGGTGTTACACAATCCGTCACCTCATTGAGCCAGCAGGGTGTATTTAGGGTGAAATGATGGCCCCAAGTGTTCTCCAGGAACGAACTTTATTCTCCAGACAAAAGGTTATAAAATATGTTGGTTAAATACAACTCATGTACATATTAATGACTGGCTCTTCTTTCATAGAAACTACACTGTTTCTCAAGGACACATGTTTTACACAGTGAACATAACCTTCTTAGAAGTGAAAATGGAAGATTATGGCCGCCCGTTCACATGCCATGCTGGAGTGTCTGCAGCTTACGTTATACTAAAACTCCCAGGTAATACTCTAGTGGGATGCGTTCTGCTCAGTGTTACAGGTGATGGCAAGGAAACACAAATGAAAGAGGAGTGACTTTAAATGTTTGGTGTGAGGCAGCAGAATGGTATTAAATAGGAAAACTCAATATGAAATCTAGATAAAAGCTGATACCCTGTCTGATCATGTTCTTGGGGTCAGGCTGTGGCTTCACTCCAGTGTCATTAGAAAGCTCCCTATTAATATGCATTGAGATTTTAGGCATCAGACCTCTAGAAAACAGAAGTATTCCTTTATTAAACCCGCTTGCTCAACTTTTATAATCATGTACTTGTGATTTTCAGCTTTTAGGTTGTTTATTATAAACCATGTGATGTAAAAATAAAGTGCTAACGTATATTTTTATCATGTAACTTTGTAAAATTATCTGTAGAGGCTGAATTCTGATATTGGAGCAGGAAGGCTTCCAATTCCATGTGCGTACACAGATTGTGCACTTAACACTGTACAGAGTGTGTTGATTATCCATTGGAGGTGATGGAACCAGAGAGTAAATAGTGGAGGATGAAATCATAATCTCGAGAAAAACTTTCAATTCTTAAATGTATCGGGAAAGGTCATAGAAAGTCGTTTGGGATCACTTTCCCCCAATCAGTCATGTGCATCCCATCTCCCTCTATGGTACATCTGGGTGATTCTATCCTCAGAGCCACTCTTTCTATACACTCCTCTCTGATATTATCCCTTTTCCTCATGGTTTCAACTGTCATCCCTGTGTGTGTGAAACAAATTCCACATCTCCAATGACATTTTCCCTTCCCATGTGGCACCTCTGCATTTCCAACTGCTTACTGGACAGATTTTGAACTTTCTATAAAGAGAGTTACATAGTAGGTTTTCTTTGATGTGTTGCTTCTCTTCTTAGGTTTACAGGGTTCACTGAGGCAACGGTGATGTAGCGTGTAGCAGAAGTTCATTCATTTTCAGTGCTGAATCCTGTTCCATTGAATAACTAGGTTACAGTGTATCCATTCTACTGTAACTATGTGGTCATTTGAGTTGTTTCCAGTTTGGGACTGTTAACAAATCATGATGCTATGGAAATTCTTGTGTGTTGGTCCTGGTGCTTATGTAGAAGCATTCCTTTGTGATACATCATTAGGAGTAAAATTGCTGGAGCGAGTGCCTCAGGGTCCACACCAGAGAAAAGAGGGGAACCTGATTGTGGGAAGCCTTGAAAATTGCACAAGACCTGAAGTGGTTATAACTGAAGTCTGCCCCAACCTAGACTGAGGAAGACCAGTGTCAATTTCTATGTCAATACTGCCTTATAGGTAATAACCACGTGGAAGCACTGTGTTCAGAAGGATTCTGAGGCAAAGTCCAGGCTCAGAGCAACTAATGATGTTATCAATTAACACCTGCTGATCGTACAGGAGAGGGGACATGTCCTTAATCTCCTTTGTTTTAGGTTAGTTAGGAAACCTACACTTACTAAATTCATCTTTGTTCCTATCAACACTTATTTCATATCTCACATGCAATGTATATTTGGACATGTGCACTCTGTTTTGTTTTCCCTAAATTCTTAGGAACAAACCCTCTTAAATCCAAGCCTCTTGGGCTTCCCTGGTGGCGCAGTGGTTGAGAGTCCACCTGCCGATGCAGGGGACCCGGGTTCGTGCCCCAGTCCGGGAAGATCCCACATGCCTCAGAGCAGCTGGGCCTGTGAGCCATGGCCGCTGAGCCTGCGCGTCCGGAGGCTGTGCTCTGCAACGGGAGAGGCCACAACAGTGAGAGGCCCGCATACCACAAAAAAAAAAAAAAAAAAAAAAAATCCAAGCCTCTTGTTGGTTTCCTTGGGACCTGAAGTAAGGTTACAACTTCTCCATTGGACTTCCTGATTTTTGTTGAAGACATCTTCAGATGTGAATCATATTTGGATTATCGGAAGCAGGCTCTCTAGAGAGTTGTTTGGGTTGGGTGTGCTCTTCTATGAATTTCCTTTAATCACTTGTTCTCAGCTACCATCTCAGTTTAAGGCTGGTGGTAGCCATGTGGACCCAAGAGGTAAATACCCCCTTAAATAGGGGCTTCAATAGGACACCTGATGTCTCAACAGAGAGTTTTCCATTTATTTCCGTTTCAAAGCCAATACTTCCTTTGAACTTATTCATTAACTTCCTGTTTGGAATTTCATTGTCTTTTAGCTCAATTATAGAGCAGAGGGTGTCGACACTCCTGAATGCAGCGAATGATCAACCCAAGAATTTCAGGCCAACGCTCCTGTTTACTTACCAGAGGCTTTTTGAATCTCATGAATATTGTGGCCATGGTCTTTTTATCATGACCATTTGTAATGCCAAGATCCCCGATGTGTACAGTAAAGGTCCCCAGACACAGGTCTTCCCGAGGGGAGAGGTGGCACCGTTGCTCCAAGAGCTGGTAAAAAGCATAGAAGTGGGAGGTGGCAGTGGGAGGAGGTGATTCCATCCAACAGATAGAAGCTAGAGGTTCAAACACACGGTCAGGACCAAATGGGCATCAGCGTGCAGAGCAGATCCACTTGGCTATGCTGCGACTTAGTCAATGGATTAATTTGGGGGACACAGAGTGTGTTTTTAGTTATTGTGCTTTATCATGCCATGTATTTGAAGACATACAAGCACGCATAGAGATTTCTTTGCAAAATGTTTGCAACGTGGTGTGGCCTAGGGCAGGTTGTGATCAGCTCTTTAGTAAGCTCCCCTCCCCCCTCCCGCCCACCCTCCTACACACACGCACTTTCCAGTGGGGACCGGAGGACCAGGGAGGGGGCCAATGAAGGAAGTGGTGGATGTGCGGTGGATTCTAAGAATGGGGAGGATTTCTCTTCCCCTTTCCCACTTCCTCTTTTCTAGTTCTCTCCTTCCTAGAGCCTCCTTCTTTGACAGCAGCGCTCTGGGCTGTGGGGAGGCAGAAAGCTGTGCTGTCCCTCTTTTCAGATAGGTAGGAGCATGCTTTGAGGGGACTTGGAGTCGCAGAGAAACTGGTTCTTCTCCTTGGTCATCTCTTGCCCACTGCTTTTGCTTTAATTGCTTGGCAATGTGCTCACAAAAGAGAGCAGGGTGTAAACGCCCTTCCTGAGACCATGTCTTGCAGACAGGGGCCCAGCCTGGCCTCTGCTGGCCCAGAGGGGATGAAGTGGGAGTCTGGCTCTCGGCCAGTCTTATGAAGCCACGGAGATGGCTTCCAAGGGAGGCAACTGAAGGTTCTTTATTTATGACAGGGGTCCTGCTGCTCAAGTTTGAGTAACTGGGAAGGCGGTTATAACAGTAGTATAATCAAGAACATGCAACAGAACCACCTGGGGAACTTTCCCAGTAAAGGTTCTCAGGCTCCACCTATGGAGAGTCTAGTGTTGAGTAAGGAGGACCTGGCCATGTGTGCTTTGATAGGTGAGCAGTCTTCCTGTGGTCAGAGCCATGCCACATCCACCGTCTGGAGCTGGGGGTCTGCAGAATTTCCCTCTCCAGATTCCCAAGAGCACATTTTCTTCCCCAAATTCAAGGTCAAGGCCAAATTATTCTACCCCCCCATACCTATTACTTAACTGTAAAGGAATAATTAAGTGTTCCCCTCTCTGCCATCTAATACCCATTTGGCGTATGTAATGGGACTTGTGTAAGTTAAGTGTATAATTGACTCTTTGTAGTATTATTATTTTATTATTTATTGGGGTTTTTTTTTTTTTTTTTTTTTTTTGCTGTCATTTGTAGTTCCAGATTTTCGCGCTTACTTGATAGGAGGGCTTCTTGTTTTCACCAGCGTGGCGGTGTCTGCAGTGTGTATCTACAACGTTTTTAAGATCGACGTTGTACTTTGGTATCGAAGTGCCTTGCATTCTGCAGGGCCCATAGAAGGTGAGTAGCCATTGAAACGTGCATCGTCCTGGAATCTGCTCATCCGCATAACGGTTGTAAATATACTTGACCATCTTTACTAGCTTGCCTTTCATGTTGTCGGCAACTTTAGAGGAGAGCATCTCCCTGGGGCTTCTCGTACTTTAGAGAAAGGATTTGCCCGTAGCCACCAGCACTGTACAATCGCGTAAGCCTTGCAAGCTAGGAGTGACCTGGCAGATCGTCTTCTGGCTCCCAGTGCAACTGTTTTAGGAAGGTTCTCACGTCCACTGGTGTAGGCAAAAGACAAAAATTTCTCTTGGAGCAGCGTGGGCTCTGTCCACGGTACGTTTTCAACACAGCACACGTGCATGCAGAATTTATGTCACAGAGAGCAAGGAGTTGCCTGTGTTTGCAGCTCCTTCTGGGCCTGGGCTGGGGGCCCAAAAAGATTTATCTCCAACTTTCAGGTTTGGAGAGAGACAGACCTGGGTTTGAATTTGAGTTCTCCACTTACTCCCTGTGTGATTTAGGTATTTAATTCTCTTCTCTTTCTTAGGTATAGGTGGAAAGGAGGGAGGGAGGGAGGAAGGGAAGAGGAGGGGAGGGGAGGGAAGGGGAGGGGAGGGAAGGGAAGGGGAGGGGAGGGGAGAGGAGGGGAGGGGACCATGATCAGAGCCTGCCTCACAGAGTCCTGTAGGAATAGCAGAGTTGAAGCTCAGGAAAGCACTGAGGGTCCTGAGGTGCAGGGGGCTCCCATGTCTGAAGGTCCAGGCAACCTGCCCCTGCTGCTCTGCCAGGGGGTTCACTTTGGCGTGGGGAGCCGCGTCCTGCCGGCACTAGTCACCGGAGAAGTGCCCGTGTGGTCCCGAATCTGAGGATCCGGCATTTCCCATCACTGTGCTGCTTTTTTTTTTTTTTTTTTTTTTTTTTGCGGTACGCGGGCCTCTCACTGCTATGGCCTCTCCCGTTACGGAGCACAGGCTCCGGACGCACAGGCTCAGCGGCCATGGCTCACGGGCCCAGCCGCTCCGCGGCATGTGGGATCTTCCCGGACCGGGGCACGAACCTGCGTCCCCTGCATCGGCAGGCGGACTCTCCACCACTGCGCCACCAGGGAAGCCCCCCATCACTGTGCTTTTAACTCTGTGCTATTTTCTTTGTATCTCAGAATAGATGTGATCAGTCAAGGCCTCGCACAAAAGTAATGCGTCTGCTTTAACGTGTCCTAACTGGATAAAAAAGTCACACATGGCTGAGAGAGGTCCGTGAGGCTTTCCTGCACGGAGATACACAAACGCGTCCCTTTCAAGTCCATAGACTTGCAGTGTTGCTGGGAACTCAAGGAGGTGGGGTGGGTCCCAGCGCGTTTTAGGAATCCCTATTACACAGAAGGGTGGTAGTCATACTGAGTGCCTGCTTGGCATATAAAACCACGTGTCTGTCCACATGTTTGATAAACCGTAAGTACCCTAACTTGGAGTTTAAGTTAAATTTCAGAATTCAGAATTGGCGGCCCTTGAGCAACCTGGAAGGAACCAGACTCCGGTTTTGTTTTTGTTTCTTTGACGGCACAATTCACTTGTGGAAATCGGCGTTGCATGTCCAATGCAGCCTGAAGCTCTTTCAGCGTTGCGGGCGCTGAGCTGGGCCCTGGCCCTTGTAGCGCCTACTCTGCGTAAGCCCACCTCTGCCTGTGGTCCTCCTGCATCTGTGTGAGAAGACACCTCAGGGCAGCACGGCTGCTTGTCTTTTCTGACACAGAGACGCTTTGTTTGTTGACTGACAAGGGACTGCGTGGGTTCAGTGTTGTCCCCGGAACTCCCTCCCTGACCTACCGGGATCCCCGGAGCGTGAATGCCGAGTGTGTGGTGAAACCGCCACGAGTGAGGTCAAGTGTAGCAGGAAGAGAAAAAAGGAATTGTGCCTCACCCTGAGCAGGGGAAGCTGGGCAGTTGATTGACTCAGGGAGCCCCACCCTCTGCTCAGACTGGGCTGCTGCCCAGATTTGGTACCGGCGGGCTGAGGATTTGGAGATGGGAACCTACAGTCAGCCAGCGGTCTTCTTCCTTTTAAGTCAGAAAAGTACACGCACGCTTGGTGATTAAATTTCCTCCAGCTCAGGCTCTGAGAACTGCACTGTGAGTCCTCTTTGAGTGTGACTTCAACAGTGAGTTAGTGATGAGACCTTGAGATGAGTCCCAGATGCTGTTTCCAGTTTTGTGTCCCTTGAGGATATTTTCTGGTTAGTTGAGAACATGTGGAGTAATGGACAACAAATACAAGTGAGGGAGAGAGAGAACATGTGTCCTTCTCGTGATAAGTTGTTTATTCCAACCAGATTCGTCAAGCCGCAGCTGTGATTAATAGTGAGGTGTGTATAACTCACAGTTTTATTGAGTCATGGACAGGCCTGGCTAAGTCCAGGAGCTCTGTGTATTGTCTGTTAACTCACAGGAGGGAGTTTAAAAATTCTTATCCCACGTGTGCATGTGTGTACACGAATCTAAGGATTCGTTTACAAATCTACGTGAGAGATGTGTCTATGCCTCACCTTATTCCAAATGGGTTTGTGGGGAATGCACCTGTAGAACAGATGATTAAAAACAAAAACAAGGGCTTCCCTGGTGGCTCAGTGGTTGGGAATCCTCCTGCCAATGCAGGGGACACGGGTTCGAGCCCTGGTCCAGGAAGATCCCACATGCCGCATAGCAACTGAGCCCGTGAGCCACAGCTACTGAAGCCCATGTGCCTAGAGCCCATGCTTGGCAACAAGAGAAGCCACCGCAATGAGAAGCCCGCGCAACACAGCAAAGAGTAGCCCCCCGCTCGCCGCAACTAGAGAAAAGCCTGCGCACAGCAACGAAGACCCAACGCAGCCAAAAATAAAATAAATTAAAAACAAAAACAAAACAGGTACAGTGAACAAAGGGTAGAATGATAACATAAGCAGGGCAGGGGACAGTTAATGACCCACCTTGGATGGTTTTTAAAGATGCTCTTGCTTTAAAAGTGAAGGCAAAGCCATGACAAGGTTCATGGCACTGTTTATACAAACTTTTCATTCGCTCAGGAGAGCACATGGCTTTTTCTGGGCCAATTCCTCAGGAAAATTGTTTTGTAGTGAGATCTTGTTTTTAAAGCATGTGATGTAATGAACTTTGCTTGCAACAAAATTCCTATGGTAAATGTAAAAGCTTGTTTAATGTGCCTTTTCTCCAGTGTCTTCATGCTAGGGCAAAAATGCCAAAAACTCATGCAATTCAGTTAGCGCGCTTACCTGAAGGTCAAATTGATTCCGTCTGATTTTTCCACGGGACCAGTTTGATCAGGTTTAAAATTTAACAACATCGTATTGAGAGAAGTAGGGAATCAAATCATCTTTAGGCAACTTTCATAAACATTAAGTTGTGCAAACAAATGACTATTTTTGCCAACAGCCAATGAGGGTGTACACAGATGCTTTAACATCAAAAGTAGGGATGAATCTCCTTAGAAAATGAAAGGGACTTCACCAGAACCTGGGTGCCCTGTTTCCCCACCATTCCACAGAGAGAGCAGGGCCCACTTTCCTTAGGAAACTCACTAGTAGGTCTGTGTCTCTGTAATTTTCTTGATGATGTAGACAGTTGCGGGGAGTGGTCCCCCTCATTGTTATTTGTTGCTATTCATTGTTATTTCCCCAATCCCGGCCCAGTTACTGTGGCTGGGAATCAAATTACCTCAAAACTTTACGGCATAAAACCACCACTTATTTTGCTTATAGATTCTGTGGGTCAGGGGTGCGGACGGGCAAAGCGGAGGTGGCCTTTCTCAGCCCCGTGATGCCTGGGGCTTCAGCTGGAAGACAAGCAGCTGATTTGGGCTGTTGACTGGTGGCCTGGGCTCCTCTCCAAGTAATCGCTCAATGGGGGCTACTACACTGGGCTTCCTCACAGCATGCGACGGCTTCCAAGGGCTAGTGTTTCAAGAACAGCAGAGCTAGGTAGAAGCCATTATTTTTTTGATGACTCAGACCCTGAATTTCTAGTATCAATTCTACCTTGTTCACTTGTCAAGGCAGCCGCAGAGTCTTACCCAATTCTAAGGAAGGCGAAACAGATGCTGCCTCTCTGTGGGGTGTGGCAAAGTGCAGAGAGAACATATGGGACTGGAAATACTGCTGGGGCTATTTTTGGAAACTACCATCTGACACAGCTGCACAGGATGAATCAGGGATGAGCTTTGTGAAGCTTCCTTCTCCTCATTTAATCAATCGAGCCTGTGTAATGAAGCCTCCATAAAACCTGGAAGGACAGGCTCTGGAGAACTTCTGGGCTGGTGAGCAGGTAGAGTTTGGGGAGAGTGGTGCCCCCCAGAGAGGGCGTGGATGCTCTATCCCCTTCTCCATCCGTTGCCCTGTACATCTCCTCATCTGGCTGTTGATTTCATACCCTTTAAAATCCTTATATAATAAGTCAGTGGTCTAGTAAGTAACATGTTTCTCTGAGTCTGTTCTAGCAAATTAATCGAACCCAAGGAGGGGGTCGTGGGAATCTGGTTTATAGCCAATTGGTCCGGAGTACAGGTAACACCCTGGACTCGCTCCTGGTATCCTGAATTAGTGTTACCAAACTCGCTCGAAAGCCAATACTCGAGAGACAAGGGTTGGGTAGAAAAGGAAATGTTGCTTTATTCAGGAGGCCGGCAACCAGGGGAGAAGGAGGACTGGTGTCCCAGAACCAACTCCAAAGATTCTGCGTGGCCATGAAAGTGTTAAAGGGAAAAGGGGAAATAATCTCAGTTAATCACTGAGAAAGGGGGTCAGATTCTTCACCATCTCCCACTGCTTGCAGGCTTGTTGACTCCTCATGATCTTTCTTTAGATGCTATCTTGTGCACACAGTCTGCTTGTGAGATTACTGAAGGGGAAGCTGGGGAAGAGATGTAGTCATCTGTTAATTATTTATTCTTCATTTCTACTTCTAAGAAAAGAATCAACAGGTTAGGCGAGGCCTTGTGTGATCAAAAGAGTCGAAAGGTGTGCTTTGGCCAGAGGTTAGTTAAGCATGGAGGCACCTGCCGTAAAGGTTAAGTTAAAATATAGCTTTGCTAGAGCGACAGGACAAAAGGGCCTCCTGCAAAGAGCTGCTTCCTTCAAGGAGCTGCTTACATTGGGGTGGGTCGGGGGGAGTCGTTGGAACCTCCAGTTTGGAGCGCCTTGGTCAGAAGCACAGGTAACAACTGGGCGTCTCAAGTGGAATGTGATCTTGTGGGACTGAGCCCTTTCCCTGTGCAATCTGATTCTATCTCTGGGTAGAAAGTGTCAGAATGGAGTTGAATTCTTAGACACCCTGCTGGCATCCAAGAATTGCTTGTTGGTGTGGGGAAACCTCCACACACACATATTGCAATTGGGTCTGGGAACCCTCTTCAGGGACCCAATCATAAAGGGGCCCTCACACTTTCGTGAGTTTTACTTCCAGGAGCCTGACCAAGCTCTGATGGTAAATATCAGAGAAAAATTCCTTTATGTGCTTCCAGCAGGGAGAGGGGAAAGGGGAGAGGGAGAGGGGAAAAGACACCAGAGCATTCTGTTCTTAACAAGGACTGCCCTCGGGATACACTAGTTAATGAGAGCCTAACCTGCTGGGGTTTTATCAGGGGCCTGACTGGCCTGAGCAAAGGGAAATAACAAACTCCAGCCCTCTCTAGCCATCCTGCCCAACCTAAGGGCGGAGAAAACACTGAGAAACATTTGTGAATTTCATAGTCCAGAGGCATAGGCTCACTAAAAGACTGAGATCTAATCATAGGACTAGAGAATACTTCCCCTCTTTCCATTCCTCACCACATGTTGCTAAAGACCTACTTAGAGCAATTCCTTTTACCTGGTAGATCACATCCAGCTATCAAGAAAAACTATAAGGCCTATTAGAGGACAAAACCCCCCCACAATTTGAAGAGACAGAGCAAGCATTAGAACTAGATATGGTGGGGATGTTGGAATTATCATACTGTGAATTTAAAACAACTATGATTACTATGCTTAGGACTCTAAAGGATAAAGTAGACAGCATGCAAGAACAGATGGGCAATGTAAACAGATGGGAATAGTAAGAAATAACCAAAAAGAAATGCTAGCAGAAAACAAACAAAAATGAAGAATGCTTCTGATGGGCTTATTACTAGACCAGACACTGCTAAGAAAAGAATCTCTGGGCTTGAGGATACCTCAGTAGAAACCTCCAAAACTGAAAAGCAAAGACTGGAAAAAATAAAAAAACAGAACAAAATATCCAATGACTGTGAGACAACTACAAAGAGTGTAACATACATGTAATGGGAATACCAGTAGGAGAAGAAAGAGAGGAACAGAAATATTTCAAACACTAATTACTGAGAATTTCTCCAAATTCATGTCAGATACCAAACCACAGATCCAGGAAGCTCAGAGCACTCCAATTAGGATAAATACCAAAGACAAACAAACGAAACTACACCTAGGCATATCATTTTCAAACTACAGAATAAAAAATTCTGAATGAAGCCAGGGGAAAAAGACACCTTACCTCTAGAGAAACAAAGATGAATTACATTCAACTTATCCTCAAACAACTATGCCTGAAAGAAGAGATTGGAGTGAAAATTTAAAGTGTTGAAAGAATGAGATGCAGTGCTTGGCAATGAGTCAGCCAACGAGGCACCCGGAAGTCATTGAACCCAAGGAAAAAGACACCATGATAGCAACTCAGATGTTCACTTTGTGCACATAATTTGGTAGGAATAATTTCACGAGCTTGTCCCATTTCCTTTTCAGATGGGAAGCTGTATGATGCATACGTCTTGTACCCCAAGCCTCAAAGAGAAAGCCACAGCCATGATGTGGACACTCTGGTGCTGAAGATTCTCCCCGAGGTGCTGGAGAGGCAGTGTGGATACAAGTTATTTATATTTGGCAGGGATGACTTTCCTGGACAAGGTATGTTTTAAATGAGGTATAAAAATAAGAAATGAATAAAATAGAAAGGAACTGAAATTCCCTGCTGGTCCAGTGGTTAGGACTACGTGCTTCCACGGCAGAGGGCACAGGTTTGATCCCTGGTCGGGGAACTAATATCCCGCATGCTGCAATGCAGCCAAAAAAAAAAAGGAAAGGAACCTCTCTGTTTTTGACTTTACAGACAGAAGGAGCTATGCTTGCCTTTCCCACAGAACCACAGGGAGCCTTTCACTCCCCTGCCCACAGCCCCAGAGCTGAGGAGGTAAGACCAGGCTCTCTTCTCTCATTAGGCTCATCCCTACAACAGGATAACGGGGATTCCTGGTTGAAATCATGTGACTTTCACTTTGGGTAAGGAGGTGGTTGACCCATTTGTATGAACCGCTGGATGATGACATACACAGCCTTGGCCAAGAGACGAAAAAGGGACAACTGGTCATTTGCTGTCACACCCTTGAGACTAACCGCTGAGTATTTTCTGTCAAGTTGAATTTGTAAAAGAGCTCATGTTTAAGGCTGGTTTTATAAACTTCAACTCTCTCCAGCCCTGCCCTACCTAAATAAAATAGAAGTTATTTATTTCCCCCTTTTAATAGGAGAGTAGCTTTGGGAAATGCAGTTAACATCACTGAACCTCAGTTGTCCCATCTGTCAAATGGGGTTGAGAATGCTTCCCTGACTCAGTTGAGAGAATTAAATGAGGTAAAACCTGAGTAGGGACCAGTATGGAGCTTAGCACATATCAGATACTCAACAGATGAAAACATCCCTCTTATCCTATACCTTCTCTTTCTTAGACGGCGATACAGTAAACAGCTGATATTTGAAATATCACCAGGAAACCAAGATTACTACCTAGTGGCCTGTTCTGGGTCATTTTAAAAGGTTTCTAAGAACTTTGGATTTGTAGGCTGCTCCTATCCATAGCTTATCACATCTTTTCAAGTTATGAAATCATCCTCCATGAGGAAATGAAAATGTGATCCAGTGCTTGTTATAAACCTGCAGAAGAGCTCTCATTTCATAAGCGTATCAATATTTATTCATTCATTCACTTCTTCAACAAATATTTATTGAGCATCTGCTATGTGCCAGGTAATGTTGTAGGCACTAGGAATATTAAAATAAACCAAAGAGAAGAAGGAAGTGCTCTTGGGGTGGTTACAGTCTATTCTTATATCCTAAGCATAAGGAGGATATAAAACTTGGCCTTTGTTTTGAAAAAAGACCAAGTTTTATCCGTAGTTGGATATTTCAAGAACTTTCCCCTCCCCTTCCCAAGAAATCATTAGGATATGTTATGTGGTTTCAAGTTAGTCTTTTAAGCCCTGGTCATTTAAATAGCTATGAAGCACAAGAGGAAAACACAAATAAAGATTAGTACAACATTTGAGCTAACTACATGTGTCCTATCCTTTAAAAGTCTGTTGCTTTTTAAAAAGTATTTATCCTCTAATATATACCAAACCTTTAGCTGAGTTTGGAGATACAAAGTTAGACATGATAAGATCCTTGTTCTGAGTAGTGCATGGTCTGTGGCTCTTTTCATCATGAGATGTCCTGCATCTTCTTTCTTTATTTCCAGCTGTGGTCGATGTCACTGATGAAAATATTAAGCTGTGCAGAAGACTGATCATCATCATAGTTCCCGAAGCGCTGAGCCTTGACCTATTAAGGAACATGTCAGAAGAACAAATTGCAGTCTACAATGTTCTCATCCAGGATGGGATAAAGGTCATTCTGATTGAACTGGAGAAGGTCAAGGACTATACAACCTTGCCAGAGTCCATTCAGTACATCAAACAGAAGCATGGGGCCATCCAGTGGAGTGGGGACTTCACAGAGCAGTCACAGTGTGCGAAGACCAAGTTCTGGAAAAAAGTGAGGTATCACATGCCACCCAAAAGGTGGCCACCTTCTCCTCCCGTCCAGCTGCTAAAGCACACGCCCTTCGACCTCATGGACAGCAAGCGGGAGGCCAACGTGGGGTTCATCACCCCGTGATGGAGAGTTGGTTGTCATGTGGTGGCTCACACTTAAATTAGGATGCATTGCATTTGGGCCATTCGCTTGAGGCTTACGGTTGGTACTCGTGGAAAGGACTGTGTTTATTTGCTCATTTTGGTCAGAGCTACTTCTTTAGGGAAAGACATTACCTCTCCCGAAGCCCTCGTTCACTGACTGGCGCTGAACACTCTTGAACACTGATGAGCCTGGAGCATTAGCGTTTGAGCCCCTGGGGATGGGACGTGGAGGGTTGTAGAGCGACAGTTCAGATGTCAGGTGGTTTGGCATGTGGTGTGGCCCTGGTGGGGCTGGGTAGCCAGGATACAGGAGGGCAGTGTGGGCTTGGGTAGGGCTGGCAAAGGTAATGGCCCTCACTCTTCATGCCTGACCAGTTGTGCAAGGCCCTTGTCCTCAGGGAATATTTGCTGTGTCTCTGAGCCCCTCACTCCTCAAATGCAAATAAATACCTGTGACCCCGCAGTCTGAGCACCTTGGCACTGGAAGCAACTTTGGGGTCCCCTGTGGGGACCAACTCTGGTGCCACTGAGATTGCCCGTGAATCACCCTGCTGGTGGGCCCCATGCTTTGAAAGACTCTACCTGTCAGACCAAAATAAGTAATTACTCACTTAGTTTCCCAGCTGGCCTACGCCAGCCAGAATTCTGAGCCACACATGATAGATGCAGTTACCACACCAAGAGGATGTACTTCTAATCCAAGCAAACAAAAGCCGTCTTTCAGTTAGCCAGCACACTCTCATCACAGGTCAGTTTATGATTTAGCAAGTCACAAAGATTTCTGACACTAAAATTGAGCTGTAAACTCTTATCATTACTTTCAAAGACCCAAACTGTTGGAGCTTAGATATAGTCCAACTCTCTTATTCTGTGGTTGACAACAACAGCATTCAAAGGTGGCTGCTGTGGTGAGAACGTTCCTGTCCGCAAAATTCGTATGTTGGAATCCTAACACCCAACGTCATGCTTTAGGAGGTGAGGCCTTGGGAGGTGATTAGGTCTTGAGCGAGGAGCCCTCATGGATGGGATTGGTGTTCTTTATTTTAACACCTTTATTGGAGTATAATTGCTTTACAAGGTTGTGTTAGTTTCTGCTGTATAACAAAGTGAATCAGCTATACGTATACATACAGCTCCTCCGTCTTTAGTCTCCCGAAGCACTTTGAAAAGCCAGGTGAGGGAGGGGTGTGGCAGGGGCTGTGATCAGCTTGTGCACAATTCTCTGATTAGCTGATGGTAAGGTAGCAGGGTGGTGTCACAGGGGTTAACACTATCAGTCTTGGGACTTCCCCGGTGGTCCAGTGGTTAAGACTCCGTGCTCCCAATGCAGGGGGGCCAGGTTCGAGCCCTGATCAGGGAACTAGATCCACATGCCGCAACTAAGACCCTGAACGTCCAAATAAATAAATATTTAAAAACAAAACAGAACAAAACATTATCAGTCCTTAGGCTCCAGGAGGCCTGGGGCTATGTGCTCACGGTCATCGGTTCACATCTTCCATTTGTTGGAGAGGGGGAGGTTTTTTACATCTGTAACAACAACTGAGGAAATGTGCCTCAGATACTGTTACCTGGGTACTTCAGAGAGGAGCTACGGCGGAGGATATGATGGCGGGGGAGGTCTGTCCTGGGACGGCCCCATGGGGTCCTGCTCGGTTACAGTGAGAGGTGAATAGGTCAGAGTGAAGGTGAAATACAGATGCTGCGCCCCTCATTACCTTTTGGTTCACCTTCCTGTAATGACTGAGCTGGCCACAAAACCCACTTCCTTTGGTCTCCCACCTCAAACGCCGTGAGTCTGCCCATGAGAAAGGGCAGGGTGAAGGCTGAGTCACATCATTTAAAGGGTCCAGGAAGGGCTGGTCTTTTCCCAAAAGACTGAGATGCAGATACACACGTGTAAGTGCTTGGCACGCTCTGTGGTTCCACGAGGCACTGTCTGACTAATGGGGGGGGTGGGCAGCGGAGCCCCTGTCCCTTCGTGCCTCCTGCCATCCCCCATGCCCCCCCGCACACTGACTCACAAGGCTTCCTGCTGTGTCCCAGGCCGCTGACCTTTCCTCAGCTCTCCATCCTGCTTCATGTTTATAAACTTTCCTCCAACACTCATTTGTGTGGTTGATTTATCCAGGGCTGTGTCTGGAAAGTTAAGAAAGTGGATAATTCCTCCCTGGTTTCCTTTTTTAGAGACTATTCTATAGACGACAAAGCCACAACATCTGGAATAAGTGACGGGCTGGGTCGGGTGGTGACCCGGGCTCTCAGAGCGGCAGGACATTGGGCCTGAACTGCTGGAAGCCACAGATCTCAACAGGAATTCTTCTGGAGCCCTTCAAGGAGGGAAACTCTGAGTGCGTCCATCCCTTCTCTCTTGCCGAACCCAGGCAGCTTCTAAGGGATGCTGACGTTGTCGTAGTGAAACTGAACCCTTGTCCCGTCCTCTTCCTCCTCTGAGAGGAAGGGGAAAGCAGACCTTGTAGCCCTGGGTCTTGTCCTGAGTCACCTCTCCCCAAAGGCTCTTTTATTGGTATTACTATTTTTTAACTCAAATCCACAAAATCGAGAAAGCCAACACAATGCCTGCCTGTGAGTGGTAAAGGGAAGTGCGGAACCCATAATCTGCATGTTTGCCGGCACAAAACCAATCCATTCAGGTAGGTTTTTCAGTAATGTGTCTATTTTTTCCTAGATAATCTGTTGGTTTGGGTCAACCATTGACTCAAACTCTGACAAAACACAAAAATTAGCTCTTTTCTACTTTGGCAGGGTGTAAGCAAGCTGCTTTAATATGACAAGCAGCTGTTTTGTTTTTCCTGCCTCTCTTGACTGCTGGGGAAGGGTTTGCATTCTAAGCGGTCTTTGTCAGAGGCTCTCTTGTTAATGACAGTGGCCACTGCTCACCCTTGATGCTCTGGCCTAACCATTCTTAGGAGCAGAGCTGACACTTATCTGCAAGGACCAAAAAGCTTTTACCGAAGGAGAAGGGAGAGCAAGAGAAAAGGGAATCCACCGGGAGACACCATCAGATGATTGGACCACAGGGTGGAGGTTTTCTTGTCTTTATCAGGAGGCTGCCCAGCCCCCATCTCCCACCCCCCTCAGAAGACACGTAAGTGCATCTTTTCGGATTTCAGGCCCAAAATGGGGCCAAGGGGGTTAAGAGTGCACTCACACCGGCTGAAACAGGCGGCACTAAAGTGTTTCGCTGGATGGGTCATGCTGTGTTTCGGTCTGTCTCATCTTCTCTGCCTGCTTCCAATTTCCTGCTGCAGGAGGGGCTGGGGGTGGGATTCTGGAGACCCAGCTGGGCTCAGCCACAGAGGAGAGCTGGATGGGGTGAGAGCCTGGGGTCTCGGTGGGCAGGAAGCCTGTGCCTGTGCCCCTTCCCCTCTGCGTCCACAGTGAAATAATAAGCTATAACTGTTGCAAATGTCAGCAGACCAGGAAGAAAATTTCATTCTCAATTTTGAAATATACATAATAGTTGTATTTGTTGAGCACTCATGAAAGTGATCAAAGTTCTTTTTTATCCATTGAGAAAATTAAAACCTGTTTCTATTACATCTAAGTAACCAGCTGGTCACCATTTAAGTATTTATACCTTGGCGCTGGTGTCAACTGAAAAACTGGCAAAACCCAAAGTGTGGTTACAGTTATAGAAAAATGTGAGGATAATGTGCAAAAGAAAAAATGTTCCCCCTTACTCAGTGGATGTATTATTTCTTAATCTGCATCACTGGGATCTACTGTTTTATTGATTTATTCATGTTGTCCCTGAACTTACCTGGAAAACCCTGGGGATGGAAGATTCATATGGTGATGGTGCTGTGGTTCCCGCGGGCCCTCTGACCCCCATTTCCCCCCATTTCCCTCTGTTTTTAGTGCTGTATCAGCGGGATTTACTCGCCCTCCCCCCAAACACCACCATCTCTGCCGTCACTCCCCTTAGCGTCTTTCTGGAAAATAAAAACATTAATAAGGACTGAGGCTTGGGCAGGGGCTGGATGATTTTTCAAAATATCTATCAAACATGGCCAGCTACCCAGACCAAGCCACGTGCAAGACAGACCAGGGCTGCAGAGCCTGGATTCCCAGGATTTGGCTGAAGGACTTGGATCATCTACCAGCAGCTTTCACATTTTTTAAACTGCGAACTACAGAATTAGATATGTTTTACATTGCAACCCAGTAAACACACGCACGCACACAAAAGAATGAAAAAATTTTCTGTTCTATTATTGGTTCTATTCTGTTTAGTTTTGCTCAATTTTTTCGAAATGTGGAGCCCAGTCCCTCGATTGTTTAATGACCCACTTACGTGTTTCCAAAGTAATTAGACAAACACAGATCCAGCTTCCCAGCCTGCGGGTCACCACGCAGGAATGATAGTCCGCTTTCTTCAATCGACAGGCTTTATCGAGTAGCGATTTCGGCTCTTCTTTGATTGCCTAACTTCTGGGTCAATTCGTTTTATTTGTTGTTTTGTGACCGCAGGGCAGGAGAAGTCTTCCCAACAGCCAAGTGAACAGAACTTCCTGCCTGTGTAACAGGATGACATGGAGAGGAAAAGAAAGTCGCCCCGTGGGTGAAGAACCTTGGGAAAGAGAAAAGCATTTCCTCTCTTGAGACCCAGGAAAAGCGAGGTTCACCCCCCCCCCGACTTGGAGACATCAGACGACACGTGGGTCCTCCCCACGGCGCCACTGCGCCCTCTGCTGGTGGCCGAGACGCTGCTCTCCATCCCTCGGCGCGGAACCCCCTGGGCCAGGGGCTGCATCGCTGGGCCGAGAACGCATCCTCTTCTTCGCTGGCGCTCGCGTGCAGCCTGTCGGCGTCTCCACCTTAAGGCTAAGAGTCTCCTTCTTCTTTTTAGGCTGTGGCAAACGTTGAGAGAGTGCCATTTTCTAAATCTGTCACTGTGTTCCTAATCCTTGGGCTTCCAAGACTGTAGCCATCTGTC
The DNA here is from genome assembly GCF_039906515.1 of Pseudorca crassidens. Taxonomy (NCBI): domain Eukaryota; kingdom Metazoa; phylum Chordata; class Mammalia; order Artiodactyla; family Delphinidae; genus Pseudorca; species Pseudorca crassidens. The sequence goes on along the minus strand of NC_090309.1, from coordinate 5,250,335 downwards.
CACAAGTTGTGACGGGGAACAAGAGGTCCTGATTATACGCCCACAAGGCAGGGATCTAAGGTGGTGGTTCCAGAAAGGTAGCCCTGCCATCAGCCTGCCTGGATTCCAGTCACAGCTCCACCACCTACTAACTGAGTGCATTTGCTAAACTGGTGACTTCTTAGCTTCTCAGGCAAGTCACAAACCCTGTGCCTCAGTTTCTTCCTCTGTAAAGAGGGGATAATAAAAGTACCTACCTTGTAGGATAACCAGCAAGTAAAATGCTTCTTGGTGCCTAGCAATACCTCAGTGAACATTGGTTTTTATTATTATTATATTGTAATAATTAATAGTATTTATACTCTATTCGTTTGCACTTATTATTTTTGTTACTACAGTAATCATGACGAAGATGAAGGGTAACATTTATGAAGCGCTCACAGCATTTCAGACACTCTTCTGTATGCTTTATACTTATTGACTCATCGTCAGCTCTGTGAGGTGGCCCCCTAAGGACCTTCCTCACTTTGCAGGTGAGGAAGGAGGCATAGTCTGGTGTTCGAGGGGCTTGGGAGGCAGATAACCTGGGCTCAAGGTAGCTAATCTCTCTGTTCCGTTAGCCCAGTGTTCCATCCCTAGAATCCAGATGAGAATAATACTTCCTTGATAAGAGGATGGTACGTATTAAATGCAATATGTGGAAAGCACTTCAAGCCCTAGACAAAACGGCTAGTTGGTATTCCTGTGAATATGGTAAACCCAAGATTACCTTATATCACTGAGTACATATTTAGAGTAGTTCCACCTTAAGAAAAACCTGATTCTACCAAAAAATATATAAGCTCATGAATTCAGAGAGTGATTATATTTTTGCTTTTTTAGTGAAAGTATAGATTACAGGGCTCATTTGATGAGTGATTCTCAAAGTTTATATGAACCAAATTAAAAAGACACGAAACCACAAAACACTGAAAAAATATAGCTGTATGTTAGATTGGATCCAAAGGAAAGGAAGGACACATTTTACTACATAATCACAAGTAAAGTAGAAAAGTGTAGAATAAACTGAAAAAGAATGTGAGCAAGCATATGAAAGATAAAGGTTGCCATTCTTAATGCCCCCTAGAAAAAAGGCCAAAGGATATGAACAGGAAATTCACAAAATAAGGGCTAATTCGTGCAAATGCCTAGTGAATGAGAAAGTGGAAAACATCGCAAATCACCCGTTGCTACTAGTTTAGGACAGTTACAATGTGCCAGACTCTATGCTAACCTCTTTGATATACTCTCTCATTTATTACTCTCAATGATCCTATATTTTCTCCACTTTAAAAATGAATTAATTAAGGATGGAGGAGATCACCCAGGGGTAATGCAGTTGTAAGAAATGCCCTAGGAAAAGTATCACTAAGTGTTTCATGATACTGTAACATTACCATTAAATTTTTTGGTGCGATAACAGTAGCATTGTTAAGTTTCCAAAAGAGTCCTTGTGTTTTAGATGTGATATAGTGAAGCATTTATGGATGAAATACTAAGATGTCTGAGATTTGCCTCAAAATAATTCAGTGTAGGGAGAGGAGGAGCCCTTTAGAGAATGGAGGAAACAAGATGGCCATGAATGAGGCTCATGGGGGCCCATCGTATTATTTTCTCTATTTTTGGATACGTATGAAATCTTCTCCAAAGTAAGCTTGAACGTTAAAGTAGTTAAAAAGATTTTTAGAAAAACAACTAACTCTCAGACACTTGAGCAAATTTGCCTATGAAAAAAGAAACACATTTTTCTTTTCTAGCTAGGGAAAAAGGCATTTTGTTGTCCTTTGTTTTCAAAATATAATCAGCTTCTTCTTTTCCTGATTATTTGCTCATTGGAAAAATTCATAAAAACATGAAATTATTTTAAAAACAATATTTATTAGCATTTTGGTGTATATATGGCTATTTACATGGGTTTGATCTTGCAATACATATCTAATTGTTCCCCAATAAAATATGAATATATCAGCATAATAACATATCATGGACATAATTACAAGCCAGTAAAATAAAGCTACATCCTTTTTTGTTGAAATATAATTGACATGTAGCATTATGCTAGTTTCAGGAGTATGACATAATGATATAATATTTGTATATATTGTGAAATGATCATCACAGTAAGTCTGGTTAACATCCCTCGACATACATAGTTACCATTTTTTTTCTTGTCATGAGAACTTTTAAGATCTACTTTCTTAGCGACTTTCAAATGTACAACACAGGATTATTAACTATGGTCCCCACACACCATTTTTAATGGTTGCATAGCATTCCCCTGGATAGATGTATTATCATTTTTAAACTAATTCTTGATTTAAGGATGTTTAGGTTGTTTCCAATTGGTTACTTTTGCAAATGTGGTGCATTCGTCTGATGATTTGCCTTGAATGATGACTAGAAATAGAATTTCTAGGTTAAGACATCGGAAACATCCTTCCAAATTCCCCTCCAGAAAGTTTGTGGTTGTGACTCATACCACGCGTTGGTTGAAGATGCCAGAGAGTTAAGTATTTATTCTAAGGTGTCCCAGTGAAGAATTTCAGGCTCATGTTTGAGTTCCTATTTTGGTCATAACAATGGGAAATTTCTTGTTTCATATGTTTTTGCATGTTTCAAAAGAGATGATCAACAAGATGCATGGGGTGGGATGTTTGGGGTCTTGAAGGATGCAGTCACACACTTCTCGGTGCTGGGGTGCAGCTGTGCAATTCCCAGGCCCGTCTCCCTGGAGCGGGCACCTGTGGGATCCAGCGTGCTGTGCTGCTGGTGGCCCTGGAGGGTGTGGTCTCAAGCAGGACTTTGTCGTGGAGGTGGGGCCACTCCTGCAGGTTTGGGTTCTGTTGCTGCCCCATCCAATTGGCTGCATCCTAAACCTTGAGGAGCCATAGTATTGGGTTGAGGAGAGGCCCGGGGCTCCAAACGAAGGGGAGTGGCATCTAGGCTGCCGCTACCGCTACCCACTCTGGTAGCGTAAGTTACTGCCACAACAGCAAGTCACAACCCGACTGTGTTTTCTCCTTTCCCACCCCACCCCAGGTGAGAGAGGCCAATGTCTTTGGGGTCTTTGGTTTTAGGGCCCCATGGGGAAGAGGACGGAGTTCGGTCAGATAGGGTGCAGTGGTGAGCTGCTCCCCTATGAGGCAGAGCCCCTAAAACTAACAGGAGGCTTGGGCTTTCAGGATGTCCCTGCCCTGCTTCGATGTCACCCTCTCTGAGTTCATTTCCCACAGCATAGTTGATAGGGCACAGACATTCTTGAGAAGAGATGCTTGGGCCCTTGAGAAGGCTGCAGGTTTTGTGTGTAAGTATTAATATCTGCTTGTTGGAATAAATCAACAAAACCAAATCCTTTATTGGGGGAGGGGTGGGTGCACAATCGCAGGATATGTACTCCTAGCCTTTGTGCTTGAAAAACCATTCCCTTCTCAGTTTTCCCCCTTTTCGGTTTCAAGTAACATCAGTCAGCTTGGAAAATCCCCACAAATGACTAACTGAATGAGAGGCAGGCTCTGTCCGTCTCATTCGGGGTAAAGATAAAGCACCCACATCCCTTGACTCTGACAGCGGCCATGTGTGCCCCCGGGGACACAGCCATTGCCTCCGGGGGAGTCAAGGGCCTCCAGCACAGCATGGTGCCAGCAGATCGGCGGATGAATGAGCAACGGGAACGTGGGACGCAGGGATATTTACTTTTGGCCTGATGTTCTTTGTATCTATAATCTGAGACTGTGCCAGATTTCCGTTGCACTGCTGCAGTGCTGGTCTCCCTTAGGAAATTTTGCCCAGTGTGGCTCCCGGGGAAGCCGGGAACAGGTGAGCAGCCCAACACTGGGCGGGAGCCCCTCCCAGGGCTGTGCTTGCCCCGCCTCTCAGGGTGTGGCCAGGGAACGCGGAAGATGTGCTTTGCCTGTGTTCCTAGAAGCCCCATCTTTCACGCACACACACACACACACACACACACACACACACACCTGCTCCAGCCTTCACCTTCCACACCAACGGCGAGAGTCCAGTCTGTAGACACTCAAGAGACCAGGAAAGAGCCCTGGGAGGTCGTTTGTCAGAGGTACTGTGCTCCAACACGTGTCCCAAACAGGACTTTTGTGGTCTTATTGTCATCTTCTACCATGTGTTCATTCAGCCAATGGGCCTCCTACGTAGATACAAAGATGAACAAAACAGCCCGGTCTGTGCCCTGATGGTCTGTGCAAGCTAGTGGACAGGTGAGGTAACAACAAGAAGGGGAGAGGAGGGACTTTCCTGGTGGTCCAGTGGGTAAGACTCCGCCCTCCCAATGCGGGGGTCCGGGAACTAGATCCCTTCCCGCATGCATAACACAACTAAGAAGGCCGCATGTCACAGCTAAAGATCCCGCATGCCATAAATAAATAAATAATAAATAAATAAATATTTTTTTAAAAGGAGGGGAGATGGGCAGAGGGTGCAGGGGGGTGCAGAGCAGAGGGAGAGAAGAAAAAATCATGGGGGAGAAAGTTAACTGATTGGAGATCGTATATCTTATCTGTATCTCTAGCTATCTGTATCATCTGTAATATTTTAAATGCAACAAAGGTCACAAGGGGACATGGCTGGCCTGGATGTTACCTGGCTAAATGAAGAGGCTGCGGGGACCCAGCTGTTTTCCATTGAGCATCCCCGTTCCCCGTGGTCCGGCTCCCCACGGCCATCAGGCGTCCGCGTGGGAAAGAGCTGCGGCCAGAAGCCACTGGGATCCTTGAACAGGGCTGTGGCGTCTGCCAAGCTGGTTGGTTTAAATTAAACCTAAGACTAAACCCTCCACCAGACATGTCCGTTTCGGAGAATGGAGAATAAATCATTTAAAGTGGTTTTCCCTTAGTACTCGGGGAAATTGTCCCGAGTTTGGGGAGGGTGGCGGTAGCTGCGGGAGGGGGGAAGATTCAGCCTTGCTGATGACAGAGAATCTGAAGAATGGCTTGTCCTCAGGGCTGCTGTCCCCTCCTCTGCCCCAGGGCAACCCCCAGCCCCCCAGCCCCGCCCCCAATCACGGCTGGCGGGTCGCTGTGGCGCAGCCCCTCTTGGGAACGCCACCGACTCCCCTGGGAGGTGGCTATCTGTGTGCTCCCAAGGACAAGAACGGACTGTGAAAACCCCTGCAGACAGCTTAAAGCTGGTGCTGAAGCGGCGGCCCACGTGGCACCCGCGATTGCTCCAAGTGTCCTGCAGGGGGCGACCTGGCATTTTTTTCTTCAATTTCTAAGGGTTCCTGTAAAGAACTGTAACGTTGATTTGACACAAAGCAATAAAAATCTATGCTAATAAAATACGGGGGGAGGACAGACTGGCTAGCTGATTCTACATTCCTCCTCCTTGCCTCAGAAACACAAGAAACGTCCGCTAGAGACACAACTCACAGCCTTAGCTTCTGGTACGGTTGGATGGGTAAGTGTTTCGCTGGTGATTCTTCTAGAGATGGCCCATCAAGGATGGAAAAGTGCAACATGAAATCTCACTCCATCATCCCAACCACTCCCTAAGACTGGTAGCAGGTGGAAGACCCCAGGTAACTGAGCTACATGACTGTGGTACTAATGTGGTCGTCCCGCACCCGCCAATGCTGAGCCCCCTTCCCCATCAGCTCCCTTAATGAGCACTTGGCAGGATTTGATAGCTTCGTAGTCACTTTTGGTGCTTTGAAGTGTCATTTGGGGTCTAGAGGATGCAGCTCTAGTCCAGATTACGTCATCATTTGAGACAGAGCCTTTCTGCTCCTCTCTGCCGCTAGGAGGCGATGGGAGCTGAGCCTCTAGTGGTCGGATTGACGGTGGGTGTAGGTCATGCCCCCCTCCTCTTGCTCTCTCTCTCTTACCTCAGTTGGAGCAGTGAGATGGAAAAGATAGAAGCCTGTATCCTTGACTGTACAAGGTGGCAGCCCCCTCCCTGGGGCATCTCAGTGGCTGTCCTAGCTCGTTGCCCACGGGACTGAGGTGGATGGATGGTGAACTTCATGTCTTACCTACAAGGAGCTCACACCTGGCTGTCCTTCCAGGCCCAGCAAGCAGTGTGGGCCCTCACACCACATACCTCGGTGTTTGTGCTCCCGGCTCAGCAACCTGCCATGGTCCCGCACGCGCGGGATCCATCTTTCCAACTGCTTGGAAGCCAGAACCCCTGGTGCTGTGGGCACAGGTGGGAGTGGGCATCCCTGGCCTGCCGCACCTGGTAGTGCCCACCAAGCCAGCTCTTCTCAAGTCAACTTTTATCTAGCTCAGAAGCACAGGGGCCCTTCAGTCAATCTACCAACGAAGCGGACACACAGCAGGAATTGCGATCCCGTCCCTCTTTCTTGCTAGCACTCTTAAGGTTTAGGAGCAATTCTCTTGGGCTTCCCCCACCAGGAGAGTAGAGAAGAAATAGTCTCTTTGCGTGAACCAAATACTCATAGCAGGGGTGGCCCATGACTTCTCTCCGGACGCGGGGTGGTTGTTCCTCGGGGTGGGGTGTGTGCACTGCTGAGCAGGACTCAGGCCAGCCCCTCTGCAGCATCCCTCCCTCTCAGTGGGCCTGCGGCCGAGCTGTCTGCTCTTAGATTATGGGGAATTAAGCACATTCTCTCCTCAGTCTTGAAAATCAGGGACAAGAGAAAAAAAAATCTGCTTGGGTTCCTTTTTCACAGATTTTTAGATGAGGAAGACGGAAGGTTTTAGGTGATGAGGTCGACACTCCATGAGCAGAGTTAGGTCCCTTAATTCAGTGCTCTTCCCAGAATCACCCCATGAGGCACGATGCTAGAGGCATCCCCTCGCCTCTGTTCACCCAACTCTGACCCTACACACCTGTGAATCAGTGTCAGGGAAAGAAAGGAGATGGAAGGGCTGGAGGAAAGGGCCGTGGGAGGCATTTGGGGTCATCCTGACATGGACTGGAACAGGCTTTAATGGGAGAGAGCTCTTAAGAGAAACAGTGAATCAGCTATATGTATACATATATCCCCTCTTTTTTGGATTTCCTTCCCATGTAGGTCACCACAGAACACTGAGTAGAGTTTCCTGTGCTACACAGTAGGTTCTCATCAGTAGTCTGTTTTATACATATTAGTGTATACATGTCCATCCCAATCTCCCAACTTATCCCACCTCCACTTCCCCCATTAGTGTCCATATGTTTGTTCTCTACATCTGTGTCTCTATTTCTGCTTTGCAAATAAGTTCATCTGTACCATTTTTCTAGATTCCACATATATGCATTAATATATGATATTTGTTTTTCTCTGACTTACTTCACTCTGTATGACAGTCTCTAGGTCCATCCACCTCTCCACAAAAGACCCAATTTCATTCCTTTTTTATGGCTGAGTAATATTCCTTTGCACCACATCCTCTTTATCCATTCATCTGTCGATGGGCATTTAGGTTGCTTCTGTGTCCTGGCTATTGTAAATAGTGCTGCAATGAACATTGGGGTCCATGTGTCTTTTTGAACTATGGTTTTCTCAGGGTATATGCCCAGTAGTCGATTGCTGGGTCATACGGTAATTCTATTTTTAGATTTTTAGGGAACCTCCGTACGGTCTTCCATAGTGGCTGTAAAGCAACTATACCTCAATTAAAAAAAAAAGTCATAGGTCACCAAAATATTTAGAGTAAGAAAACTATACTAATTTTAAAAATAGCATACGTAAACTTGGCCCAAATCCAAAAGAAAATAAGTACAGATATTGGTTAAATAACGCTTGGTTTCAAAGATATATTAAGATATGTTTTAATAGAATTCCCTTAAACAGTATATTCAAAAATATAAACATATGATGAAATATCATATTTGTCAAGCGTTAATTGTAAGTTTGAAAATTGTTCAACTCAGTAGCAAAAGTTTTCAATGAAATTGTTTATGGTTTTAATGATTCTATATATTACAAGTGAATTTCCTTTTACTCTTATTTGAAAGAATAAAATGTGATATCTCATAAAAAAATAGTCTCTTAATTTCCCAAAAAAAAAAAAGTGAAAAGCTTGTGAATGAGAAGAATCCGACTTTCAAGTTACAGAAACACAGAACCTCAGATCTGTCTTCTGGGTCGTCACTTAGCAGATTTGTGACCTTGGACAAGTCATTTATCAGAACTGAGCACTGGTCCCCAAAGTCCTATCCAAAGCGGACACTTTGCTGGCTATTGCCAAACGCTCTCCACAGTGATTTAACCAGTTTGCAGTGCCACCAGCAGTGGAGGAGAGCTTGTAGCTGTCCAAGGTGTAGCCTGAAGAAATTCACATATGTGCAGAAGGACACATGTGTAAGAGCACTTACTGATGCATTGTTTGTAAGAGAGAAAACTTGGAAGCAAATTAAATATACCCATGGATAGGAAAACATCTAAGCTGTGGTATATCTCCCAGATCGACTATTATTCACAGTTTAAAGAGAATGAATTTGAGCCACATATATTAACATGGGTCAATTTCAAAACATGTTGATGGAAAGTTTCAGAAGAATACACACAATATTTAAACTAGTTACATATAAAAATACAGTAACGTACAAAACAGTACTATATATTACTTATGGATATGCCTAGATGTTATGAAGTTGTGAGTGCAGTGGTGACCCTGGTGGAAGGAGACAGTGACATGGGCTGGGTGGGCCACCTGGGGGTGCCTGGTTGTATCAATAAGTGTTTCATTTCCTTAAAAAGAAGAAAAGGAGAAGGGGGAGGAGAACTGAAACAAATGTTACAAACTGTAATTTGGGGAAGCTGAGAGATAGATGCATATATGTTAATTATATCATTCTCTGTATTTTTTTTACATGCACGAAGCATGCCATTATTAAACCAGACTCACATGGGTACAGAGTTTCAGCTGCGGAAGATGAACCAGTTCTGGTGGTGATGGTTGCACAACAGTATGAATGGACTTAGTGCACAGAGCTGTACTCTTAAACATAGTAAAATTTACATCATGTATATTGTACCATAATTTTTAAAACCTGAAATGGATCTGTCTCCGTGTGGCCCTTGCATGCCTATACTATGTCCTTGAAACAAAACAGTCATCTTAGTTGTGAGATTATCATCATCTTATTCACCTCTAAATCTAATGCAGGATCCTTTGATTGTCACATGTCATTCTGGGCTCAAGCTCTTGGGAACAACAGTGACTCTCAGCGACAGTCACTGAACACCGAGTATCTTTGATTCTATGTCACAGACAAAAGCTCTTTATTGACTTGAATGGTCCTTGAGGCCTAATACTTAATCCTGTGTCTCAATTAGATTTGCCTTTCTGCATAGCTGGTTGGCCACCTGGTCAAATTTTAGGGACTCTAGAACTCTATGTTCCTCCAGAAAATCTCCATCAGTCTACTACTACCCTCGTCTCTGGAATTAAATGAAAAAAACAGTTAAGTGTGTGCAGTACCAGGAAGAGTAGTTTCTTAAAATGAAGATGTCCCCATTCACACACATGCAGGGGGAAACTTTGTTGATTGTGTCACAGAGTGATGGGTAGCTGAGGAGTGGAGGTATGAAACAGAAGCTTTGTTACAGGAAAGGACTGTAGTGTGGACTGTGGTGTTACAGGAAGAACTGACAGTGTGGACTGCTGTGGGGAGAGGGTATACATGGGCACCACACTGGGGTGCAGTGTATGTTCTTTGTAACCAGGAGGAAGGACAAAGTCGAATGAATGCGGGTGTTTGTAAAAACATGTAAACATGTCACAGGACACTACACCTGGTAACTTCAAATGGTACTTCTGATGACTACAGGGGTTAATGTTTTGTTGAGCATCTACTATGTGCTGGGCACTTACCTTACAGAGGCTCACAACACCCAGGTACATTTTGCAGATGCAAAAGTCAAGCTTTGGAATTTCAATACCTTTCCCAAATACCTAATAGTATTTGAACCCAGGGTTAGCTGACTTTAAAATTCAATATGCCATGATGTCTCTAAATGATGGTTTTCCTCCTGTTTATTCCTTGTTCCTAGACAGGACCTGGGTGTGTGGTGGACCACACTTCTGGTCTAACCCATACATTTTCTCACCCTTCTTTTGATTCCATTGAGAAAATCCTTCTTTTATGCATATGGACCCTGTGGTCTATGACCCAGGCTTTGTCAGTCCTAATACAGCATTGTCTGCACAGAATTTGAAGATAGCCTTGTGACCCAGGATGGGTGAGCGAGAATCCTCCAAGATTCTTTTCAGCTGGACTAAGTGGGGAAAATTGTCTGCTTCTCTCTGTGTCTCTGTTTTCTTTCTCTCTTGGAACTAGATTGCCAGTAGCAATTTTTCTTTCCATAAACATAGAAATTGTTAGACTTAAGAAAGAATCATGCCAAAAATGAAAAGCTACAGAGATAAGCAGAATCAGAGAAGGAGAAAGTGTGCTAGAAAGAGCAAGCCAGACTCATGACATTGTTGGAGACCCTGAATCCTGCCATGCCTGAATTCCCTTAGAATACTCAAGTTCAGGAATTCGATCTTCCTCATTTCTACTTAAATTGGATTTCTGCTTCTTGCAATTGAAAGAATTCTGACAAATATAAACCTCATCAACACTTTAATCTTTTCCTTCAGATTTTCTTTCTTATTGATATACAATCCAATTGTATATCAATGCATAAACAATGCAATTTTTTCTTCAGAATAATGTTGCTTATTTCCCCCCTTAACAAAGGAGATAAAAGAACCATATTAGGTTTGGAGCTCCTTGGATGAGAGTGTTTTGGTTTAAATTATAAAATGGCTCAATGGCTCAGAAGCAATTTTTAATGTATATTGGTATAACCTAGCCACATAAATGCTTTTGATAGCCAGTAAAATGAAATGAAAGCTGAACCAACAATGGCAGGCTTCCCTACCCTTCTTCACTATGTCCACCCACCACAAGTCTTAGGAATAAATGAGTGAATGGGGGCTGATCCCTGCTACTAATATGCAGCTTGGAGCAGACAGGTTAGTTATTAATCGGTCTCTTCTGGGCAGCTGGCATCTTCTTCTCCTCCTCCTCCTCCTCCTCCTTCTCGTTCTCCTTCTTCTTCTTCTTCTCGTTCTCGTTCTCCTTCTCCTTCTCGTTCTCCTTCTCCTCGTCCTCCTTCTCCTTCTCCTTCTCCTTCTCCTCCTTCTCCTTCTCCTTCTCCTTCTCCTTCTCCTTCTCCTTCTCCTTCTCCTTCTTCTTCTTCTTCTTCTTCTTCTTCTTCTTCTTCTTCTTCTTCTTCTTCTTCTTCTTCTTCTTCTTCTTCTTCTCCTCCTTCTTCTTCCTCTCCTTCTTCTCGTTCTCCTTCTCGTTCTCTTTCTTCTTCTCCTTCTTCTTCTCCTTCTTCTTTTCTCTCTCTCTCTCTCCCTCTCTCTCTCTCTGTTGTTGCTGCCTAACACGTACAGGATAAATTGCAGAAATACAAAACAAATTCTGCTGATAATATGCAGTTGTTTCTTCTGGCCAGGAAGCCCTGGTTTACTTACCACCTCACCACTACTACCATGTGTGAATTCACACATGAAAAGACAAGTTTGTTTACTCCTATTTGTTCCTGAACAAAAGAGTTTATTTATTTTTTACTCCCTTCGCTGGGCTCCCTAATAAGATGCCTCCCTTAAAAAAAGGAAAACAAACAAACAAACAAAAACCCAACAAGCAAATATTGCAGAGGAGAAAGAAGAATCGTAAGGTACCTGTTGAGGGGGCAGTTCCAAAGGAAACCGTTGAAGATCAGAAAGGTCAGAAAGAGATGTGGATCATTGATGTTAGGACAAACATAACAGGCAGTGGCCAGAGAGTGTTTTGAACAATAAAACATGAAAAGTTAGTGAAGGCCCCAATGGAAACCTGTTCTGCCTTAGAGATCTCAACAGAGAGCTACTTATAAAGACTTAAAAAACTCTGTATTTTAAGTTTCTCTATGCCTATTTTCAAACAGACTACTGAAATCTGACTGAAGAACAGAACTACAAACATCCCTCGTAATGCTACCGATTTGTGTTTTCAAAGATATTTTGATTGAGAGCAATAAGCTGGTTTTAAGTCTGAGGGTTGGAGAGGAGCAAACTATGCCACCTCAAAATCTGCCTGTTTGGCTTAAGGAGTATTTTGAGCTGATTATTTTTAAGAAATGGCAGATACAGGAGAAGCTTGGAACAGAGTAGAAATTACCCTTTTCTAAGAGATATTTACACTTATAAAGGAAGTCTCCGTTTGTAAGTCTCCCCTCAGTACCAGGAAGAGGATGACTGAATCACAGGAAACTCATCCAGGGAAAAGGCACCCTTCTGAAATCTGCATAACAACCTTACCCTTGTTTATTGTACTTTTTCTGATAATTTCCCATAACTGGTCCCCGCCCCCAACATCTTTCTTTTGTCTTTAACTGGAGATGATATTTAAGGTGGTGGCTTGGGCCATTTCAGGGAGTTTTACTAAGTTTTCCTGGGTTTCACGCATATAGCAGAAGGTGTACCTGTTGTTAAACTTTTGTTTGTTTTTCTCTTGTGAATCTGTCTTTTATTGCAAGGAGACCTCAGTTACAGAATGTAGAAGGGTAGAGGGAAAATTATTTTTCTTCCCCTACAAGATTAAAACATGAATGTGACACAGATCTTGAAAATAATCTGATTAAGAAATAAATTGAAGTGTTCTCAGCATAAGATAAAATATATCTCCTTCTTGCAGTGAAACACCATCTTCAATCTAAGTCTGTTCTTCTTTCATCAATGTTCTTACCTGCACATGATTTTAATGTGATGTAGGAAGAGCAGTGAGGATGGGGCACAGCAGGTCAGAGAAAACTTTCGGGAAAATGTGATCCCCAATCCAGCTGGAGCCAGAGCATGAAGCTGGAAGGAGGGTGGGGCTGAAACGTGGGTGAGCAGAGGGGGTGATGGAAGGGGGTGAGTGGGAGCCTGGAGCAGGGCACAGACTGAGAGAGGGTTAGGATTTCGTATGTGGATTACATTTTAAAAGACTTTTCTGATTATAAATGCTCGAGTAAATTTTGGAAAATGCAAAAAAGCACAAGGAAGAACATTCACAATCTTAGCATACAGACATAAACACTGTTCATATTTTTATACTTTGTTTTCACACCTAGAAATGAGAGCTATCCCTTACTATTATACTTATTACTATACTTTCTTTCAGCACTTCCTTTGTTTATTCATTCATTTCCCAAGTTTCAACACATTTCTAAAGGTATTTTGATGTGAACTGCTTTGGATTTATGCATTAATTTACATTATGCCTCTTTAAAAATTTGTAATATCTCTCAACTCAATATTTCTTTAAGGTCCCTTCATATAATTTAATAATTTTTCCATATAGGTCTTTGCCCAAGCTTCTTATAGAGTTCCTTCTCAGGAATCATCTTGTTTTTGTTGTTATTGGGACTGTTACTAGTATCTTTTTTCCCTGGTTTTCTTCTAACCGTTAATTCTTTTTTTTTTTTTTTTTTTTTTGCAGTACGCGGGCCTCTCACTGTTGTGGCCTCTCCCGCTGCAGAGCACAGGCTCCGGACGCGCAGGCCCAGCGGCCATGGCTCACGGGCCCAGCCTTTCCGTGGAATGTGGGATCCTCCCGGACCGGGGCACGAACCCGTGTCCCCTGCATCGGCAGGTGGACTCTCAACCACTGCGCCACCAGGGAAGCCCTAACCGTTAATTCTTGACTAATGGGGTACTGCTGATTTTTGTATTTTTATTTTATAACTGGCCAATTGCCACTAGTTTTAATATTTGGGGGCAGATTCAATTATTTTTCCTACATAGATGATCATAACCAAAAATAGTAATAGACTTGTCTTTTTCTTTCCATTATTTATGGTACTCATTTCTTTTTCTTGTCTAGTTGTTAGAATGTCTAGAATTTTATTAATAGAAATGAAAATAGATATGTCTGTATGTTTTAACTTTAGCTATGATGTTGGCTGTTGTTGTTAAGATTTTTAAATTATTTCAGATTCAAATTGTTTTAAGTTTAATAATCTTTCAGGACTAATTTACTAAAAGTTTATATTGGAATGTGCTTGGATTTTATCATGAGCCTTTGGCATATATTAAGATGATTATACGCTTTTTCTCCTTTCTCACTTTTTGATGTGATTAAACATATTAATACATATCCTTGTATTAAACCATTTTTGCATTCCTGAATACCCATTGTTCTCTTATTTGTTAATACATTACATTTATCAAATTTTATTTGGAATTTTCATTTATATTTACAAATGAGATTGATCTTTACTTTTTAAAACTCGGTCCTGTAGAAATTTTGCTGGCTTTATAAAATGAATATGAAGATTTCCGTCTTTTATTGGCTCTGGAAGTGTTAACATAGACTGGTAACTCTTTCTTCCCTATAGGTTTGAAGACTTTGCCCATGAAACTATCTGAGTACAGTATCACTTTGGTGGCGATCCTTACATTGTATTTGTTATTTCTGTCACATTTATTGATTAATTTGGTTTAAAAAGTTTTCTTTAATCAATTTTGCTACTTTACAATTATCTAGAAATTGTGGAGACATCAAAAAATTTAAATTAATTACCATAAAGAGATATAAGTAATCCTCCTAAAAGCACTCATGTCCTAAATGTATACACTGTTGTTCTTTGTTTCATCTCTAACTTTGTTTCCTTTTGCATTCACTTTTCCCTCCTGCCTTTTGACCAGGCAGAGATGTCTATTTCACCTTCTACCCTCCACACCACTTGGATTTATCAATGCAAACATTTTCTCCTAGTCAATTAATTTCTTTTTATTTTTATCTTTAAGTCTTTCTACCCTTTTTTTAAACTTTATTTGTGACTGTTGATTTTTGTAACTTCCCAAGATAAATACGTAATAACTTAATTCAAGTACTTTATTTTTAAGATATAAAGAATTGTCCCCTCAGTACAGCTTTAGCTGTATCCCAGAAGTTTGATATGTGACATTCTTCTGGCTAATATTTAAGTTTTGATTTTTAAGTTTTTTTTCTTTCCAGTTTTATTGAGATATAATTGACATACAACACTGTAAGTTTAAGGTGTGCAACATAATGATTTGACTTACATAAATCACGAAATGATTACCACAATAAGTTTGGATTTTTTAAGTCTCAATTTCCATTTTCACCAATTTTAGTGACTTTCTTTTTTTCTAGTGGTTCTTTGTTTGCATGTAACATTGTTAATTATTTCTAGTCTTATTGCATCATGGCCAGGAAATTTATTCTTTACCATTTACAATAGAGTAAGTCCCCTACCTATGAACCTTCAAGATGCAAACTTTCAAAGATGCGAACATGTGTTAGCATGTCCAATCATGTAAATTAGTTCACGTGTCTGGCGTACATTGTCATGTGCGTGCATCCTCTACAAGTAATTGTGCTTTTGTGTACTTTACTGTACATACCGTATAGCGTACAGTAGTACAGTATCTTTATTTCAAGCCCAGGATGTCCGGAGGCAAGCATAAAAGCAGCGGTGATGTAGCTGGTACTGCTAAGAAGTGTTCTACTATACTTTTCAAAGTACTTGTACTGTAAGATGAAATATGTTTATCTTTTGTCTTTGTTTTTCATGTATTATTAGTGTGAAAAGTATTATAAACCGATTACAGCACAGTACTATATAACCAATTGTGTTGGTTGGGTACCTAGGCTAACTTTGTTGGACCTAATGAACAAATTAAACTTATGAACGCACTATCAGAACGGAACTTGTTTGTATGTAGGGGACTTACTGTAGAGTGTTAAATAATGTCTCGCACACATTGTTGTAATCCCATTGGCATTAGAAGGAAGATGATAATCTTCCTGTTACTACTTTGATTCCAAGTTTGCACATTCTCAAATCATTTTACTCACAATTTGCTAAGTACTGTGTCCAGCCAAGCATAACTTGGACATGGTTCAAAGTGCATAAAACAGATAACTAATGAGAACCTACTGTATAGCACAGGGAACTCTACTCAATGCTCTGTGGTGGCCTAAGTGGGAAGGAAATCCAAAAAGGAGGGGATATATGTATACATACAGCTGATTCACCTCACTGCACAGCAGAAACTAACACAACATTGTAAAGCAACTATACCCCAATTTAAAAAAAAAAAAGTGCCGTAAGCATATCTGTTGCCAGAGGGCACATGTGAAAGGTACCTTCACCTCTAACCTGTCACTTCCTGTCCCTCACAGCTCAGGGACTGATAAGGGTGCTGTTACCTCAGGGGCATGCGATGGTGGAGGTCTGGGCTACAGAAACCTGCATTCTGAGCTCTGCTGTAAGTACAGGGTGGTCGGGATGACGGGGGTGGGGGTCCATCTAGTGAAGTGCTGCTCTTGAAGGGCACATCTGGAATATCCCAGGTGAGGCTGCGTTCACTGTCCTGGCAAGTACAGTGAGCTGAGGCAGGTGTCCTTCTAGGGCATTCTACACTGTGGACAAGAACCCCCATCTGTGCTGGTCTCTTTGGCCATAATTCATTCTCCTATGTGGGGTCATTCTTTCCCCCCCAAGAAAGCCACTGCTCTTTTCCTCTTTTCCCTGCATCTACCCCTGTAAGGGAAGACCTTGCCAGTGATTCAAAGGTGATGTGACTTTCTAAATGAGGATGGCCTCGCAGGGGATCCCAAGAGATTTCTTATCCTCACTTATATTATGACATAGTGGAAACTTCTCTCGTTTAAGAGGATCAGTCCCTACATATATATTCAAGTTTAATTTCTGGCTGGGTGTCCCTCTGGTAGAGCCACTCATTACATAAGAAAAAAGAAATATTCCCTGAATCTCTATTTTCTTTCTTTTATGTAGAGACCATTAACAAAATTTCATATGTATACCTTTAAGCTTCTAACTGGACCATAACTGGTTGCTTTGCTATTACTCTATTCTTCTTCTTTCTTTATACATTAATTTTTATTGAAGTACAGTTGCTTTACAATGTTGTGTTAGCTTCTACTGCACAGCAAAATGAATCAGCCATACATATATATCCCCTCCCTTTTGGATTTCCTTCCCATTTAGGACACCACAGTGCATTAAGTAGAGTTCCCTGTGCTCTACAATATATTTCCATAAGTTGTCTATTTTATACATAGTATCAGTAGTGTATATGTGTCAATCCCAATCTCCCAGTTCCTACTCTATTCTTCTTTAATATTTGTCTTTGCCTTCTTAATTATCCCTGAACATTCTTTTCCTAAAATGTACAATTCTTGCTCAAAGCTAATATCCATTACCTGTGAAAAAGCGACAAAATGAGTGAGAAGAGTGTCACTTGCATTTAGAAAAGCCAACTCCCATGCTCTTTCTAATATGACCCAATTGCACCTTATTTTGTTCAAAATGCCACAGTTTATCATTAGTTCTAGTTGTTATAGCAACAGAAAGAGCATAGATGACTTGAGTTCAGATCCCAACCCAGGGTCACAGTATCTGGGTGACTTTAAGAATACTTCTTAGCCTTTGCTTTCCGATCTGCAAGATGTAATAACATGTGGACACGTTTAGGGATAAAAATGAGAACCTGTAACATTGTCGGCTCTCTAACTGTAGCTGCTGTTGTTATTGTTACCAGCCAGCCCGGCCTCCTCATTATGCTGCAGACGAGACTCTCCTTTCTCCAGTCTGTGCCTTTGCTCCGTCCCCATCTCTGATGCTCCTCTGTGCACACTCTCCCCCAGAGCAGAGCTCTCCGCTAGAACACGGTTCTCAACCAGGGGAGGGGGGATTGTGCCCCAGAGGACATCTGGCAACGTCCGGAGACATTTTTCTTTGTTATAACTGGGGGGATTTGGGCAGTTAGTGGCATCAGGTGAGTAGAGGTCAGGGTTGTTGCTGAACACCCTACAATGTACGGGACAGTGCTCCCGATGAAGATTACCAGGAAACACCAGCCCAAACGGCAATCGTGCTGAGGTTGAGAAACCCTCAGAATCACCTGGGGAGCTCCCTCCAGGTGTGGTCACTGAAGGATTCTGATATGCCATATGGAAGTAGGGCAGAATAAGCCAGAAGGTTTAGCATCACTGACCCATAACAAGATGAGATCATCTCCTGAATGAAACTGCCCTGGTTTCTCCAGCCTCTATTGACTGCTCTTTCCTTTGGTCTGATGGTACCAACCAGCAGAATGGCTTCTAAGAATGTCACTGGGCTTTGATTGTCTCCTGTGGGGAGGTTCAGTGAAAGCATAAGCTTGACTGGGGCGTGAGATACTCCATGAAAGTGAATTTACCTCTCTTTTCTGTATTCTAAGCCCTTTGGGAATCTGAGGCCAAGTCTGGGGCCACCCTTGGCAATGCCGGGGGTGCTTATTTACAGAGTTGCTCATTGGTTGACTAATACTGAAGAAATAGCTCTTCATTTCACCAGTGGAAGTGGTAAGATGGATTTAGTGACAGGCAATTCAGACTTTCAAAACCACAGCAGTGTATCTCCTGAAAGTAGCAAATAACAAAGCAAAAAAAAAAATTTTTTTCTTGCCTTTCTGAGAACATTTCCTTTCTCAGAAAAAAGGTGTTACAATCACTCTTTCTTGTAAAGTGGTAACTGAAAGCAGCCCTTTGTCGTAACCGCTGATTCAGCTGGTCTCTAGAAGACGTTGTGTCTTAGGACAATTCCTCAGCCTTTCCACCCCCTCCCCATCTCCTTCACTCCTCCCCGCCACACACACACACACACACACACACACACACACACACACACACACAATTATTCTTCCCTATGTACTGAACAAACACAGTATTTTGCTGTATCTTCAGGATTGATATTTGTTTAAAAATGTATTTTTGCGTCTTTTATACCCCACTCATGTCAAGTTCACCTATAGGCATCCATGCTCTTTCTCCCCCTTGTTATAAGGATACACTTTAAAAAGTGCAAGTTTTTTTTCTCAAACTCCTGAGAATTTATTTGGGTAGAATTATCCATTGTCCCTTCATGTACTACCTTTCTTGTGTCATCATTGATGAAGGATTTTTCTTCTATTGCTTACAAAAATTAAACTATAAAATTTGGAAGTTAGGTAAATCTAAAATCTTTTGTAAACTCACATCAGGTTAAGTATAAATGCTGGATAAAAATGAGAAGCATTCAGATCGAAATTATGATTTTCAAAAAAAGTGCAAGTTTTAAGATGAACCAATGGTTATGAATTGATATGATAAGAGTGGTTCTTCCATGGAGTAGAAGAAAGATCAGCATTCCTTTCATTCTGTGTTCTTAAATAGTCTGCAGACTTAGAATGAAATTTCAAATATAAACACCTAGGGACCTACCAGTTCTCTTAACAATAATTACCTATAAATGACTACTTCTTAATTTTCCACCTAAATGCATCATTTCCTGTCTCCATATTTTGGAGACATTTTCATTTGTCTTCCTTTCCTGGGTCAATTTGTTACGTACCTTTCCTCGTCCTTAGTTTCCCCAAACCTAGAATGTGGAATATGGACAATATTAGTGGTTCTCAAACCTGGCTGCATAGAAGAATCACCTGGAGAGCTTAGAAAACTACATAATGCCCTATCCCCAGCCCCAGTTGATTCCAGTGGCAGCAGGTGTGAGACATTTGGGCGGATCTCTTAGATGATTTCCAGCTTTAAAATTCTGTGATCTGACAGAATCAGATCCGTTTTGGTGAGGGTGGTGAAATTGGCAAGTCACTGATCTCAAATGGGATGGGTACGTTGCTATGGTGATTCTCAGGGCTAGTTTAGTTACAGATAGCTAACCTTTGACCCAGCAGTTCTGCTTCTAGGCCTTTATTCTTAAGAGAAAATTCATTTTGTACCAAATATTTAGTTACAAAGATATTGACTTCAGTATTACATAAAATAGAGAAAAATAAAAATTAACCTAATTAGGGTGTGTTTAAATAAATTACAGTACAGCCATCCAGTGAAATACTAGGCAGACAGTAAAAACAATAATTCTATAGAAAAATATTTTATATCATCAGAAAATGCTCATGAAACTAAGTGAAAAAGTAGGTAATATAATAATCTCATTTTTGGGTTAAATCATATATATATGTAAATATATGTATAATGACGTTTGTAAGGTTACAGAACAAAATGGTGACAATGGCTATCTCCAGGTATAGGGATTAGAAGTAATTTTGACTTCTTTTTACTTATCTATATTTTTCTAATTTACATATGGTCATTGTATATTATTTCTATAATTTAAAATGTTAGTTTCAAACAATTATTTAATCTGGCTTCTTCAAGATTTACATGTATCCTCCTTAAGGTCTGCTCTATGCCTTTGCTTTCCAAATTGCAAACTGCTAGTGCTACAAATCCAGGTTTGCCAGGAATACTGAGCTCAAACCAGCATCAGGAGTGGGCTCCACGCTGCGTCTTGCTGTCAGATCACCTAACAATGGAGGAGATAGATTCCTAATCAAAATCACAATGCAAACAAGAGTGACCTAAGTGCTCAAGAAACGTGCAACCATTTACACAGTGGAGCTAAAGAGGAAGTTCTGAGCTGGGAGGACACACAGAATCTTCTCAGGCCAAGGGGCATTGGAGAATGAGGTTTTCACCAGGTGGACCCTGCTGCAGAGATGATGGAAACATACACTCTAGGTTGTTTGAGTGCATGGCAAATTTGGAAAAAATAGAAGATTTGGGTCTGACTGTCAAGTAGGGAGAGGAATATGTAAGTGTTGAAGGGGGAAGTCCCAATCCTTACTCTACCTTTGGGCAAATTAGGGAAAGGAGCTTCCTCTTCTGACCAGACTCAGACTCAGCCCAGACCAGGGAACCCATTTGGTGATTAGAGCATGGGCTGGATTTCAGTTTCCACATGCGCCATCCACTGGGCACACTTGTGCAGTGTACAACCTGAGCAACTTTTCCTGCAGCAACACTATGAGGTAAAGCTACAGAAGCTCAAAGAAGGTAAATAATTTCTTCAAAACCCACAGCTCATCTGGAACAGGGACACACATCCGGAGAGAAGACCCTTAAGCAATGAACTTGGACATTATTGTAAGGACTGTGTGACCCATCACTGGGTTTTGAGGAAGGCACTAAATTGAGTTCCCTAAGACTAGGGCACATGTGGAGGATAGTTAGGAAGCTATTGCCATAGTCCTGGTGAGATGATGAAGGTCTGAACTGGGCCATGTGGTGAGTGATGACAGAGGTGGCTGAACACGATGCATATTGTGTAGGTGGCATGAAGAGATTTGCAGGTAGGGTGACGTGAGGAGGTGCGAGACCTCGACATGGATCTTGACCATCAGCATCTGCTCATAGTTGTGATGCCAGAATATTGGCTCTCTGTGCACCGATGTCAAAGAGAAGCATGGAGACAGAGTCTGGAGGAAAGAGAGAGTAGCTTTATTCTTTGCCGGGCAAAGAGAGAACACAGTGGGCAGGCGCCTCAAGGACTGTGCCCTCCTCCCCTGTGGAGTAGGGAAAGGTTTTTATAGCTGGAGCTCGTAGTCTGGGGTAGGTGATAAGCCTCAGAATAATGAAGGTCTTACATTTTTTTCTTTTCTTCTGTAAATTCATGGGCAAAGCTGGTGGCAGGAGGTTTAGCAGCTGGGTCTGGTGTCCCTGAAGTTATCGGCCCGTGACCTTCTTTCTGCAATGAAGAGTGCTACAAGGGAGAGTAGGGGGAGAAGAATGCCAGGTGCAGGGTGTAATTCATATGGAGTCAGAGGGTAATTAGCTCTGTGAAGGACACATCTAGCTACAAGTGTTTGTTAGTAGTAACAGCTAAAGAATAACCAAGATTGCTTAACCCTTTCAGGCCTGTTTATGCTGTTTCCCCAGCCTGTTCATTGTTTCCTTATTTTCCTTATTTATCAGAAAAGAAAAATGTCTCATTTCTATTCTTGCTGCAACATTTGAAGTGGGAATCCATGAGTGTCCCTGGAGAAAGCAGTAAGGACAGATCTTTAGACGATGACTGCATTAAACTGTGGGGCTTGCGAGAGGAATCACTGAAGCATCCAAAATGCACCATCAGGGTGACAAGAGGGGGACCCAGAGGGGAGGGAGGTGTCACGGAGGCCATGGGGGCGTTTCGAAGAGGAAGTTGTCACAGTGTCAAGTGGTCCCGGTGGAGAATAGAATGTAAACCAGGAGATTTTCGGGTACTTTTGAACTAGCAGTGCAGGCAGTACTGCAGAATCAGACTCTGAGGGTCCGAGGGGTAGGTGTGCAGCGGGGGTGGTGAAGGCTGGAGCAGAGCCTTCTTCTCTAAGAACGTGGGCAGGGACAGGAAGGAGAGAGGGGACAGCAGTTTCATAGGAATGTGAATAATATAAGGGAAGGCTTTAGTTATGGTGGGGAGCCCAGAACATCGTAGACACTGGGTGGAGGAAGCCGGTAGAGACAGATGTAAGAATGACACAGGGAGAACCTTTGAGAGGTAAGACTGCATCTGGGCTGGGGGTTGAGAGATCAAATTGAAAAGAGGCCCCCTTCTCAAGGAGGATGGAGAATATGGGTGAAGAGTCCGGGAAATTTTGAGTTGGGAAAGAGATATTACGTCAGATGGTGTCCCTTTTCTCAGTGGCTAGGGGATGCGACCAGTGGCTCATAGCGAGGTTTTCCATGATGAATTTTCAAGCCAAACAGAAGGTCTAAAAGATGCTATGGGAACGTAAGGGAAAGGAGCCTTGGGTGAATAGAAGGGTGGGTCAGGACTGTGGCAGGCCTCCCACTGCAGTAGGGTAACTGTGGATTTGTTAATTTTATGAGGAGAGAAACTCTATTCATCCTGCTGATAAAGAGAAATTAATGTTCATCTCACCAGTCCATTTCTACGATATCACACAGCGCCTGGCCAGAGCAGGGGCTCCATAAATACCTGCTTAATGGATACTTTCTGTGATTGTGCTGAGCAGTAAAATGAGGTTAGCACTGCCAGCGTTATCTAGTAACCAGTGGAGAAAACAAGATTAGGGAAGATGCAGGGCCAGAAGGTAACCGCACCCTGGGTCCACCACCAAATGCAAGTCCCTTTGTTGTTGACGCCAGTGACCTTCCCCTTGTCACTCTCAAATGAATAGAGGGAGATATGGTGCCCTGAGGTCACAGAAACTTCCCATTTTCTCCTGAATCCGGTCCACCCGGCGAAGTGCAATCCATCACGTACACAGACAATGCCTGTCAATCGGGGGGCTTCCCCTGTACAGGTGACCTTGGCCTGGGATGGCTGGGGGCCCAGACCTGCTCTGGCTCAGCCCCCATCCTGTGCCTGCTCTTCATCAGAGGCTTCAGTTGCTCTCTGCAGCAAGATTTTTCCCCTTTGGTTTTTAGTTCATCTTTAATTTCTGTCCTCCAGTTTCATACCAATCCATTCGCATCGGCCTCATCACGACCCTCCTCCACCACCGCATTTCTCTTTCGCTCTTTGAAGGCTGAAGACCTTTTCCCTGCCTGGAATCTGTGTGTTGATTCTCCAGCTTCCGGCTGGAACATCTCTCTGGGAACCGGGGGCCTCAGCGATGTGGCTGAGGTTCCCTTGAGCAAGTCTTACATGAAAATTTATGAATCTCATTTCTAGTAATGGGTGTTCTCGCTCTCTTACGTTCCCTGTGTTGGGTTACACATTTCCAAGGCCCCTTTGGGGGTGTAATCTTCCTGATCATGTGTCCTGAGTGGCCCTCGCTGAGACTTTTCTAGAAATTGCCTCATCTCTGGATAAGGTGTCTGGCTTTCTCTCCAGCTCTTTCAACCCATACTTCCACCCCCATTTCACCGTTCTGAGCTCCTCTCAAGGCCATCAGCTTCCCTGGCCCATCTGGAGGCTGTGTTTTGGAATTTATATGCCTTAGAATAGGCAAAGAAAAAAACAAGGAAAATTCTTTGTTACCTGTTCGGCTGAAAAGCAAAAATTACACATACATTATGACACCAGAAAGGGGCAATTTCAAACCCAGTGTATTGAGAAATAGCAGAGAATCACTCTGAATCTGAGACCAAAGATTCTTGTCCCTGTGTTTAGGCAGCTGGTGACTTTCCCTGCAGGAGGGAGGGGCTCTTTTCTTGGGCCATGCTATTTTCTCTGTGAGCGTTTTCCTCTCCTAGAGCAGAAAGGCTGCGGAGGAATGATTCACACGGCCGGCGAATCCGTGACGTTTCTGCGGGGCTGCCGGCCCTGGGAACGGGCGCTGCCTGGTGAAAATAAGGCAGGTTGGGCCAGTGAAACCATGCTTTAGGGGCCAACTGCAGGGCTGTCTTACTGGAAACTCAGAGCTTTGAAAGGTCATCCATGGCAGACCCCTGGGCAGGCTTACAAACCACATCCGTCTCTGAATGAGACAGAAATGCAGAGCCAAGTAACCTCTATGCTCCATGCCCACAAAAATCAGACTGGGGGTGGATTGCGGCCACTCTGGGACAGGGGTCTTTCAAATCTGGTAACACGTAGCCATATCTGTATTAGTCAGCTCAGGCTCCATAACAAAATAGCACAGATCAGGGCGTTCAAACAACAGGAGTTTTTCTTTTCACAGTCCTGGAGGCTGCAAGTCCAAGATCAAGGTGCTGGCGGGATTGGTTTCTCCTGAGGGCTCACTCTGTGGCATGCATACGGCAACCTTCTCCCTGTGTCCCCTGGGTCCTCCAGGGTCTTTCCTCTGTGCACCCATCCCTGGCATCTCTCTTCTAGCAGGGACCCCAGTCATAGTGGGTCAGGGCCCTACCATGTGATTTCATTGAAGCTTATGAAACCATAAAGGCCTTCTCTCTCAAGACAGCTACATTCCAAGGTATACTCAGGGTCAGGGGTGAGGACTCCAACCTAGGAATTTTTTGGGGGAGGGACACAATTCAGCCGGAATACCATTAGTGAAATCAAGAGCGTGGGCTTCCGTAGCAGCAAAAAATTTCACAGTGGAAAATGCTGGCCCCTAACCTCGAGCTTGTGGGATGGAAACCACCCTCTCCTATGGTTCTGTCTCCCCTTGAGGACATTATGCTCAGTGAAATAAGCCCGTCGCAAAGGGACAAAACTGTTTGATTTCACGTACACGAGGAACCTAGAGGAATCAGATCCATAGAGACAGAAAGTAAAGTGTGGGTGCCGGGGGAGGGATCTGGGGAGTTATTGGTTAAGGGGGACAGAGTTTCAGCTTTGCAAGATGAAAATACTCCTGGAGATGGTTGGTGGTGATGGCTGTACCACAATGTGAATGTATTTAAAGCCACGGAACCTACACTAAGCGATGGGTTAAAGTGGTCAGTTTTACGTTATGTGTATTTGATCACGATAATAAGAAAGAGTGGTGCTGAGGCCGGAGACCTGAGTTTCAGCCCGTGTCCCCCTTTCCCCACCCACACCATCATTTTATTTCATTAAGATGCAGGGTTTTGACCTACAAAGTTGGGGTGACTTTTCTTACTAGGTGATCAAAGGGGACAGTGAAGCTAAGGTTTTCAGCGAAGCCTTTGGGCTGTAATGAGCCTTCAGCCCAGGAGAGCTGAGGATGGTAACGGCGATGGAAGGACAGAAAATGTCATGTTCCAGTGGACGGTGGTGTTTCCTTTGGAGGGATTTGTTTGTGGCTGGAGTAGCAAGAACCGAGCACCCTGCCTGGGCTCAGGGAACTAAGGGGACTCCTTATCGCATTGGAGCCTCTGGACCTGGGAGTCTCCCCCAGAAAGTGTCAAGGGAGTCCTATTTGAAAGAGCCTGTTGCTTTATCACACAGGCAGCAAAGCCAAGCAAATGCAGGGGCAACGTGCCAGAGCTGCAGGGAACTGCCAGCTACTGCCTTGTCTCTCAGCTCTGGCCTCTGCCACTGCCCAGCTGGATCCTAGCTCAGACCCCTCTGGCTGCCCGGCCAGTCCTGAGGCCACAGCCACGCACTAGACCTTGGCCTCATGCCTGGATACTCATGGTCTTTCCCAGACACCTTGCCGCCCCCAGACTGGGCTCAGTGAGGCTCCCCAGCCCTGGCTCCCCTCCTGCCACCCCGAGGGGGTCCACTTCCTGAGCCCTGAGCTGCTTCACTGTCCTAGCCTCGGCTGATGTCTGCTACTGTCACCCCTTCCACAGTTCCCTAAAAGCTAGTCCAGGGCCGAGACACTCAATAAAACCTTTATTGGGACACAAAGACATTTAATTGCCCTTCATAAGAGCACAACCCAGAGCAGAGGAGTGATTTCTAATGTGGGTGTCGAGCAGGACCAAGCACCTGTGGGGTCTGCTTCACCCTTCCCATCTCCAGGCTCTGCTGTAGGGGTGGATCCTGACCTGCACCGAAGTTTGAGTATTATTGCCCCCAAGGGAGACCTTCCTGGGGAGGGGAGGGAGGCTGGACTGCAGAGCCGCGTTGCTCTGAGATCCACAGTGCTATGAGGGTTTTTTTTTTTTTTTTTTTTTTTCCGGTACGCGGGCCTTTCACTGTTGTGGCCCCTCCCGCTGCGGAGCACAGGCTCCGGATGCGCAGGGCTCACGGGCCCAGCCGCTCCGCGACATGTGGGATCCTCCCGGACCGGGGCACGAACCCGCGTCCCCTGCATCAGCAGGCGGACTCTCGACCACTGTGCCACCAGGGAAGCCCTTAAAGTTAGAGGGTTTGTTTGTTTGTTTGTTTGTTTGCGGTACGCGGGCCTCTCACTGTTGTGGCCTCTCCCGTTGCGGAGCACAGGCACCGGACGCGCAGGCGCAGCGGCCATGGCTCACGGGCCCAGCCGCTCCGCGGCACGTGGGATCTTCCCGGAACCGGGGCACGAACCCGTGTCCCCTGCATCGGCAGGCGGACTCTCAACCACTGCGCCACCAGGGAAGCCCCTGGGGCATCTTCTTGATGGCAGCACTGCGAGAAGTCCAGGTGAGCACTGGTCCCTCACCCGTGGTCAGGCCTCCCCAGACCCCCTTCAGATCTCGCTCAGCCTGGTAGAGGCCCCTCACCCCCCCTCCCCCCAAGTACTGCTGCCCATCCAACTTCCTGTCTCCATCCAGGGCTGTGCTGTGCCCGGCCTGCTAGCTGCACATGGGTTGGTCCAGGGGAAAACCTCCAGTTTTCTCCTCCCCACCCGCTCACCCTGCCCTCTCTCACCCGTCAACTTTCTTATGCTTCCCGACGTTGCTGGTTTGACAGCTTGACTCACATTTTCCTTATTATCCTTTTGGGTATCCTGGCTGGAACTAACAATGCGACTGCTTTGGGGACTGATTCCCAAAAGCACACTCCCGTGGCCACACATGTGGTCCTGACCACCCCTGCGTGGCGTGTAACATTTGTCTTTGCCTCCGTTTCCCTTCCAGTTTGTGCTCCATTTCTTTCTTCTCCTTTACAGCAAAATTCCCTGGAGTAGTTCTATATACTTACTGTCTGTAATTCCTTTGCTCCCACTCTTTCTTAAAATATTCTGAATAGGTTTTCATACCTACTATTCTACAGACACCAGCTTCTCAATGTTGCCGTGGCATCTGTGTTGTTAAGCCAGTGATTTGTTTCCCGGTGCTGATTGGAACCTCCTGCAGCGTTGGCGTGATGAATCATTCCTTCCTCTTTGAAATATTTCTCACCTAGTTTTTAGACTCCAAACACCCCTGGTTTTCTTCCCATCTAACTGGTCTCTCTTTCTCTCTCTCCATTGCTAGTTCTTATTCTACCCAGCCTCTCAGCACAGGAGGGACCCAGGGCTCATTCTGCCTTCTTTCCATCTGGGTGATCGCATCTAGATTTCCCTCTCTCTCTCTCTCTCTCTCTCTCTCTCTCTCTCTCTCTCTCGGTAAGAACTATTAACAAGAGATCTACCTTACTATATTTTTCTGAACACAGTACAGTATTGTGAACTATAGACACAGTGCTTCACAGCAGTCTCTAGAACTTATTCATCTTGCATAATTGAAACTTTAGACCCATTGAACAACCAGCCCCTTTTCCCCCTCTCCCCAGACCTTAGCCACCACCATTGTACTTTCTGTTTCTATGAGTTTGACTGTTTTAGAAAGTGGAATCATGCAGTGTTTTTTCTTCTGTGACTGGTTTATTTCACTTACCATAATTTCGTCCAGGTCTGCCTGTGTTGTCACATATGCCAGGATTTCCTTGTTTTTTGCAGCGGAATCATATTCCGTCGAATGTATAAACCACACTTTCTTCCTCAGTTATGTGTTGGTGGCTATTTGGGTGGTTCCATTTCTTGACTGATGGATAATATGCTGCAATGAACATGGGAGTGCAGATGTCTCTTTAGGATCCTGATTCCAGTGCTTTTGAATACACACCCCAAAGTGTGATTGATGGATCATATGGTAGACAAGTGGGACTACATCAAGTTAAAACCTTTTGCACAGCAAAAGAAACAATCAACAGAGTGAAAAGGCAACCTATGGAACGGGAGAAACTATTTGAAAACATATATCTGATAAGGAGTTAATATCCAAAATATATAAGGAATTCCAACAGTTACCATTCCATTGTTAGTAGACATCCTTCACCCCTAAATTCTTCAGAGAACATTCTTTTTAGCTCCTGGACTTACCCGAGACCTGATTCTCCTCTGAGGACACCAAGTCTCCCGTGGGGTTTCTTCATCGCCCCTCTTCGTGTCTCTGAGAGGAGAAGGCAGGGGTCTTTGCATTCGTTACCATTTCCAAACAACCACACATTGCACTTAGTGTTCTCACTTCTCCTAGCATTTCTTTCCGACTCACTGTGTCCTGCCTGGGCTACCCTCACCAGCTCTGAAGTCACTTTAAATGATGTCATTAGTGACTGCACTGGTTGCTGATGGGAACTTCTCCATCTTTAACCTCTTTTACTTTCCTGTGTGGGTGCCAGTCCCCCTCCTGCCCATCGGGAGTCATGCGTCCCAGAACTCCTTCCTTGTCCCTTGCAGTTCTTCCTCTGTTCTTTCCTCCTGAAGGGACCTGGATTATCCCCATGACTTGAGTACAATTTGCACACTGACAAATCCCCAATTAATAGGTCTGGCCCATAATTTTACCGACGTATTTCTAATAGCTTAATGTCAAGACAGCCCCTCAAAGTTAGCTTATCCAAAATTGAACCCACCATTGCTTTCCTACTAACTCCTCCTCCTCCAGTATTTGGTATCTCTGTGAATGGTTGTCAAACATCCCACCTTGTTTGAGAGCTATCCCCCAAACTCCTTTCCATCTTTCCTTCCCCATGCAAAATAACGTAATAAATCTAATTGATTCTACTCTTAAACATAGGAATACAATCTGTTCTTCCTTCCTACTTCATTCTAACAGCTGTTTTCTAAATTCAAGCCCTTACCACCTCTTGGTGGGATTCTTGCAGAAGGCTCCCAACTGGTATCTCACTTTCTGGTTGGTTACCTGGGATCCTCTAAGCTGTTACCATAAGAATTTAGAACCTAAACTGACTCTTGTATTTAATGATAATGAAGGTTGGGTTTCATAGAGCTGTGGGATAGAATGATGAGGACCCTTCCCTATTTCTCCTTTCTCCGCCCCTATCTCTTCTCTCTACACAACTCCCTCCCATCAACCCTAATTCCTTGGATCACTATTTTATTCCTCAGGTATTCTTCTGAGTTCTTCCATAAACAAACAATGCCATGGATATGCATTTTCTGAAATATAGTTAAAATAAAATTAAAAGAAAAAGAAAGTTTACATTTCAATTTATAGTGCTCTTCGTTTTAAATAATCTCCCTTTAAAGAAGGATGAGCCATATCAGAACATGCTAGGCTTTAACATGGGGGATCCCATCATGCATGAATGCTCAGATGTCCATCTGTTTATTTCCCAACACACTGTTTTCCTAAGGTCCATGGATTCTGTGGCATTTCTAATCATGTATTTTCAACATGTAGTTGTGGCCTTTTGTTCTTTTAACAACACATATGACAGTTCATCTAGTTTTAAAATACTGTCATAAAGGAGAAACTACAAATTTTTCAACATTTCCTAAATAGTTAATTCATCTGTAACATCATCTTTGCTTTGTACTTTATTCTAAGTATATAAAATATCTCATAATCTCTTACAGTATTGGGTCAATGCATTATTATTTTTAAGTGCTATTGTTCAAGAAAACTCAGAGAATGCTGACCTAGAGAACTCTGAGGTCCTCTGTTATTTCTAGAAATGTGTTGACTTTTTTGCTTTCAAAAGCATTTCTTGAATAGTCAGTTCTGGGGGATCACATGATATTTATACTTCTCTGAGCATGTGCATTTATTTTGAGATAACTTATCTGTCTCTGCAAATGCTGTCAATACATCCCTCTTGGCACAGAAAGTTCTAGAAGGCAGGAAGCTTATGTGTGGTCTATTCTCCTATCATGTCTAGATCAATGATCTATTCAGGGCTACTGGGCATCAGTTAACAAACACAAGGCAAACAAGATGCTGCAATAGCATTTGTTACTGCTAATGTTACTGATTAGACCACACCCTATGTCCTTACCCTTAGCCAAAGCCTCCCACCTCAAAGATGGAAGAGAAGTGGTCAATGAAAACAAAGCCTTGGTAGACAGAATCACGGTAGGAGCAGGTGTTGGGGTCCACTTGATTGAACCTTGATCATGGCTTTCCTGCTTCCTGACTATGTGACTGCTAGGTCTGTGTGCCTCAGTTTCCTATACCACCAGGGTGCTCATACCTTAATCTCAGAGTTGTTTTTAGCATGTAAATGGGGTATAAATGTGTATATGTAACATATGTAAAGAGCTTAGCTCAGGGCCTGGCACATACAAATTTCTCAATAAATGGTAGCCACTGCTGACAGGAAAAAAATCACACAACCTAAAAGTTGAGAGTTATCTTTTATTCAGGGACCTTACTGAGGACTGTAGCCTGGGAGACAACCTCTCAGATAGCTCTGAGGAACTGTTCCAAACAGGTAAGGGAGGAGCCAGAATATATATGAGCTTTTGCTGAAAAAGAAAAAAAATCCAAGTAGTCGAACATCAGACATCTCAGTCGCTGATGGCCCGATGGAGGGCAGCATTCGTTGTTTACTGCAGTGGCGGGCAACACTTTTTTTTTGTCCACACACTATGATTTGAACCACAGTACTCCCTGCCAGGTATAACAGCCTCTTTCCCCACCACTTTTTTGGTAAGAAGTTGTGGAGTTATCTTTGTGTTAAACTAGTGCATGTGGGAACCTTGAGTGCATTGATTTCATCAGCTGCTCTGATCACAGAGGGAATGCTAGCTCCGCCCCCGGGAATGTTGAAGATTCAGGTACAGCTGAAGAGATGACATCTTTGGTTCTGTAGGAAATGCCCCCAATGGTTGTGGATCTGCTCAGCTTCCCCTGGAAGGTACATGTCATGGTTGCCAATGTACTGATGTCACAGTATATCAGCTGAACACCTGTCCTTATATAACAAGCTCTCTGACCCTAGAAAAGGGAAGAGGAAGTTATTCATCCAATTCCCCAGTTTCTAGAAAGACTACTTCCCAGGGTGCAGTGATTGAAAAAGGGACGTGAAATAAATACACATTCTTACCCTTCTTCTCTATCAGCTGTCAGCTGAGTTTGAATCAGTTGAGAGATTGACTTGCTAATAAATCTCTGGACCTGACACCTCTTGTTGAAAATGAGACAATATGTTAATAAATGAGAAATGGAACCGTCTTTCTGTTTATTCCCTAACTGCTTTCTGTTCAGGACTCTGCAGAGGTTGGCCTGATGCTTTCAGCCAGAGGGGTCTCTCTGAGGCTGGTGAGGAAGGGTGACTTGAATTAGGTCAGATGCCTGTCTGCGTACTCTAGATGCAGATGGAGGGCCATTCTCTACAATTCTTGCTCCAGGAATCTGACAGCAGGTGCGAGACCATGACCCTTGCATGAAGATTTAAGGGCACACTGAACCTTTCTCTTTTTTTTTTTTAATTATTATTATTTTTTTGCGGTACACGGGCCTCTCACTGTCGTGGCCTCTCCCGTTGCGGACCACAGGCTCCAGACGCGCAGGCTCAGCGGCCATGGCTCACGGGCCCAGCCACTTCTGCGGCACGTGGGATCCTCCTGGACCGGGGCACGAACCCGTGTCCCCTGCATCGGCAGGCGGACTCCCAACCACTGCGCCACCAGGGAAGCTCTGTAATCATTTTTGATTTAAACAATCAATTATCTTTAAGTGATTTAAATGATAAGTAAAAATCTCTATATTTTTGCTTATCATTTAAATCATAAATGATAGTTTATAGTTCACTTTTCTGGTGTCTGCATTCTTTCATGCAGTTTCACATTTCTGCCTGGTATCTTTCTTTCTGTTTGAAGGGCTTTCCTTTAAAATTTCTCATAGCACTTTTCTGTTGTTGATGAATTTTCTCAATTGTTATATGTCTGAAAAAGTCTTCATTTCATATTCATTTTTGAACAATATTTTAACTGGGTAAGGAAT
This sequence comes from Pseudorca crassidens, assembly GCF_039906515.1. NCBI lineage: Eukaryota > Metazoa > Chordata > Mammalia > Artiodactyla > Delphinidae > Pseudorca > Pseudorca crassidens. The sequence continues at coordinate 5,218,025 of NC_090309.1, read as the reverse complement.
TCTAAGGTGACTTTTTTGTTTGTTTGTTTTTTTGGTACTTTAAAGATCTTGTTCCACTATCTTCCTGCTTGTTTCTGATGAGAAATCTGATACAATCTCTGTCTTTGTTGCTCTGTAGGAACATGATTTTCCTCCCATGACTTTTTAAAGTTTCTCTTTATCACTTGATTATGGTGTGCCTTTTGGGGTACTTTTCTTCATGCTCTTCATTGTCGAGTTTCACTGAGCCTCCTGGACTTGGGGGTTTTATAATTTTCATCAAATTTGCAACATTGTGGGGCCATTGTTTTTTCAAATAACGTTTTTCTGTCTCATTTCTAGCTCCTCTCCTTCAGAGACTCAAATTACATTTGTATGAGATACCTTGAAAATTTCCCACACCTCCCTGATGCTCTATTTTTTTCTGATTTTTTTTATTTCTGTGTTTCATGTTGTGTAACCTCTATTAACATACCTTGCATTTTTTTCATCTGAAATCTTTTAGTTTTTAACTGTAGGAGTTCTCTTTGGGTCTTTTTTTTATCTACCATGTCTCTGCTTAACACTGTCAGTCTTTCATGTAGTCTTTTGAAACATATGAGATTCAGATATAATAGCTGATTTAATGTTTTTTACTAATTCTACCCTGTATGCCAATTCTGGGTCAGTTTTAATTGTTTGTCTTTTCATTAAGAGTAGTATTTTTCAGCTCTTTTGTATACTTGATAACCTTTGGATGTCAGGCAATGTTCATTTTGACTTGCTAGATACTGAATATTTTTTGTAGCCCTATAACTGTTCTTTATCTGTCCTCTGAATCAGTGTTAAGTTGCACTGAAACAGTTGGATTTTGGGGGTCTTTTAAGGTGTAACCAGAGCAGCATTTAGTCTAAGGTTAATTTATACTACTACTGAGACAAAATCTTTCTAAACAACCTATATGACAACTCATGAATTATATCATTTTCTATTCTGAATAGTGGGAATAAGTACTATTCCTGGCCCTATATGAACTGTGATGATTATTCCCTGTAATCTTTTGGTGTGTTTCTTTCCTTGGCTTCAGATAATTTCCACATAAGCATGAGCTGATTGGCACTCAGTTGAGAAACTGCAGGGACCTTCTGCAGATCTCTCTATGCAGGGCTCTCCTTGTTGGTACTCTGCTTTCTGAACTCTAGTTACCTTGTCTTTCCAGACTGTCTGTTCTGACCCTCAACTCAGAGCCACTGCTGGGCTCCATCTCTCTCTCCTTCCTAGTGCCGTAGCCTAGAAACACTCCAGGCAGTAAACTGGGGCAATCTCAGGCTCTCTCCCATCTCTCAGAGTTCATTATCATTTATTGCCTGACGTCAGTATCTTGAGAGCTGTTGGTTCGTATATCTTATGCAGTTTTTAATTGTTTTAGAAAGGAGTATAAATCTAGTCCCTGTTACACCACTTTGGCTGGAAGTGAAAATCAGAAAACCTGTTCTTCAAACACTTAAAATATGTCACAGACATTTCCTGTTTCTTAAATATGATTAGCCTACATCGCTTCTGATGACTACAGAGTATTTTATTGTTTAGAGGTACCATAGATTATTTAATCAATTGTTCAATTTGTATATTTAGTTTTTTTCCCATTGTCCACGACACTGCCAATGAGAGGCTAAATAGTTTTGAACATCCATGATTTTTTCAAATATATTAATAGAAGACAGACTACCAAGTTAAAGTATTTTGATATAAACTTCCAAATTATCCTCTGGAAAACTTGTACCAGTTTATGCATCCGTAATCTCCCCACACTTTTTGTCAGTATTGGATATTATAATTTTGTAATGTTTTTACAAATTTGATGAGTGAAAATGGTATTTATCGATTTAAATTTGAATTTCTCAATTACTTTTTGATACATTATATTCTATTGAAGCTTATTGAAAACTCCTATACCCTCTTTTTTGAACTGCCTGTTCATAACATTTGCCTATCTTAAAAATTAAGTTGTTTTCTTTCCTGTTAGTGATTTATAAAATATACTTGCATAGAATATATATATTCAAGTGTGTATATATGCTAGATATATAAGCTATATATAAATTTTCAAACTTTCAAATATTTTCCCAGCCTTTTGCTTGCTGTCTGTTTATAATATATTCAGATGTAATGAAATTGATTTGATCTCTGCTGTGACGGTTTCTATATGTATTATTGTGCTTAGAAAACCAATATTACTCCCACTTCATAATCAAATAAATATTATATTCTATTTGTTTACAGCTTTAAATTTTTTACTGTGTAATCTCTAATCCATCTGGAATTTAGTTTTTTCATCAGTTGAACTTGATTTTTCTATTGCTTGTAATATATTTTATAATGCTTATATTAAAATATTTACAATGCTTGAATAAATCTAAAATGGTCTTAACACAATTTATTTAGTATCTATTCTTCTCCCCAGATTTGATATACTTTTTTTTTTATCATCTTATGATAAGTTCTTAGGAATATTTAGATCTGTTTCTAGATTTTCCATTCTGTTCTATTAAACTGTCTCCTCCTGTGGCTGTTCCGTATTATTTTGTTTTGCTTTTAATTTGTTTTTCTTTTTTGTTCCATATTATTTTAATTACTGAAACTTAATTGGACAACAGTAGGCCCAAGAGAAAACATGTGGAAGGATAAATCAGCCATCCCCTTAACTTTTTACTGCTTTTTAACATTTCAGTGGCTGGTCTCAAACATTCCTGGGAAGTCGAGAAGCCATGCAGCCATCAGGTAGAGAGCAAGCTTCACTTTCATAGCATTCAGGTTCAAATCCCACGTCCCCAGCTGACTAGCAGGTGGCCCAGCAAATATACTCACTTCTCGGTGGCACAGTTTCCTTACCTTGAGAGTGTGGGTAATAATAGTCCTTACCTTATTAGTTTATTATGATGACGATGATTACAGTGGATGGAACCAGTGCCTAGCACGCATGAGCATTGCATAAAAAGGTAGTTTTGCTATTTTTATTTCTTTTTAATTTTAGAATTATTTTGTCAAAGTTCAAAATAATTATGATTTTTATTAATTGAGTCTTCTCTAGAGACATCATAGGATTTTACTTTTACTTTTTTGTGTCTCTTTTACATCTTTTTGTTGTATGTGTATATATATATAAAATATTTATTCATGATTATATATACCTCGCACAATTGTATTCACATACACATTCGTAGAAATAGGGCTGACAGGAAATATGTGAGCATGTTTAAAATGATTATCCTAAGTATTATGGATAATATTCAGAAATACTCAAAATTTCTTTACTGAATATTACTCATAATAGTCAGAAATACATGATTTTTAAATTAGTCTGGCACCCCAATATTCTATTGCTTTGTGCTTCAGACAAAAGTGTAGTGCCTGTTACGTATTATGTGCTGTGTAACGCACAAGTATATGGGCAAATTGTTTTTTTCAATGTGTTATCAATTAGGGAAGTTGATTTCACGAGACAAATTTCATAGGACATTGAGAAAACAAAAATTTTAAGCGGATGATGAAAGTGAATTCCTGAAAGTGCATGACTCTGGTTTCTGTGAAATTACCTTTTTTTCCCTCCATAATCCTAATCCTAATCCTAATCCTAATCGTCTTTCCTTCCTAAATCTAAATTTTCTTGGAATGCTTCAGAATATCTGGACTTGATCTCAGAAGATAATCTGAGAACAAGTATTTACAGGATTGGAGAATTTCAGCAAATGATAAACACATTTAAATTTTTACCAACCCCGGATGGAAGCTTCTAGATTTCTAGGTTTTAGAAGACATAGGGCCATGAAAGAAAATGTTGACATTTATTTAAACAGGAGGAATGAATGAGAACAGGACCTACAGTTGGGCCTTTCCTCTTAGGTTCTTACAAAGTTAGAAGGCAGGGGCTGTAACCGAGACCCCAGAGAAGAAAGGCCAGCACACAGGGGAGTATTGAGACCATAACCTACACATCAGATGTCCTCTCACACTCTCACTGTGTTAGAAGCTAAAGCATTTGTGTGAGATTCCAGGGAGCAAAGGCTGCTAGAGGAGACATCACATCAAGATGAGAACATTTCTGATCAAGGCAAAGACAGTCTGCCCGAAGTCATGGACTTCCTGCCCGAGCCACAGCCCCTGACCTCTGCTCTTCTGAACCCTTGGCTTTCCTCCTGTGACATCTGCTGCCTATTTGCTGTGCTCCTAATACCCACAAATGGGTCATCTCACTGCCCACAGAGACCTGTTCTCATGAGTCCTCTCAGATGCCCCTGCTGACCAGCATTTCAAAGGCAGCATGATGAAATGTTGCTTCCTGTGATAAAAACACTGTTTGCTTCCTTCTGATACACAGGCAATGATCTGTTGAATATATAGAGTGAGCATGTAGCAGAGAAGAAACTTTATCTGATTAGACTAGGGAAGGAGTGTTTTTAAGAACAGTGGAACAATCTCTAACATAGGAAGTTGCCTCTGATAAGGGAAACCCAAGAGATACAGTGGAGCAGCTTCCTGACAACACAGATAGCAAAAGGCCTCTTAAGGAGGACTAGAAGTTGTAGTTTTGAATGAAAGCCATTTCATACTAACAAGGACCCCTGACTTCTACCTCCTGTCGATAGATTCACAAGGAAAATGGTGATAGACACATTATTATCAGCTATTAGTAACCTACTGCTGTGTAACAAATGACTAAAATTTGGTAGCCTAACCTATAAACACTCCTTATCTCACACATTGTTTTGATGGTCAGGGACCTGAGCGTGACTCACGTGGGTGGCTCTACTTCAGGGTCTTTCATAAAGTTGTGGTCAACCTGTTGGCTAGAAGTTGTCATCTCTGAAGACTTGAATGCAACTGGAAGACCTCCCTCCAAGCTCGCTTATGTGGGTCGTTGTCAGAAAGCTCTGGTACCTCCATGTGGAGCAGTCATGGGGCTGCTCCACACATGGCTTGTCGGAGACAGAGTGATTCTAGAGAGAGAGCCCTAGACGGCAGCCACATGCCTTTTATAACCTCATCTTGGAGGTGGCATGTGACTCCTTACTCCGTGATTTACTGGTCACGTCGACCTCCCTGGTACAGAGTGGAGAGGACCCTGCAAAGGTGTGAACAACAGGAAGCAGGGATTATTGGGGGCCATCCTGGAGCATGGCTGCCACACTTGCTAAAGGTGCTTTTTATTGGGACCTCACAATTTCTAGAGACTCAGTTGCTCATCCTTTCGTTTAAACTGGCAGGGAACACATGAACCTTGAACCTTGTTGAAACATGGAGGGAGCTAAACATATTTTATAAAAGCCATTGACTAAACATTTTCCATTCTTTGTTGTTGTTGTTTTGGAGGAGGAGACGTGTGTGTGTGTGTGTGTGTGTGTGTGTGTGTGTATGTGGGAGAGAGAGACAGAGACGGGAGAAGAAGAGAAAGAAAGAATGTAAAAAAATCTAATTTTTCAGATCAAAATTATTTTTTCTTCCAATTGACATACGGCTTCAGCATAACTCTTATTCTTCAATTCCCAAAGCAAGCACCTCTGTGAACTCTCACTTAAACACAGACTTTTTTTTGGAACTATGGGATAGGAGTAAGAAGGAAGGGACAAAATACTAGCTTTTGTGCTTGGTTTTAAGTTTTAATTTCTCAAAAAGAGACAGAGAGAGAGTACTGCAAGCCAAAATCTTTGACTTATACAGACTCATTAGGATGAGTAGAAGTCAATTATTGAAGACAATTGCTTCAGAAAGTCAAGAATATAGAACATAGAAACTTCTGAAAATAGAAAGCTTGTTACCTCTTTATGTGATCATAAACGATCTGAAAGAACTTTCTATAGTGTGACTATGAAATAAAGTCGAGTTTTTATTTCCTGTTAAATATGATGAAGAGGACAGTGACCCACGTTGAAGGGTGAGGCAGAGACATACAGAGCTCGTCTTACAAGGAGGGAAAGTTTCTGGTTATGTATTAGATTTGATTCTAGTTTTCTGGGGTAAAACATTAATCCTACAATCTTCTCTTTTTCGTAGATGCTGAGATTCCTTTATAAGCTATTTGGACACCTGTATTTATACGTTTTTTCTGATTTTCAAGAAACTCTTTCCTTCTTGGGGGAGTGAAGCAGCAAGTCTTACTGGTGAACATATTTGGTGAGTTGTAGTAACCAGGTAAGAGGAGAGAAGGTGCTAGCAGGGGAAAGGCTCTCATGGGGAGGGGAGGAGAGCAAAGGCAGATGTGACAGAAAAATGAATTTGCTATCTATAGCCTCAGCTTCTTTCTAGAAGGCAGCAGCTTTCATAGCTGCCTAGCACCATGGGGGATTTGGGGTGTGCACATCTGGGGACAGACACTGAGGAGAAGTGAGAGGCTTCTGAGCACCTCTGGGAGGGAAGGGGTGGTGATGACCAGGTGCAAGAGGGGAGGAAGGAGGGGAAGCTGTGAGCTACTGCAGGTGATGTACACGTCGTCAGCTTGGTGCCCCACATTTCAGACCTGTTGGTGTACGTGGATTTCTTGTGCAAGTTGGAGAAAGGGCGAGTCCCGGGCTGATGCTGAGCGGAACAGAGACGGGAGTCCCGGGCACAGAAGCCTGAGGCAGAGACACCTTGCGATCAGGAGCCCCCGGAATTAGGAGACCTCGTAGGGAAGGCTCTGGGTGGTTACATGGTTGTGGAATTGGAAGTGTGTCTGAACTAATTATTCCTACTTCTCCAAGGCGCAAGGAAGGCCTGCTAACTTTTCCGTTTTGGCAGGTCAGTGAGATTTTTGACATTTAAAAGCTTTTGGTTTGGGTACAGAGCTAAGATGTCCTCTCCACGTGGATGAAACCCACATGCAAACACAAATAAGCTCTTGTACACGTGTGTGCACGCACACACACACAACAAACACATTTCTGCTCTTCCAGCTGCACCGATCTGTTCTCATTTCAGACAAACAAGTCTGGCCAATTTTGATCTTTCCTTTCGTGTCATTGAATGGTGAGTTGTCACAGATGTTCTGTGCCCCCATAGAGAAGCGTTGCCTTCCATTGGTTCTGGGTCACTTTTGTTTAGGAGAGTCACCTCCAAGAGGTACAGTCATTTTTAGTGGGTGTGGCCTAAGAGCAAATTATATGTGGGGTGCAGTGTCAGATCTTCGGGCCTGGAGAGAGATCCTCAAGGGAGCAGGCTGTGTCCCCTCCCAGGCTCACCCAGCTTCTCCCTGCCAGTTGGATGCATCAGCAAGAATCTCTGTATTCTACATTTTGCAGAGCCCTTGAAGACAGAAGGATAAAGAGGAACTTCCTGAAGCAACCCATGGCTCCTGAGGCCCCTCTATCTTACATCAAATGTTCCCTTCTCTATTACAAAACCTCATAGGCCTTGATAGATGCTGGCCTCCCTGGACTTCACGAAATGTCTTGAACAGTCAATGGAAACATTGAAGATGCTGTTAGTCATCTTGGTAACAGTCAAGTACGTAAGTGCCAGTGCTGACAAACTCTTTGAAAGGCAGATTCCACAGCAGAGTTCTCTCTCCTTTTTTCTGGCCACCCCATTTAATATTGCTAACCATACCCTTTGCATCAGAGCTTTAGAGAGGATGGAGAGCTGGACCCAAGCTACACTGTCAGTGAGAGGGAAGGCAGCTGTATCTAAGGGTCCTGCTCCTTCTACTCTATTAGAGCGTTCTTTGGCAGCTGGCACATCCTGACCATTTGGAAGCCACCGACAGCCTGAAAAAGAAAATCACATCGATGATGAAAGTTGGTTTATGCAGAATTCTGACAGGCGCAACATGAGTCCACAAATCTGTGTCACAGCCATCCAAGACAGGCCACATCTGGAGACACATGGAAAGAGTCCATATGGAGGCTTTGGGTTCTGGCTTTACCCTGTACTGGCTCTTGCCTTGAGTAAGGTAATTAATCTGCCTCTCTGAGCCTCCGGTGAGCCTCTGAGGAATGGAAGTGTCAGCGTGTGCAAGAGTGTCTGCACACAGAGCCTGGTGTACGCTTAACTCACCCAGTCGTATCAGATGTTTTCAAAACATTGACGTTGAAGCACCAACAGTAAAACTTCCCAGAGAAAAGTGCACCGTTGTTCTTAGAGCTGCAGCTTTTGGGAGGTTGTAGCTGCCAACTCGCACTGTAAGGGCACCGAGGGACCTGCCGCCAAGAGAGAGTGGAGGTTTTGCTGAGGAAGTCACCCACAAGGGAGGTAAGATAGAACTAGAGGAAATGTGACCATCTATGGAGATAACGTTACAGCTGGAAGTGCAGCTTCATCAGAGACCTTTCGAGTAGATAATGTGATGCCAACTGAAGTTGGTCTTTGTTAACAGTACCCTGAATCAGTGTTAGCTTATCAGTAAGCTGGTTCCTGTGTCTTCACTGATAAGGAAAATGGGAGGTTTTAAGAGAGAGGTGGCTGTCGTATTTAGCACAGAGCTATTAGAGAAATCCGTTTTTAGAGTTAACAAACTCTGTTGGTAGGAAGTTGAGGAAGAAAGAGCGCATCGGACTGATGGTAAGTGTCTTTCCTTGGGGTGTTTTTCAAAAATGCATTTATCTCAAAGGGAATGGAATTTTAAAACAAAACTGTGGGTTAAACTTAATCATTGCTCTCAATTTTCTGTTTATGAAAAAGATAGTGTTACCCCATGGGAAACCCAAGTTACAGACTCATGAAGTCCTGTGAAGTCTTGTTTGTATGATGTGGAACTTTGCCTCGTGTAGTGGAAAATAAATGGGGGAGGATGGGCTTGGGAGGGGGCCTTGCAGTATACAGTACATACAAAGTACTCATATGCCAGAATTATCCTTGCTGGAACCCACTAAAGTCCAGAAGTGGAGTCTGCTCAGACCGTGGAGAAGGGAAAAGTGCTTAGCGAGCAAGGAGCTGCGGGGCAAAGGGTATGTGGTATGGGGAAGAGAAGTCAGCCCCTCAGGGAGAAGGAGATGCAGGATGAGAAAGGAGAGTGCCAGGTATGGGGAGCAGGGCTGCCGAGGGCCCATCTTTCTGGGGGAGTGGTGGGTAGGGAGGAATATACCTGATTTAAGTTCACGCTTGGCATTGGCACCTCCAGTTGACAGCTCCATTTCTTTCCTCTCTGAAGTCTCCCAACAAAGCGTGTAGAGTCAGATGTGGCAGAGCTGACCCCCAAAGCCGTACCCCTGAGCGTCAGGGACAGAGAAGTGGGAGGTGTGCTCCCTCTGGCTGCAACAGTTCTCTCTCTTTTTTTCTTTTTTTTGGCCACCCCATGTGGCATGAGGGATCTTAGTTTCCCGACCAGGGGTCGAACCTGCGACCCCTGCAGTGGAAGCATGGCTGCTTAACCACTGGACCGCCAGGGAAGACCCCTTCTTTTTTCTTTTTTTGCAGCCATTCTTGAGGCCAAAAATACTCATGTGTCATTGCCCCCAAATCTCAATATGGACCTTCTTATCCCCTTTCTGCTATTCTATGTACAGTATGTGAGAGAAAGCTCTGACTTACACAGAACTGCACTTAATCCCTGCCGATGACTTACCGATGACTCTAGGCCACTCATCTGACCTCTTTAATTCTTGTATTCTTTACCTATAAAACCAGCATCTTAGTACTAATACCAAGCTAAGAGGGTGGTTTCTAAAGATTAAATGGATGTAAAGTAACAGCACCGCACCTAGCTGTCAGCAAACGCTTAATAATGTCAGCCATCGTCATTATTTTTTACCTTTCCTGCTCTGGGAACCTTCACCTCTGTGCCCTGCTGGCAGCACGCCGTGTCTGCTGATTTGAATTACAGAATCCCCAGCAGGACATTGGGTTGTCTCTGCTCTTGAACAGGTTGTATAGATGAGGACGTTTCTCCCTCTGTGTCTGAAGATGTGGACTAATAGCTCAAACAGATCTGGGACGTCTTTGGTTTTCAGATTCCTGCTTTTCCATCAGGAGAACTCTTCATATGTGTCCTTCAAAATGTTTGTCCTATGATTATGAGGGTCCATAGTTCTCTGCTCGCCCCTCCACACTTCCCAGTTTTCTGTGAATGCAGGGGTAGAAAAGCGCAAAGGAGAGGATCTCCAGAGATTTGGGTAACATTGATATCCAAGGGGTATCCAAGGGATACCAATACCAGCTCTGAGGTGGGGCAAGCTTGGGGTGTTGGGGGAAGAGGAAGGAGAAAAGTGTGGAATGAGGGTGGGACACATGGAAGACCTGAATCAGAGAAGTGTGAAGGGTGGCAGACCATGGAGGACCTTTTAATCCATTACAGAGACTTTGGTTTTCACTTAATAAAAGGAGAGGTTGGAGGAGAGGAGTGGTTAAAAGGATCATGCTGGTTTCTGCTTTGAAAATAGATTCTAAGGGGGCAAGGGAAGGACCAAAGAGACTAACTCAGAGGCTACTGCAATAATCCAGGCAAGAGATGGTGGTAGCCTGGACCACCAGTGAGTGTCATGAGCAGTGTCACGTGGTTGAGCTCTGAATATACTTGGAAAGTAGATGCAGTGGGACTTGCTGATGGTTTGGGTGAGATGTGTTGGAGACAGAGGCATCAGGAAACCACCATGGATTTTGATCTGAGCAGTTGTAAAGATGGAGTTGCCATCAACCAAGATGATAAGGGCTGTTGGAAGGGCAGATTTTGGTGTGAAGAACAGGAATAAGTCTTGACAGGTTAATTTGGAGACATCTCCAAATTAATAGGATACAGATAAGTGGAGGGTTAATAGGATACAGATAAGTGGAGGGTCAAGTCAGCAGGTGCATATCTGAGTCTGAAGTTCAGGGGGTTAGTCTGGACGGCAGGTTTCACGTTGAGAGTAGAATCCGCATACAGATGAAGTCTACAACCAGGAAAGTGGATGACATCACATGAGGAATGAGTGTAGACAGAGAAGAAAAGAGACTCAAGGACTGAGCCATGCAGTGGTGGGGAAAAGAGGAGATGTGAAGAGCAGCCAGCGGTGTCCTGAAGAAGGACGGGGAGAAACTGTTCCACTGGGACAGAGGCTGCTCAGAGCTCAAGGCAAGGTGAAGACTAAGCACACACAGTGGTTTTAGCAATTACGTGGAGGTAATTGGTGGCATTGACAACGGCAGGATGCCATTGCAATCCTAGCTAGTTACTAACAGAATTGAAATTTAGAGAAAGAAGCAATGCAGTGTTTCCAAAGTGGGTTCAGATTCTATAAGGTTATTTGCAAATCAAGCAAACAAACAAAACAAAATGAGAAACAGAAACAAAGAAAGAAAGGATTCTAATAGAAACTTATTCTAACTTACGCTAAATTCTCAGCACTTCCGCAGTGATTTACACACAGAGATGCAAATCTATCTGTTTGGGAAAGATGAATATCTCTCCCCAGGGAAGCTTTCCAGTGAAAATAAGCAGTTGCTCTTTTGTAACCTCATGATCTATCTATATACTTCCACTCTTGAAGATCTCATCTAGTCTGGTGGGTTTAATTTTATCTATACACTGACATATTCCAAATTTATGTATATATGGATGATATATCTCTAGCCCAAATGTGTCTCCTGAACTTCAGAAGCAAACAGCCGGCTGGTGTCTTGACATCTCCAGTTGTATGTCTAAGAGATATGCCAGGCTGAGTATGTCCAAAACTGCTTGACTCTCATTCCAAAACCTCTTCCACATCCAGTCCCCCATCTCAGTAAATAGCAACCCCCTATGCCCAGTTGCTTGGGCAAAAGTCTTGAAGTCGTCTTTGGCCACTATCTTTCTCTCCTACCCTATACCTTGTTCATCAAGAAGTTCTGTCAGCAAACCTCAAAATACAGCCCAAATCCAACCTTGTCTCACAACCTACACTTCCACAGCCTGGTCCAAGCCACCATGTCTCTCATCTGGGCCATCACAAAGCCTCCTAACTTGCTTTCTTCCTCATCCCTTGCCCTCCCGAAGGCTATTCTCAGCACCCAGAGCCTTCTTGCTAAAACCCACGTCAGGTCCTGCCATTCCCTGGCTTGTTCCCTCCTGTGGTTCCCACCTCTCTGAGCAAGGACCAAAGTGCTTAAGCTGACTCATGAGGCCGTGCACGACTTGGTCACTGGACCTCTCCGAGCTGCTCTTACTTCCCTGCCGTCTTTGTCCACTCGAGTCACAGGACTCCCTGCTGCTCCTCAGACACAGCAGGCTTCCTTCTGCCTGGGCTGTACTTCGACTGTTTATCAAATGCCACCTGCCTAGTTGGCCTTCCAGGTCACCCTACCTAAAACTGCACACCTCTCCAATCCTCCTTACTTCCCTCCTCTGCTTTCTTTTTCTCCCTGAATGTATCACCATGTAAAACCTTTTATAAATACTTTTTACTTATTTATATAAATATCGTCCTCCTTCTCCACTAGGCTGAAAATTCCACATGGGCAGGTATTTCTGTCTTCCTTTGTTCCGCGTGGTATTTGGAGTGATGGTATTGTTTTAGAACTAGATACAGGTGTTGGTTGCACAACATTGTCAATGTACCAAATGTCACTGAATTGTCACTTTAAAATGATTAATTTTTGTTATGTGAATTTAACATCAATAAAAAAAAATTATTCAGCAGCAAAAAAAGAAAAGAAAATTGAATAGTCAGGCTAAGTCTTATTGAGCAGGTGCTATAGGAGCAACGACTTGAGGAGGTGAGAAAGTTAGCCTTGTAGGTAATTGGAAGGAGGCGACCAGACAGAAGGAAGAGTGAGTGCAGAGTACTGGCTGTACATTCAAGGAGGACCCAGGAGCCAGGACTGGAAAGGAGGACCCAGGTGGTCTCATATAATGTGGGCACCATAGCTGCTGTAAGGGTGTTGGCGTTTCCTCTGGGGGAAGTGGAGGCGCATATGATTTGACTTAGGTTTTAACAGGATCTCTGGAGCCTCTGTGTCAGGAATAGTCTGAAGAGGGGCACTTGTGGAAGCAGAGAGAACTGTTAGAAACTATTTTTAAAATCCAGGTGAGAGATAATGGTGGCTCGGGTGGGGACGTGACCGTGGAGGTGGGGCCGGGGAGATGGGGGATGTCATTGTAGGTAGGATGTACTTTGAAGATGAAACTATTAGGATGTCCTGATACATGAGGAAGAGGAGAGCCATTCATATATGGAGAGTTTTGGCTTGAGCAACTCTCAAGGGGGAAGATGGAGTCGTCACCACTGAGACAAGGAAGATTGTGGGAGAAGTTTTTCTTAGGGGCGAGGGAGCGGAGGAAGGTTGGAGGGTTATATCTCCAGTTTAGTTCTGAAGATATAAAGTCTCTGTTAATTCCAGTTTGTCCTTGAATATATACAAGTTGCTTCTAGTTTTTGAAGGGGAGAATTGGCTGAGGCCAAAAGAAGCATGGAGGGAGGGAGATAAATGCTGAGTGCCCCAAGAGTTTGGAGTGTGGCAAAGAAGCAGCAAAGAGATGAAAGTGTAACCAAAGGAGACACAGTGGGTAGACTGGGCCCAGAGCCTTTTCTGGAGATGCAGGCAGACCACCTAACACTACACAGGATCTGCCCCCATCTGTCACCGGCTTTATGCACCTTTTCATCAGGAAAGACAGAAGGAAAGTGGTGTCTAAAATGCTCTCTAATGAAATGAGGGGGAAAAAAATCCATTTGCTTATCGTCAGAATTATTGAGTGAGAACCTGACTCACTTAAATTCACGAAAGTTTAATAGGACAAGTATTTCCTCGTTTTCACATGTTTAAAGTAAGACCAGGCTACAGATGGCCAAGCTCTGCAGTGTGTTGACATCGTATCTCCATTTAGCTGTGACACCGGCCAAAACAAATGAATAAGCCTCACAGGATATCTTCTAAGTTATGAAATACTTGGGTGCCACGTTGCAAATGCAACAGCTGGATGTTCCTCTGGCAAATAAAGGTTCTGTTTTTTGTTTGTTAGTGGAAATGTCAGAGAATTAGATTATATGTGGGGACATGCAAGATTTCAAAACTGTAACCCCCAAACCAGAAAAAAATGTATGGCCAAATTAGGTTAGATTAATTTTGAAAATGAAGAGTAATTCTGAGGAGTCTTAAAAAGACGATATCTGCCAATGAAACCAGCAGGCACTGGAAGACTTCTGCTTAACTTGGCAGAATTCATGCCTGCCCAAGAGCTTGGATTTAGTTATTTATTAGAAGCCCTTGTCTTGCTGAGTTATTATAAACTATTACACTTTGACGCTGGATGGTGTCATAGTGGTTAGAAGCCAGAATTGTCTGGTTCTTTACAGAAAAGAGGCTTAAAGGAAATTAGAGCTGCTTATTTTGTTTAATCTCCCAGTCACAATCATAAGAAGGAAAGCTTTACCACTCTAATCTCTCTCTCTGTTTTTAGTTGATATTAGAAAAAAAAAAAGCCTTGTCGCTGAGGTTCAGCAAGTCTGGTTTCAAACCCAGCCACAACTGGGTGAGCTTGGTCAAATGATTTCACCAGTCTCGTCCTTGGTTTTTTATTTTAATCTGTAAACTTTGAAAGATGCTAATGCTAAGTACCATGCAGTATTTTACTTTGAATGAAAGGACTTCATTGCTGAATAACGGACTGAATTAAAACAGTAGCTTTTATTTATCATAATAGCTAGACTTTATTAAATGCTTCTGCAAGATGTCATGATTATGATATTAAAACTCTAACTGAAACCTTATTTAAAACTAAGAAATCAAGGTAACTGTGGCCTCATCTAGATGAATAAATGTCTAAATTTAATTTCAAAATTTTAAGATGTTTTAGGGTACAAAATATAAGTTCGTATTCAAGTGTAAGAATGTTCAAGTGGGTATCATTTTATTTAGAAAGAGAAAAACAAATATCGTATATTAACGCATATATGTGGAATCTAGAAAAATGGTACAGATGACCTTATTTGCAAAGCAGAAATAGAGACGCAGACATAGAGAACAAACATATGGATACCAAAGGGGAAAGGGCATGGTGAGATGAATTGGGAGATGGGGATTGACATATATACACTATTAATACTATGTATTAAATAGATAACTAATGAGAACTTGCTGTATAGCACAGGGAACTCTACTCAGTGCTCTGTGGTGACCTAAATGGAAAGGAAATCCAAAACAGAGGGGATATATGTATACGTGTAGCTGGTTCACTTTGCTGTATAGTAGAAATTAACAGAACATTGTAAAGCAACTGTACTCCAAAAAAGTTAATTAAAAAATGTTATCTCGGGCTTCCCTGGTGGCACAGTGGTTGGGAGTCCACCTGCTGATGCAGGGGACACGGGTTCGTGCCCTGGTCCGGGAAGATCCCACATGCCGCGGAGCGGCTGGGCCCGTGAGCCATGGCCGCTGAGCCTGCGCGTCCAGAGCCTGTGCTCCGCAACGGGAGAGGCCACAGCAGTGAGAGGGCCGCGTACCGGAAAAAAAAAAAAAAAATGTTATCTAGAGCTTACAGTGTCCTGGGCACTGTTCCAGTCTTGCCTGCTCCTGACTCTGTGGTCTCAGTGCCAAAACTCATGTTCTTGACAAGTAAGTCAAGAATAACAATGAACAGATCTAATTCCTTGAAGTGACGCCAAACATGGTGGTGAATCTCCCAGCAGTGACCAGACTTTGCATCTCTTCCTCTGAGAGCACACGACTGGTGTCCCTGCAGGTAGGGATGCCTGTTCAAGAACATTGCCAACCACAGGGGAGTGGGGAGAGGGGGATGGTACGGTCAACTGGTTCCAAAAACCTACTAGAATTATTCTTTGGCTGTACCTCCTCTCTTGACCTTCTTCACCTGGTGGCAGGATGATTTAGTGGTCAGGAATCTAGCCTTTGGAGCCAACCTGCTTGGGTTCAAATTCTGGTTCCTCTTCTTAGCGTAACATGACTTGGACGGTTTGCTTACCCTCTCCGTGTCTCAGTGTCCTTGTCTGTAAAACGGCCATAATAATGGTAGTGCCTGCTTCATTGGGTGGTTATGGGAATGAAGGAGTTAATACATGTAAGTCATTTAGAACTGTATCTGGCATAGAGTGAGTTCCAGAGAAGGCTTAGCTTTCATTGTTATATTATTGTACGGGTCTGGGATTAGTCCCTGAATCCTTCTGGGATGTGGTGAGTTTTAAAAGTAAGTCGAATTTACCCATGATTGACTCATACCCGCTATTCCTAGCTAAAAGCAAATCTTGCGGTTAGCATTTGTTTTACATGGAGCCCAGGAGTTGAGGGTTATGATTTTCCTTGTCATTCCCCTTAAGGCAGCCTTCGTACTCAAAACTTCCCTCTATTTCTCTGAACTCCTTAGAAAAACTTCTTTTTCCCATCCAAGAGCCCTGTAGGGACTTAAATCTGAGTATCTGGCGTCTGTTTCTGGATGAGACTGTGTCAATTCTGGACCCTAAACAGAACATTTGCAGAATCCCGTACAGTCCTGTTTACTTCTCATTGCTTGCCCCCATGTTGCTTTTGAAACTCTCTGCACCAAAGCTGCCGTAACTGGCCGCGCCTTCCTCACTAGTGTCTGCTAAATGAAGTGTCAGAGGAGTATCTGGAAGAGCGGTCTCGAGGGCCCCAAGGTTTCCAGATCATTTGGAACTCAGTGTAATAATATCAGTGCGATCAACAACAAGCATTAGCTTGAGTCACTGATGCTAAAACAGGGAGATGATTTGATTACTTTTTCTCAAGGATTATTCAATGTTGTCCCTACATCTAAATATTTATGTACCAAGGTCAGAATTCTTGGTACATGGTGCACCAGCACTTTTGAACAAGTCATGAATTTTGGCTAGAAATCAAATTTCAGGGTGGGTGGAGTGGTGAGTTGAAGGATGTCTTTGAGTATCTCCCCTTTAAAATAAAAGAGAGCGTGCAAGTGAGTAGTCTGCAGGGAAGGAGCTACAAGATCTGGAAACTATTCACAGCTCAGTCATTCACTTGAAATTCATTCCTCCTGCCCTTCAGTTTGGGTAAGCATCAATTACTTATCTAAAATCTGTAGTGAAAACTTTTCCAGACACGTAATAAGGAAAGTATCAACAATTCATGTTTAGAGGAAATGTGCTTTCTGAAAATATATTAAGGTTGTTGTATTCATTCTATATTTGTCAGTTTCTGTATTGGTTCCGTCTCTCTCCTAACTTTTTAAGAAAAAAATGATATGGTTAAGTTATCCTTTTGCTGAAAGAAAAAGTATGTCATTATTTTTCACAGACCTTCAACTCTTCTTAGAAAGCTTTTGGCGAATCTTGGGGATAGGCAGGGGCAGGGACACATTTCTGAGGGTTTGGTATAGTGTCCAGGGCAACTATTTGATGACTGTTTTACCCATCTAAACTTTCCTATATCCCTTAGTTGCTTTGGGATGACCGTTTGTTTGCCTGTGTGCTTGAGGGCAGGCGGGAGTCATGTGTGTGTACACACAGCTGCCATCCTGTGTGGATGTCTGGGTTTCATATCTGCATTTATAATATTGTATTTTCTAAGGTCTGTTGAATTTTATAATTTTTTTTTTTTCAAAAATAGAAACCCATTTTCTTTCCTCTTAATTTAGCTTCGGTACGTTCTCACGAGACGGTGATATAGCATGGCTGTCATAAGCCCTGCGTGGTCCAAAAGTCCAGTAGGAATAAATGTAATGATACGTGTCTGAAGTCTGCTCCTATACATATTTATACATATTAAAGATCTGTTCATGAATAATTTTCCTGGGCGGTATTGAGCAAGTAAAAATCATGGCTGTAAATATTTTGCTTGTGATTTTGTCTGACTTATGTTTTGGTGTCTTTTTGTCAGAGATACTGACAACTCTTTCCAACTATAAATCTTAGGGAATACCATCAACCACCTAGAGGGGAGCCTCCCCATCGTGTGTCACAGATCTGCCTTGAATCGTCTTGAGAATCGGTTACCAACACTTGCTCTAGATTGAGAAACTGAGAATGAGACTTTGGGTCTTGGTAATTCCAGCAATTCTCATACCTTCCACATCAGCTACATTTAGTAAGTATTGCTTTTGAACTGACATTTAAAATTTTTTTAATTAAGTAATTCCAAGAACATTTGCCTAGTTTTAAATTGCCTGCTTCCAATTGCCCTAGCTGAATGGTAACCTAGAAAATTCATTTATGCTCTGCAGTCATTCTTCATCACCAATCTATCAGGATATATATATATATATATATATATATATATATATGCCCATAACAAATATAGCATAATTTTAATTTTACATATTCAAATACGTCAAAATTTAATACGGTGCCTGCACGTAGAAGGTATTGACAGCGTTTGTTGACTGACAACACACTTTGTGTAGATGACATGGATGCTTTCCTTTGGAGCAATGTGAAGGATCTAGCTCCAAATTAAGTCACTAATCTGTGTATCCATTAGAATATTTCCTAAAAGATCTTAGATCATTTACTTATTCTTTCTCAAAGTGTGACCAGTTTCTAAATTTAATCCTAGAAGGGGATATTTAGAATACAGAAATTGTAATCCTTTTTATATGATCACTTCAGGATGATATTTATACATATTTTTTATTTGCAGGCAAATCATCTTGGGGCCTGGAAAATGAGGCTTTAATTGTGAGATGTCCCAGACAAGAAAAATCTCGGTACCCTGTGGTCTGGTATTACTCAAAAACCAACAAACATATTACCACCCAGAGAAGAAGTCGTGTAGTTGCCTCAGGGGAACGTCTTAAGTTTCTCCCAGCCAAAGTCAATGATTCCGGATTTTATACTTGCATTATCAGAAGGTATTATCCAGTCCTGTTCCTTTGTCTTTCAGAGTTGATAGTCTGAGCTGCCTCACTTCCCTTCTCTTTCTAGACCTCTCTGCAGCAGTTGAATTTATAAAGTGATGGGAATAAAAGAGCACCTGAGGAACATCATGAGGTTGGGCTTTAGGTGATGGTGAACTCTCTGGATGTATAATGACAGGGTTTAAGTTGTAGCCCAATTAGAAAAAGACCTAGCTTTTCTAGTGACCAGGAAAACTGAGAGCAGTTGCTCACGTTGGGCTCCAAATCAGAACAAACCAGCAGCCTAGATGTGGGGTGTCAGGAGGCTTATGATGGGTGTAAAAGGGGGGTCATCCGTGCCTCCCACGTGAGGGGCAAACCCAAGAAGTTTACCTGAGACTGGGGGCCCACAAGTCCCTCACTCTACATGTAAATTGCCAACTCTTGTGATTTTGTGCCTGTTTGGTACGTGCAAGGTGTCAGATGAACTAAGTCAAAAGGCAAGATGGGTACAGTTAGGTGCCTAGGTTCTGAGGTCAGACAGCGTTAGTTTCAAAGTCACGGTGTGTCACTAGTTAGCTGCACATTGCTGGTAAGTTACTTCTCCATCCTTGTTTCCTCATCTGTAAAATACACGTGATAGTAGAACCCACTTCAAAGCGTGGCTATGAGAATAAAATGAGATACACAGTAAACTCTTAATAAATACTAATTATCTTTATTATATCAGGTCTCAGTGTTACAGCACGTACAGCGTATACAGAAATGGTGAGGGAATCATTTTAAAGGCTACTGTAGGGGTTGCGTTTTACCTAAAATGTAACAAAAAGCATTTAAAACTCTAGATTTTAATGATTATTTTAGAAGAAGAACCACTATCTGTCAATTGTTTTAGGAAGAAAAGCAATATTAAGTAAAAGTTAGAGCTGGGTTAAGTTATTTCATAACGCTAAGTGACTTTTTAAAAAATTGTTTGATTTATTTTCATAGTCCTACCTCCAATAAGACTGGATATGTGAATGTCACCATTTATAAAAAACAACCAGGTTGTGATATTCCAGACTTTCTGATATATTCAACAACATCTGGATCAGAAAGAAATTCCAAAATATATTGTCCTACAATTGACCTCTACAATTGGACAGCGCCTGTGGAGTGGTTTAAGGTAAAAGGAAACGTGCAGGAAATAGATGAAAATCACACCATCAGAATAGGTGGAAGTAAAGAATTACTGAAAGTGGACTGGAACTTTTCATTTCAGAATTGTGAAGTTCTTCAAGGACCCAGGTACCGAGCACACAAGTCATTTTTGCTGATTGACCGTGCAAACAGCAAGGACACTGGTGATTATACATGTAAATTTATGCACAATGAAAATGGAGTCAATTATACTGTGACTGCAACCAGGTCATTCACAGTTATTGGTAAGCTACTGAATTCAACAAAATGCAATACTTGGAAAAAGCTAACGTGACAGAAATTGTGTCCTTCTTGTTGATTTGCCGGTACTCCATGCTCCTCCCCAAACTTCCTCCTGACTCATCTTATGTGTATTTTCTAATGTGACGCAAAGAGATTTTCTAAATGCACTATCAAGATGTAAGACATTTTGGAGGGAAATTACGCTGCTGATCCAAAGCCACATCTGTTCTGTCCTCTGTGGCTTCATTTTTCAAAGATAATGTGATCTGAATGCTAACCTAACGTTTTTTTGAATGGCAGTACCACTATTTGGAGAGCAAGATTAACTCTTTGTCTCGCAGTTTGTTGTCAGAGGTTCTGTAAATAGAGGAAAATCGATTTCACCTCTGTCATGACCAGCCGGTTAGAAGTTGAGTGAGAAGCTTTATAAAGAGATGCATAGATATTGTTGGCTGATTTGCAATCTCGATTTGCAATGCTTTCATCATCATCCAGGACCTTAAGGAGGTCATTTAATTCTACCTTTTTTTTTCAAAATTACTTTAAATTCTATAAAAGTCCATGAGGGGTGAGACTTCACAGTCAAGCCTGTTAAATCTACAAAGAGTTGGGGTCTCCTTAGCAGAGCTTGATCTATGGGTGGAGATGAAGCAGGACCTGTATGTCTGGCAGATTCCTCAGGGCAGAGCAGTCGTGGAGAGGAGTTTTGGTTTGTAGTTTTCCAGTGCCCCACCGCTGTAACATAAGCATCGCTGGACCACATTTGTGTTAGTACCTCTCAGTGTTCAACATCAAAACCTGCAGGGGTCCTTAATCACACCGTCCCGAAATAAATGAGAATCAAGGGGTGCGGGAACGCAGCCGTGCATTCACCGTGTCTAGGCGTCAGTGCCACAGGCATTCGGACTCCCTGATAGGGTGGGCCACACGGGTGGAACGCTGTGAGCAGAAGTGTGGACTTAACGTGTCTATCACTTCAGGAGTCGTTTGAACTCGTCCCTGTAGCGTTCGTTATGCTTTTTCCTGTAGAATCGTCGTTTTCTGACCATTGCTGCATCATGCAATTAATTTAATGCTCCGGATGGCATTTGTTTTGATGATAAAAAGAGAATAGAAAATATCAAAAAACATCATAGGTAGTAAGAGGACGTATTGCTGGAACGTTTTTGTTGCGCGTGTGTGCGCGTGTGTGTGCATGTGTCTTGTTGCCATGGATCACAACGAGAAAAATCTGAGAAACATCATGTGAAAAAGGACAGAAATATGGAAATACAAGCTTTGTATTGATGACCACCCAATGCTTGCCTCATATTTATATTTTTACATATTTATATTTAATTAATTACATATTTACATTTAAATGTTTAAGTATTTATATAGATTTACATATTTATATTCTCTTTGATTTCAGATAAGCAAAGCTTTTCTTTGCTTCCAGTAATTATAGCCCCTCCACAGAATGAAACAAAGGAAGTGGAAATTGGTAAGAAAACTTTAAGAATACTGTCAATGTTTCGTCTGGAACATCTTTCCATATGACCCCTGTTCTGAATTCCCCAAGCAGGGGTCAGGCTGTTACCACAGCGGATCGTGAGGATTAAATGAGATGCGTATCTGGAAACACCCACCTTGGGCCCTTGCTAATAGTAGGAATATGTGGTCACAGCAACGTACGGCACTTACATTGGTACTGCACTGGGCTCTATTTTATTTACTTATTTTGGTGCTTTCATGTGTGCTACCTCATTTCCCTCTCACTTCTATCCAACTGTCCAAGGAGGTAGATATCGTCCCCACTTTATGCTTGTGGATGCCTAGGCTTAGAGAGGCTCAATGACATACCCAAGGATGCGGCGTGAATAAATGGTGATGGAGGAGAACCCAGATTGTATGCCTCTGTCCGTCTCTGCTTGTCCTGGTTCCCTGAGAGAATGGGGTCAAAGTCAAAGTGCTTAGCACGTAAAGCAAAACGACGCTGACTGCCTCAGAGCTGCTCTACTGCTTTGCAGGGTTTTCCACGTTCCTCCCTGCTTTCGCCAATGCCCTCCTTCCCATCCGTCGACACGAAGCTCGAGTGCCCCCTCCTCCGTGAAATCCCCCTGCCCGCCTCCTTACCTGCCAGGGAGCACGATCAGAGCCAGCATCCGGCTCTGATCCAGGGCCACGAGCACCAGCCCTGCTCCCTGCCCTGACGTCTCCCTCTGTATTCCCATGCCACTTGTCTACCTTTCTGTTAAAACACTAGAATACCGTGTGTTCTGATCGTTTGCTTATACCGTTGTCACCTCCCTGGAGACTCTAAGTTCCTCATCCCTCTTCAGATGCTTAATTCTTGACACAGGGACGAAGAACTCAGTAAAGGATGGCTGAGTACCCAACCCAAGGCAGGAATCAGCCCTTAAGCTTTTAGTTCTGAAAGGAGGAAATCTCAAATTAACAGGAGTGGGAGTGGAGAGGCTCTTGTTGGACGATTAAGCAGTGGGATTGTGGCTGATTCAGGTGAAACGGTTTTACCGACAAAGGTAGCTTACAGAGAGATGAAGGGGATTCCATAGGAGAAGAAAGGAGTGGAAGACATCCAAGGAAGAGGGGATATACACATATACAGGTGGCTGATTGATTCACTTCGCTGTACAGCAGAAACTAACACAACGGTGTAAAGCAGCTCTACTCCAATTAAAAAAACAAAAGGAAAGGAAATGGCAATGCATAGTAAGGGGAAATCTTAGACTGTAACGTGGCATTGGTGAAGCCTCTACAGCTTCCACTGCAGGGGAGAGGGGAGAGGGGCCTGGGCTTCAACCTGAACTGTGAGTGTGATGAAAACGATGGGAGACGGAGAAGGTGGCAAAGCGAGGGCAGAGAAGCAGGAAGGTGCTGAAGATGAGGAAAGGAAATGGGAATCAATTCATGACACACACTAGACGTTCAATGACTTTTTCTCACCTGCAATTAAATTAAGTCCTCTCTGCAGAACGGACTTTTATTGGTGACTCGCTTTCCTTCTCATCCAGGAAAACCAGCAAACCTAAGGTGCTCTGCTTGCTTTGGGAAAGGCTCTCAGACCATGGCTGACATCCTGTGGCAGGTTAACGGAAGCAACGTTGAGAACTTTGGTGAAGCAAGAATGCAAGTGTTGCAAGAGCAAACTCAAAGGTATTTTGCAGTCTCAGTTAAAGCATCCCCTTCCCTTCCCACAAAGTTTGCAATTGCAAAATAAGCACTGAAAGTAACAGGTTGTCTTACTAGTTCTCGCAGCGAGCTGACTTGCCTAAACGCCGTGTTAAGAATAGCGGATGTAAAGGAAGAGGATTTCTCACTGAAGTACGACTGTCTGGCCATGAATTTCCGTGGCCTGATCACGCACACCGTAAGACTAAGGAGGAAAAATCCAAGTAAGGCATGTCTCTGAGACTTGGGTCACCTGAGTTTGCTGTTAACAACCGGAAGCTGAATCATATTCTTAGGGAACAGTGTATTGGAGTGTGGCTCCGGGGAGTCCATCAAGTCAGAGTGGTCCATCTCATAGATTGGAGGCAGGGGGAGAAAAGATCTGTCTTGGGTGTAGGCAACAGGGGGACATATTGTGTGTAGAGAATTCAAGACAAAAACGAAGCCACGCCACATTCACTGTGCTTCCCATCCTCGGCACGTCCAGACAGTGTTAAACGAGTCCGTGAGGACGTGCCCCTCCTCTCGGGTGCAAGGCATCTTGCTTCCACTCCCTCCGTGTATCACTGCGCACACAATGATGGCAGAAAAGTAGTTTGACAAACATTTCCTTCCTGACCACCTGTCAATTTCCTCACTTGTTTGCATGTCCAGATAAAGACACCCCACTGGTTAGATGTAGCATTTAATCCGGTGTAATGAAGGGTGGGGAGAAAATTTTGATACTTTAACTTGTCACTCCATGTACCACTATGTAGAAATTATGTAATGTGTTTGTCACATAGTCATAGGGAGAGGTAAACTCCCAGTTTATACCCCTAAGTGGGGTATAGTCCAGATTAATTTGGATAAACCCACAAAGGCACAACATGGTTGGGAGAGATGAGAAAACAAACCACCAGTCAGATAGGGTCTTTTAGTCTCTGCCCGAGGGGGTGCTCGGGATTTTTCTTGTTTGAATTCAACTTTAACCACCGATTTGCAAGCTATTATAAAACAAACGGAATCATGACTACTGTAGATGATTTTAAATGCTGTCATGTTCCATGGGTCATCAGGATTCTGCCAGTTATAACTGTGTCACCCCAGGACATGTGGACCCTGTTGAGATGTCATTTTAGGGTGACATTTGTGGTTCTGGTGGGCACGGAAGATCCCGCAAGAAAGAGGAAGCCACCTCCACCCCTAGCACTGCCATGCTGTCCTTATCCCCATGCTTTTCTCACATTGTCATTATATGAACGTTCTCCGGGTGCCTGTGTATTGGAATTGTTTTCACGTTACATGTACTTGGTGATTTTGTTCCTTCTAATTCATCTGTATATGCTACCTTTCACCTGTGTTTCTTCAAAGCAACACAATTATACTCTTGTCTCAACAACTATGTCGATTAAACAAAAACTGTTACAACTGCTCTCAAAGGTCACAATGAATTCCCTTATTTCTAATCATACAATAAAAGAAATTACACATTGTCCTGAATTTTAAAAACAAAAACTAAAAAACCTGTGTCCCCATATTATTAAATATCATTAAACATTTGATACTACTGCTATTAATAGTACACATTTATTCATTGTTCCCTAGGTACCAGGACCTGTCATTATTTCCCCTATAATTTTTCATTTACTTTATCAAAAATCCACGATGAAGAGACTATTACCATCATCTAGTTTTATAGATGAGGAAACTGAGGCGAAGAGAGGTTGAATAATTGGCCAGGCTGCAGTTACAGAGCCAGGATTCAAAGGCAAGCAGTGTTTCCTGTTTATAAGCTCTTACAGAAAGTATTCAGTGTTTAGTCAACACGTACAAGGATCACTTATACATTTATAAAATAACTAACATTTAGGAAGATACTGAACTTCAACTTGCCTTAAGGTCTTGGATTAACTTCTTTCTTCTAGTTAGCTAGTCACATGCATAACTACTTCACAAGAAATAGGGATTCCCGGCATGCATCCAGATAGAATTTTTAGAAAGAGTGACCTGGAAAGGAATCCTGTTGAAATAATTCACTTAGGGAGTATTTATCATTTAAACTGATGACAGTGCAGACACTAGGCTCACTCACAATTTTCAGTTTTGGATCGGTTCACCTTGGTCATTCTTTTTTTAATTAAAAAAAATTTTTTGACCATGCCATGCAGCACGTGGGATCTTAGTTCCCCGACGAGAAATCGAACCCGCACCCCCCTGCAGTGGAAGCTCGGAGTCCTAACCTCTGGACTGCCAGGAAAGTCCCCACCTTGGTCATTCTTGATTTCATAGTGTGGATACGCAGGGAGCTGATGAACTAATGAAGGGATTTGCAAATACAGACCAGGGATTTTCTATGGCAAAACTGGGAGCCTGTGTTTTGAGATCAGATGAAAATGAAAAGGGAGCTAGCTAGCCAAATCTCATTTGAGAGTCTTTTCACATTTATCTTTAAGTGGGACTATTTGTAAGATGGGATAGTTAACGATTCTAAGGAGGGAAGTAAACTTAAAACAGCCAAAAATACTACTGACAAGCACAGTTCTTACATTCAATTTGTATATATCTGATTCAATAAATACGGGGGCCATCTTGCATATATACGTTATGAAGCAATGAGTAAGGATAAAAGTTCAGTGATGGCTAATAATGTTCATCAGAAGGGAAATATAGGGCATATTTAGGACCTAAAACCCAGTCATTTGACTTCATCAAATACACATTAGAGACTTAGATAGCTCTTGTTTCTTCCCTGCTTTCCTCTGCCACCAACCCCAGATGCAGTAAGTCCCCAAGACCTGTTGATTCTTTGTCCTTAACGCCGCCAACGCCAGGTTTGTCCATTCCTTTCTCATTATTGCATGAATCTGGCCCCTACTGCAGAAACTTCTCATCCCATTCGACTCCGAGGACCTGTGAGTCATAGAAACAAAACTTCCACTACCATCAGATTAATCTCGCTTGTAAACCACTTTCCCTGTTAACGAACCACTCAGCACTCTTCAGTGGCTCTCATGACCAGAATAGAGACAAAATGCTGTAGCTGGAGCCTCAAATCTGATCAGAACCTAGCCCTAGACCCACCATTCCAATCATATGTTCCAGTAATTCCCCAAACTGCATCATCCCCCTTCCTCAGAAGACACACCCCGTCTCTGCCCTTGGGCTCACAGCATCCTCTCTTGCCAGGAATACATTTTTTTTTTTTTTTGCAGCTATCTAAATCTTACTCATCCTCTAGAGACCTTATTCTGCAAGAAGCCTTCACTGCCCAATCCAGCATGGAGTGAGCACACCTTCCTAAAACCTCTGCTAGCTAAAACTAATGCTTTCACTTCCAATCTTAGCTAAGTTTACATGTGTCTGTCTTTCTCTTATGCTTTGAAAATCCCCTACAATGCCTAGCCTGGTGCCTTGCACAGAGTAGGGGCTCACTAAACATTAATTTACTGATTCTTAAAACAGCCATGAAAATGCCATGTAGGCATCCCTTGTATAAATCTCTCATCCCAGTGGAAGCCAGCATCCACGTATTTGTTTATTTTCTCCTGTTTTAGGAATAATAATGATCATTTTTCTCCTCCCCCTATCTTTTGAATAGTGGATCAACAAAGCACCTACTACGTGCTTGCAGGATTTAGCATATTATTCTTGCTAATCAATGTCTCGGTGGTAATTCTAAAAGCATTCTGGATTGAGATTATTCTGCTCTGGAGAGACATAGCTAGACCTCACAAAACTAGGAACGGTAAGTGGCAAGTTTCAAGTTTTCTTCAGAAGAAAAGGTTCTATAAGGGCTGTTCGTTGTTTATCGAATAATCTCTTAATAGTTATGCTACTTAACACAGATTCCCTTTTGCTTGCTACCATATTATCAATAAACCTTTTTGAGTCCACTCAGAGGACACTCTCCATCCTGCCTTGTCACTCCTCGTGGTTCTGAGGTTCATCCCAACAGCTCCAATTTTCTCCCCCGTAGAATTGCTGTTCTTACTAAGTCCCCTGTAGCAGAATCTGCTCCCAGCCCAGAAAGGGCATTTTGGAAAACGGGAAAACTTTATGGAAGTCGAAACATTAACACAATTGTTCCTGTTTTCCAGATGTGAACAGGTTAGAAAGGTCCATCAGAATGCAATGTATTTTACCAGAAACGCTCTTCCATAAAGAGTCTTACCTACCTACAGATGTATACCCATGAAAGAAGACAGTGCCGCCTGCTTATTTAAATATGAACACCGTTCTTTCATTTGGAGGCAGATAAAATTTAGATTTTCCATATGGGTCACTCAACTAGAGCTAATTATTTGATTTGTGGGAAATTCAGATCCCTTAAAAACTTCTACTCTTTTGCCACCGTTAATTACCCTTCAGCATTTTCACGTCCCCGTGGGGAAAACAAAAGCTAAACTTGAGATCTGCTCAGCATAGCAGAAAGCCCCTTAGCCATGAGTATAAATACTTATTAACAGATTATTAATCAAACTTGACAATATGGTTTGAACTAAACTAGTCAGGCTCTTGCCTGTTTTTTATCATTCAGTCTGAGACGGTAAAAAGGAGAACTTTGGGACTAAGATTGGTTTCCTGATGACATTTTGTGGCAGTAGATTGTTGTCATGGTCTCTGGATTCTAGATTATTTGGGGCGATGAGATACATTCACCAACAGCCATAAAACTCCCTGAAGAATGTCTACTAAGAGTCCAATGAGAATTTTTGAGGACCAAGTAATAACATTGTGTTCTTTGTTCTCATCTTCAGATGGGAAGATCTATGATGCTTACGTGATCTATCCACGGAACTGTAAAAACAGTCCAGAGGGGGCCAGCTCTGTGGAGTACTTTGTTCACCAGATTCTGCCTGACGTTCTTGAAAATAAATGTGGCTACGACTTGTACATTTATGGGAGAGATCTGCTCCCTGGAGAAGGTAAAACTGTCAACAACCATCAGGGACAGAAATTCACATTCATCAGAAGGATAAGTAATAGGTGGTCTTATCCCTGCCATCATCAGGAGCTGCAATTATTATTCCAGGTCATAAGACTAGAGCTTTTCAATATTTCTCCAGGAGAAGGAGGTACTTACTCTTTGCTTCTCCTGCCCCCATCACCACCCTGATCCTGTGGTCTTCACAGTCGTGTCAGTGATGTGAAGACAGGATAAGGCATCCTTGCTTGTGGATTTAGCAGGGTCCAGCCCCTACTTCATTCCCCATGTCCACCACTAGGATAACTGACATCTCTGAAGTCCCTCTAGAAGATTTGAAGGAGGACTTGAAATCCAAGGAATTTTGTTCTACTATCCAGAGGCACTGGCTAAAATATTTGAAAGGACTCAGAAAGGCTTTATGATTTTCCTTATATTGGTGACACATCTGCAAATTTATATCCTCACAAGAACAGATAGAATTGTGTCTTCTGTTCCTTAATATTCCTAGTTGACTTCATGTGATTTTGACAGTAGGGTCACAATTCTGGCATTCAGTAGTCGTTCTCCTTTCCCTCCATATTTATGTCAAGTATCTAGGAACCCTCTTTCTAGCCCTTCTCACATTCCTCAGGGACCAGGAAGCGTGTGGAATATGAATGAGGCAGGGACATCGTGAGTGTAAGTCCTCTGAAGTCAATGTTTAATAGACTGTGAGTTTAAACTGGCATTCCTACCGCAAAGAGGGCTTCAAGTGTCTATGGAATTAAATGTATACACGACAGGTGAATCTGGTTTATCCTGCAATATTTGGATAATGTTAATGGCCTAGGACCAGCTTGGGAGACATGTATAGAGCGCAATTCAGGAAAACGTAACCCACATCTCTCCCGAGGCTCTCTTCTTGCTTCAGCTCTCCCCACTGGCTACCCCTGCAAGTCGAGAGCAATGTCATGTTATTCAGATGCTCATTGCCTGTTACGCATCTGCTTATGAGGCTGCAGGGACTCCAGTTGTTTGTGATGTCACACCAGGTGCTACATGCTCTCCATCTCTTCTTTCGTAGGTCCGCCGACCTCATTTCTAGTTACACCTCTCCCCAGGCAAACGTGAGTGCCAGCTCACTGGTGCTCAAGCTTGTGTGGCCTTTATCGTGCTGTTTTTCATTTGGAAAAGTTTCCCACCTCCACCTCTCTCAAGTATGTCCTCTGACCTTACCTCAACCAAAGTAAAACAAAATCCAACAAAACAACACCAAACTTCACTCTTCCCTTAGAAAAAGTTCATGACAGGCCCATGCAGTGTATTTCTTCCCATGACAGTTACTCTCCATTTGCTCCTTCAAATTCATTCTGCCCCCTCCTCCATCCAGTGGTCTGGTAGCTGATCCTTACAGAAGGCGTCACCCCCTTGCTCTCTGCTCCACGCTGGGCTTGGCCAATGGGAGGCACTGGCAGGTGCTCGGAGGGCAGGGTGCATCCCTGTTCCCTCTGGGTGGGGTCCCCTGGGTAGCTGTGCCCCTCTCTGCTGAAGCACTGGCTCCTGTCAGCTGGCCATCCTCAGACACGTACCTGCTTTGGGCTCCATCACCGCTCCCCTCCCGTCACACCTGGAGGGCAGTTGTGGCTCCCTGACATCACCTGCTGTGGGGCTCTGCACCATCTCTTGTTGATTTCCTTTGGCTCTGCCCACATCTTTTATAAACTCTCCTTTCATTACATTCTCTTTAGTCAGTACTCTTGAGGGTGCCGAGCTTTTTGTTAGGATCCTGACTGACACAAGGTCTCTGTCGGGCACTATTCGACATTCATTTCCTGTTTCAGACCATGTGGACCGGCAGTCTTCAGCCTCCACTGCCTAAGAATGTCTTGAGTTGTTTTGTTCATGGTTGTGCTTCCTTAATCATGCCGTCCCCTCCTTGCTGTGAGAGCTGGGTGTTTTACATGTTCTAAGTCCACCCAGAAGTTAAGTGAAATCACCATGGAGTTGACGATCCATAAACACTGATTTGATAAGGGGATCTGATCTTCCTTAAGATTTCCCTAGTCTGGATCAAATCAGCTTCTAAAACAGAGACTATTAGGGGATGAAGTGGATCCAGGACTCCCTAGAGACTTTAGTCAGTTCAGAGAAGCAAGGGTTCCTGAGTTTGCACTCTATTTTTTTCCCCCACTGTCCCTTTTTATTTTATTTATTTAAGATTTATTTTTCTTGCGGTAACATTCGTTGAATGTGAGTTTCATATGTACAACATATTTCTACTTCTGTGCAACCTACAGCGTGCTCACCACCAAAAATTTAGTTTCCATCCATCACCATACGCTTGGCCCCCTTTACTCATTTTGCCCTCCCTGCGCCTCCCCCTCTGGTAACCACTGCTCTGCTCATTGACCCGGTGGGTGTTCACAGCATATGCTCTTCACCAAATACTTGCGATTTTTCCCACTTTCTTCCGGTAGCTGATTTCTAATTTCATACTATTGTGATTGGAAAAGATGCTTGATAGGATTTCAATCTTAAACTTATTGAGACTTGTCTGGTGTCCCAACACATAATCTAACCTTGAGAATGTTCCATGTGTGTTGAGAAGAACGTGTGTTCTGCTGCATTTGCATGGAACGTTCTGTAAGAAGAGAGTGAAAATTCTAAGTCCCTTTACAACATGTAAGCTAATATTCTAAGAAGATAAGATGTATCGATAGCTAGTGAACCTGAATTCGAAGCCTCCTGCTACATATCTCTACGTTCCCACTGAACTGAAGAACTCTGGACTGCTCTGCCTGGGAGAGAAGAAGGCTTGGGGTGGATATTCTCATCGTGAAAGGGCTGTGTGTGTCCTCACCCCTCCCACTGTGTCTTTTATCACTAGATGTAGCTACCACAGTGGAAACCAGCATTCAGAAGAGCAGGCGGCACATCTTCATCCTGACCCCTGAGGTCACGCACAGCAAGGAGTGTGCCTACGAGTGGGAGATCGCCTTGCACAACACCCTCATCCGGAACGACTCCAAGGCCATCCTGATTGAAATGGAGGCTCTGTGCCCGCCCAGCGGACTGCAGTTTGGGGAGCTTCAGGACTCCCTCAAGCATCTTGTCAAAGTGCAGGGGACCATCAAGTGGAGGGAGGACCTCGTGGCCAACAAACAGTCTCTGAATTCCAAGTTCTGGAAGCACATAAGGTACCACATGCCGGTGCCAAGCCAACTTCCAAGAAAGACTCCCCGCTCGGCATCCTCGAGCGCCCAGGGGCAGCAGTGCTTGCTTTGACGGCTAATGCACTGCGTTTGGGGGATCCAGATCCCTCGCAGCTGGGTCACGCCGCTGTACCAGACACTGGGGGAGGAGGCTCCAGAAATGGGAGTATCGAGGGTATTCAGACTTCAGGTTCATGCACTGACTTTACTTCCATTTCCCTGGTTCTGGCTGGATGCAAAATACCCCGAGATTTTCATCCTCAGGCTCGCTGTCTCCACCTCACATCCCCTCCCTTGTCTCCCATGGTTGGTCCTTCTCCATCGTGGCCCAGCATCTTCTCACTACTCTTCCCCTCTCTCTCTCTTTCTCTCTCTCCTTATTCTTTGTTGATATTCTACATTTTGAACATCAAACTGAAAGTTTTAGGGTTAAATTTTAATGTGATCTTGAACACTCAGATCCCCTCAAGCAGAACACTGGTACTGAATCTTGTTCCCAATGCCAGAATGTGTTCGATTTTATTTGATCAGACGCTTAAGTTTTATCATATCAATACTGTCCATGTGGTTGGAGTACCTTACCCAATTATCATTATATTTAAGTTTTTTTAATTCTAAAATTTCTTTCATATATTTTTATTCTCTTTAGAAATATCTTTTCTTCCTGTACAAGTTATAAAAGAACAGAAAGTATGAAAGAAAAAATAACAGAAATTGTTCATAAATCCATCATCCTAAGATTATGACTTTTATACATTTTGGTAAATTTGCATTTTAAGAAATTTTAATTTATACTTAAATATACCATTTATATAGCTGAGATTATACAGCATGTAGTTTTTACATTTTTATCTACTTAAAATCATAATAAAAGCATTTGACAAGTCATTCAAATTTTAACGTTTTAAAATATTCATAGTGTTCCAGCTCCTGGTTGTGCTACAGGTGACATGCCTAATTACTTATTGTTGGATATTTAAGTTGTGTCCAATTTAAATAGTCATCGTTATAAGTAATTCTGCAGTGGCCATATCATTATACTTTACATCTTCCAATTAAAACAATTTTTTTTTAATTTGAGAAACTTCTTTAAATTTAATTTTTTTTAATTTGAGAAACAAATTAAATTTGTTGTAACATTTCCATGAAGTAAGTAGGGCATTTTGGCAGAAGTGTTTTAGTAAAACTGAAGTCAATTTGCACAGTCAGGGCCACTCCCATCAGTTCCTTGGAGTTCGCACACCATCAGAGCCCACCAGAGCTAAGGCTGAGGGACCCTCAGACTGGCAGTCCTGTCAGAGCTCAGATTTTGCAAGTGGATGGAGGTCCTATCCTCAACTGAGCTGCTCCTGGGCCTCAGTTTCTGCAACTGCAAAGTGGGAGGATGGAGAAGAAGAGCTGTGAGGGCTTTCTCAGCTCCGATAGCCCAGGGTTCCAAGCCCTACACTCACAGAGAGGTTGGGGAACTGCCAGAAGACCTGGCTTCTCATACCAGCAGTGCCACTAACCTCTCTTAGTTTCTTCTTCTTCTTTCTTTTTAAACAATTGTTGACCTATTTTATTTTTTTATTTTTAAATCTTTTTAAAATTTTTATTTTATATTGGAGAACAGTTGATTAACAACGTTGTGTTAGTTTCAGGTGTACAGCAAAGCGATTTAGTTATATATATATACATGTATCTATTCTTTTTCAAATTCTTTTCCCATTTAGGTTATTACAGAATATTTAGCAGAGTTCCCTGTGCTATACTGTAGGTCCCTGTTGGTTGTCTATTTTAAATATAGTGCTATATATATGTCAATCCCAAACTCCCAATTTATCCCCTGCAAACAAATAAGTTTTTCTAAGTCTGTGCTTCATCTGTACAGTGAGAGTAACAGATGCTTCACCTTCCACACAAGATCCTGTGAATAAAATGAATTCAGTCAAACTTGTTGAGTGTCTACCATATGATCCTGGTGAAAATTCCCGTGAATTATAAAAATCACAAGGAATTATTTTTAATTCAGTCAAACCTGAGTACGATAAAATGCAGCTCCTAAGTTTGATGAGTTGTGACAGTCATACCTACCTGTGTAGTTATCACCCCAAACAAGACAGAAATATTTCCTTCATCCCAGAAAGATTCCTCCTGCCATTTCTCAGTCAGTCCCTCTCCTTCCTCAAAGGCAAACGATGTTCTGATTTCTATCTCCGTGGATTGGTTTTGTCTGATCTTGGAATTCATATCAATACAGTCAGCTAGCATTACTTCCACACAACATATCATTCATGTATCATTCAGGGAAGGTAAAAGCTTTTGTACATTTTTAAATTGGTGTTGTTTCCCTTCATTGTTGATGTGTGGAAATTATTTCTATATTCTGGATACAAGTTCCTTTTCAGAGAGATGTAAGGTGAGAATTTCCTAGGCTTTTACTTACTCATTTTTCAATGGTATTACTGATTGGCAGACATTTAAAATTTTGATGACATCCAATTTATCAAATTTTCTTACAAGGTCAGTGCTTTCTGTGTCCTGAAATTTTTTTTGCTTCTTCCAAGGTCATGGAGATATTCGCCTATGTATTTATATAAACTGATGATGGTTCCAGCTTTTATGTTTAAGTCTATGGTCCATTGTGAATTAATATTTGTATATAGAATGAGGTAAAGGTCAAGGCTCTTTTCTCCTTTCCCCATAGAGAGACCAGTTATTTCAGCGACATTTGTGAAAGGCTTTTCATTCCCTATTGAACTGACATGGTGCCTTGGTCAAATATTTATAGACTATATATATATGGGTCTATTCTTCTCCTCTCTTTTATTTTCTACTTATATGCTCGTGCAAATAGCACACTGCCAAGATTACTATTGCCTTATTATAAACCAAGTCAGTGTAATTCCTCTAACTTTGTTCTTTGTTTTTCAAGATTGCTCTGACTATTGTAGATCGTTTGCAATTTCATATAAATTTTGGAAACTGTTTCTCAATTTCTTTGAAAATTCCTCCTGTGATTTGGATAGACTTTATAAGCTGCAGAGTCTAAAACTGTATAGACTCTATAAACTCTCCAGTTTGTGGAGAACAGATATCTTAACAATGAGTTTCCCAATTCATGAACAAGGTATAGCCCTCCATTCACTGAGGTCTTTCATCTCTCCCAGTAATATCTTGTAGATTTTATAGTAGATACCTTGTACATCTTTCAAACAATTTCTCCTTTGGTATTTGATTTTTTATGCTATTGTAAGTGGTTCATTTTTTTTAAACAAAGTTCATTTTTTCATATTTCTATTACTAGTATATGGAATTACAACTGATTTTTGTATATTTACCTTGTATTCCATGGTCTTGCTAAACTCAGTTATTGATTCCAACAGGCTTTATTTGTAGATTTCAAAGGGTGATCTACATAAAATGATGCCCTCTGTCAAAACCAGTAGTTTTATTTCTTCCTTTCCAATATTTATGCCTTGTATTTTTATTTCGAGACGATTTCAGTTACAAACATCCTCATCTTGTTCCCCATCCTAGGAAAACGCCAAGTGTTTCACTATTTATTAAGAAGTTACTTGTAGCTTTCTTATAGGTGCTCTTCATCAGATTAAGAATGGTCCCTTCTAAACACAAAAGACCCCAAACAGCCAAAGCAATCTTGAGAAAGAAAAACGGAGCTGGAGGAATCAGGCTCCCTGGCTTCAGACTATACTACAAAGCTACAGTAATCAAGACAGTATGGTACTGGCACAAAAACAGAAATATAGATCAATGGAACAGGATAGAAAGCCCAGAGATAAACCCACACACATATGGTCACCTTATCTTTGATAAAGGAGGCAAGAATATACAATGGAGAAAAGACAGCCTCTTCAATAAGTGGTGCTGGGAAAACTGCACAGCTACATGTAAAAGAATGAAATTAGAACACTCTCCAACACCATACACAAAAATAAGCTCAAAATGGATTAGAGACCTAAATGTAAGGCCAGACACTATCAAATTCTTAGAAGGAAACATAGGCAGAACACTCTATGACATAAATCACAGCAAGATCCTTTTTGACCCACCTCCTAGAGAAATGGAAATAGAAACAAAAATAAACAAATGGGACCTATTGAAACTTAAAAGCTTTTGCACAGCAAAGGAAACCATAAACAAGACAAAAAGACAACCCTCAGAATGGGAGAAAATATTTGCAAATGAAGCAACTGACAAAGGATTAATCTCCAAAATATACAAGCAACTCATGCAGCTCAATATCAAAAAAACAAACAACCCAATCCAAAAATGGGCAGAAGACCTAAACAGACAATTCTCCAAAGAAGATATACAGATTGCCAACAAACACATGAAAGGATGCTCAACATCACTAATCATTAGAGAAATGCAAATCAGAACTACAGTGATGTATCACCTCACACCAGTCAGATGGCCATCATCAAAAAATCTACAAACAATAAATGCTGGAGAGGGTGTGGAGAAAAGGGAACCCTTTTGCACTGTTGGTGGGAATGTAAATTGATACAGCCACTATGGAGAACAATATGGAGGTTCCTTAAAAAACTAAAAATAGAACTACCATATGACCCAGCAATCCCACTACTGGGCATATACCCTGAGAAAACCATAATTCAAAAAGAGTCATCGGGGCTTCCCTGGTAGCGCAGTGGTTGAGAGTCCGCCTGCCGATGCAGGGGACGCGGGTTCGTGCCCCGGTCCGGGAGGATCCCACATGCCGTGGAGCGGCTGGGCCAGTGAGCCATGGCTGCTGGGCCTGTGCGTCTGGAGCCTGTGCTCCACAACGGAAGAGGCCACAACAGTGAGAGGCCCAAGTACCGCAAAAAAAAAAAAGAGTCATGTACCACAATGTTCATTGCAGCTCTATTTACAATAGCCAGGACATGGAAGCAACCTAAGTGTCCATCGACAGATGAATGGATAAAGAAGATGTGGCACATGGGTACAGTGGAATATTACTCAGCCATAAAAAGAAACGAAATTGAGTTATTTGTAGTGAGGTGGATGGACCTAGAGTCTGTCATACAGAGTGAAGTAAGTCAGAAAGAGAAAAACAAATATCGTGTATTAACACATATATATGGAATCTAAAAAAAAAAAAAAGGTCATGAAGAACCTAGGGGCAGGACAGGAATAAAGACACAGACGTAGAGAATGGACTTGAGGGGAGGGGGAAGGGTAAGCTGGGACGAAGTGATAGAGTGGCATGGACATATATACACTACCAAACGTAAAATAGATAGCTAGTGGGAAGCAGCCGCATAGCACAGGGAGATCAGCTCGGTGCTTTGTGACCACCTAGAGGGGTGGGATAGGGAGGGTGGGAGGGAGACGTGAGAGGGAAGAGATATGGGGATATATGTATAGCTGATTCAGTTTGTTATACAGCCGAAACTAACACACAATTGTAAAGCAATTATACTCTAATAAAGATGTTAAAAAAAAGAATGGTCCTTTCTAGTCTCAGTTTCTCAGGTGTTATTAATCAAGAAAGGGTATTGACGAGTGCAAAATGCTTTTTAATTGCATTTACTGAGATACTTACGATTTTTCTCTTTTATTATGTGGTGAATGACTTTGATTGGATAAAAAGAATGAAATTCATTCTCATTAAACCTTTTCGCTGCCTGCTGTGGGTTTCATTTTTCATTTTTGTTTGAAAGGTCCAATCACAGACCAGTCTAAAAATGTATCCTGAGTTCCACCACACCATAAAAACTTATTAACACGCTTTCTCCACTGGCCTCCTTTTCTTCTAACCAATTTAAAATCTCAATTTAACACCTCTGCGCCCCTCTTCTACTTCCCAATGGCGAACCACCCACCCCTCAGGTTAAGCAGAAGGCATTAGGACGGAGCCAGGACCCCAGGGCTGGAACCACAAGTCCTCCGCACCTTTGGTTGGCCTCGGGGAGCCGCCCGGTGGCGTTGGGACGACTCCTCGGCCTCCGTCGTGGCCCCAGCCGGCCCCAGCCCCTTCCCGTAAGCGCAGGTGCTGCCCCTCCGCCAGGCCGGGGCTGACAACCTCCTCACCTGGCTCTGGTGCCGGGTGCCCCGCCGCCCGGAGGGTGCGTAAGAGCCGCCCAGGCCCGCCCCCTCCTGGCCCCGCGGCTCGCCCGGCCACCGCCCACGGCCCGCCAGCTCCCGGGACCCAGGCGCGCCGCCCCCGGCCGCAGCCTCCTCGGCCCCCGGCAAGGTGCCGGATTTTCCAGCTGCGCGCCTTTACCCCCGCGAGCGAGCCGCTCCCGGAACCCACGGGCGGCGCGCCCAGCCAGAGAAGCCAGTACCCCGAGCGCCGCGAGGAGCGCGCACGCCGACCCGGAGCGCTCCCACTGAGGAGCATCCCCGGACCGGCGGGAGCCCGCCCCGAAGCGCCCGGAACCCGAAACACCCACGACCAGGAACGCCCCCGCGGAGGAGCATCCTTAGACTGGGAGCGGCGCGGGCCGCGGCACCCCCAGACCGGAAGCACTGCGGACCCAGAGCGTCTCCGCGGAGGAGCGGGAGTGGGAGGACCCGGACCGAGAGCAAACCCAGTCAGGGAGCATCCCAGACCCAGGACACAGCCAAGGCCGCGGGGCCGGAAGCAGCGCCGCACCCGCGGCCTCGGCCAGCCGAGTTTTGCCAGACGCTTTTTCTTTCTTCAGACTTTCTGTTCTTTTTCAACTTTCTCTGGTTGCCTTATCTCTTGCGTTACGCTTGCGGCTCCTCTCCTTTCTGGTTTCACGGTGGTAGGAAGGCAGCTTTTGCTCTTTCTCAACTGCCTCGCCATCGGGTGTCCAGGGGAACAGCCGCCCCCTCCCCAGCCTCCGGACGCCTTCTGAAGGTAAGGACAGACCTGCCTCTGCCACCTGCGGCCCCTCCCACTGCCCTCTGCTGCCGGCTGCGGACAAGGGGCGACCCAGCCTCAGGGGCAGGGGTTCTGAAAGATCCGTTAAAAATGCATGCATATACATATAGCTGTTATATATAATATATATTATTTTAAATAATTAGCACATATGCATACATATGTGTGTATCCACACGAATAACTGGTGATTCAGCGTCATCAACTTTCCCTAATAGTGTAGTTTTAGTGGTTAAACCAGTCCCAGTTTTTTTCTAGAAAGGTGAGAACAGCTAAAAGAAGTGATAGTTTTCATTTATTAAGCAGTTACTTGTGTCTGACACTTTTAGATGCATCATTTTCGCTTAAGCCTCCTACAGGCCAAATGCAGTATGCTTCTTAAGAGGAGAGGAACCGAGCCCAGAGAGGTTCAGTAGTTTACCCAAGGGCATCCAGCTACTAAGTAACAGATCCCAGATTCACACCCAGATTTTCCTGATTTCAAAATCTTCGTCTGCATCCCAGGTGCCTCCAGGAGTTAGAAGCCCGGCAGCTGTACTGCGGTTAACAGACCAACAGATGACTGGGCAGCCCCTTCAGGTACAGGCACCTGAGCTCGCTGTATTACATAACACCCATTTGGTGCGGTGCAGTGCTGGGCTCTGGGGCCCACTTTCCAAATCTGAGGGCCTTGGATGGGCCAGGAGGGGGTAAATTTGGAGGAAACTGGGTTTGTGCAGGTTCTGGGCTAGCTAGAGAGCTTCCATGCGCAGGCAGCCACTGGGCCAAACTGCTAGGACCTCAGGGAGTGTGCAGCTGGAAGTGTGGAGGGTGACCCCAACGGCAGGACC
Organism: Pseudorca crassidens; assembly: GCF_039906515.1. NCBI lineage: Eukaryota > Metazoa > Chordata > Mammalia > Artiodactyla > Delphinidae > Pseudorca > Pseudorca crassidens. The sequence goes on along the minus strand of NC_090309.1, from coordinate 5,179,004 downwards.
AGGGGTGGAGGCTGGGGAAGCGTAAGGGTAGCAACAGCAGACATTGTGTGACCAGGACTGCGGGATGGGAATGATTCTCCTGGCCTCCCCAAGAGAAACCTATTTTGACATAAATTCTTCTTAGAGTGGAAGTGTGTGCACGCATATACACGCTTGTACGTGTGCGTGATGTCCAAGATCATTTTCTCCGCTTGGCATTTGATTGTTTTGTCATCTCAAAAGATGAATGAACAAACACTGTTTGATCATTTCACCTGGTCTAGTCTCAGGTTCCTTGAGAGAAGGAGCTCTGAAGTGGCCTAGCAACTCTGAGTTTCTGTGCATTATTTTTTCTAGAGAACCGTCACTTTGCTCAGAATGGGGTCTATACACAGGGCAGTTGGGCAGAACGAGGAGCTCAGGAGATGACCCTTCAGATGCTCTGGAGGCACCTCTGACTGTGTAGCCTTCGGGGCAGAGGGAGTGGTCAGCTTGGATCTGACCCTCACCCAGGGTCACACAATCTTTGGAAGAGAGCCTTTTTCATTTAGAGAAAACTTCATGCCATCGGGTGATTTACGGAACGTTTGTGAGTTTTCTTGGTGTGTGTGTGTGTGTGTGTGTGTGTGTGTGCATGCACATACGTACCTACATGTGCACACATACACGTATTCGTACGTATACATGCACGTATATTTATATCTTAATTATTAGGTATTCTTATTAATTATATGTTTAGGATATTGTAAATTTACTTTTAAGTATAGAAGTAAGTCCCCTGGATCTGTGTCTGCAAGGATGATTGCCCTAGACTTAACATCAGTCGTTAAAACATACTTTGCAGGATGTTATGATTTAAGAAGCAGGTCACAGGTAGAAGATTATCTTAATCTTTTAACAATGGATCAGATAATCACGTAAGACTCCAAACTGTACATATTTTATGAATTTGATGCATTCATTAATTCAGCAAATAACGAACAAGCAAACAAACATAAGATGATAGTATGTCAGTTGGTGATAAGTGCTAGGAATGAAAGAACAAAACAAAGTGGGAGAGCAAAGACAGAGAGAGGTGTGTGTATGTGCGCACGCACGTGCTTGCGTGTGTGCACTCGGTCACACGCTTGTGTGTATTCGCTCTCAAGCAGATGTTAGATTTATCTATGTTAGATTTTCCGTAGATTGCTCAGGGAGGCCCTGTACAATATAACTACAGTATCAACCAACTCTAAAGGAAAGACAGGATTTTTAACTAATGATAGAGTAGTAATTAGGAGCCATTTGGGAAAAATAAATTAAGTTAGACCCTATCTTCATACCAAACAACAAAGTTAATTGTTAAAGGGTAAAAAATTAAATGCAAAAAAACCCCTATTAAGCCATAAAAATGAAGAAAATACAGGTAGGTATCTATCTGACTACTGAGGGCAAAGGAATGTTCTAAATGTAAAAGTTATGGAAAAGTCACAAAAGAATGATAGGTTCGACTGCATAAATAGAAAATTGTCCATATGTTAAGACATCAGAAGAGGAAGTGGAAAGGAAAACTGTGCAACAAGTTGAAAAAAAACACTAAAAATTTAAGAACTGGACAAAAAAGCATAAAAAAATGGAAATAAAATAGCTAAAAAATACATGATTAATATTTTGCCTCATTTATACCAATAGAAATGCAGATTAATAAGCCATGAGATACCATTTTACCAATTTAAATACCTACTTAGATTTAAAGAATGAGCGTGCTCAAATGCTTCTGTGGGTATAGGGGAGGGATATTGTCTTTCACTGCTGAGGGGTATGAATGATTACATTTCTGGGTGCGGCTTGGCGGTATGCATTCATCCTGTTTAAAATGTACTCTTTGACTCATAGACTATACTGCCATGAAGTAGCACCAAGAAAATAATAAGAAATGTAGATGAGTAATAATAGCTTAGTGATATTTATTATTCACCAGTTACTATTTGCCGTAGTAACTCATGGAACCTTCACATCAACTCTGGGAGATAGTATTGTTATTCCCTTTTACGGATGAAGTGATTGAGGAACAGAGATGGTAAGTGACCAGCCCAATGTTATTCAGCTGGTAAAGATTGGAATGAGGATTCAACCAGCCAGTCTGGTGCCAGAGGTCATGCTCCAAAAACTGATCTGTACTGCCTTACATGAGAAGATGGTCATGGGGTTATTTTATAGTACAATACATCTTGTAAATTATAATATATCCTCCAGAAGGAATATTGTGTGGCAATTAAAATGATAACAGAGTATTTTCTGACACAGGAAAATGCTGTTTTATTAAGTAGGAACAGCAGGATATGAGATTATTTAAAACCTTAATTATTTGAAGATATATAGAAAAAGTATAAGACAGTGCTAAAGTATTATGCATGTTGAGATTATTTTCTCCTTTTCTATTTTCATGTTATAAGTGTCCTATAATGGGAATATGTTACTTTAGAAATCAGAAAAATTTTTTAAGAGAAAGAAGAACAAAAGAAAGAGAAGAAGAAATTTAAAGATTATGAAAAGGCCAAAAAATGGGACCATCATCAAATATAACACTAAAAGAACCCCCAAAATTCCCATACACAAGAAATGTAATATTTATATCCTCCTACATATATTTCGTTAATACTTACTAGGGTATCTATGACAGATTTGTCTTTTGGAAATGAGTTCCATTATTTAATATCTTAATCTTTTAAATCCATGGTAAGTACATTAAAAATTTTATATAGACACATAGAGCAGGGCAAATGTCAGCTAATTTGCATGCTGGGATCTTAACATGTTTCATATTGAAACTCAGAGTTAACTCATCAGAATGCTGAGTAATCTCATAATAACTTTATCTCTTAGTAAACCTTGATAATTAAAAGAAATCAAACAAAAATCCCCAGCAGTGCCCTTTGCGAGGCTGTGTCGACCTAAACCAGAGGAAACAACACTTTTCATTCTACCTGAGATAAGAGGATGGAGAGAGTTCATAATAGAGTGGTGTGTGTGGGCTGGAGGACTGATTTCAAACCATAGCCATCTTCTAAGTTGGTTATGAATAGTTGGCACTTTCCACACATACTCTCCCTCTGTCTTTACATTATTGATTATCACCTCTCGGAAATTTCATCAAAGGCTCAGCGATGTTATTCATAAGGCTTGATGTGAAAGGTTTGGCAGTTTAGCCATTAAACTTCACCAAGGATTTGGGCATTAACAGTACTCTTTTTTAGTACGGCAGGGGCGGTGAGTGACAGTTGGTGAAAGAATTATTTGGGGTTGAACGGTTACCATGCACCCAGGAAGGCTTCATAAATACTTACTTCAGTACTTTTGGCAGATAGACCTTCTTATCAACCCATTTTGGTCATGAGCGAACAGGCTCTGTGACTTCTAAGTAACTTGCCCGACGTTGCACAGCTTGTCGAGACTCAAGCAGGAAGGCCAGTCCAGTGGTGTGGGCCCAAATCCAAGCTCCTTCCATCGTGCTGTGCTTCCTACGCCCAATGGGGCTAGGCGTGTGGTATACAGGGAGCATGTGTTTGTTCATGAAATAGCCTTGGTGTATGGGCCCCCCTGCACCCTTCCTCTACTCTCTCAACTTGTAATTAGTAGAACCAAAGATAGGTTGCAGTAGGATCAAAATTCAACACAGGTTTGCATTCATTGAGTGGGTGTGGATTAGGCATCCGGACGGCAGGAAACTCCCAGATTTGTGTCTTCATTTCCTAAAATAAACACTAGGGGCATGTGAGTGTAGACACGTGCACACACGTGCACACACCTTTTCCTCTTCACAAGGGTTAATCAGTGCTTACTTTGTGGGAGGCGTTGATTTTAGTGATACAGTGATGAACAAAACAGACTTAGTTGCTAACTTAGTTCTGAAGAAAGAACAATATTTAAAAATTCAGCCCATAAGTGAAGATTGTGATGAACATTTTGGTGTGGTGAGAGGGAAAAAAAGCGGCTGGAACACACACACACACCTACATGGGCAGACTGTCCATTCATAGGATGGTAGATTTTCTGGAAATACTGTCGTCCTCAACTTTGACTTTGGAGGTAAGATTTAGTAGACCAGACCTAAAATACAGCAAGCTCTCTTGTCTTAGAAATTTGCATTATTAGGGATTTCCCCTGGGTGCCCAAATTTATGCCTTGAAATTTTATTAATTCTACATGGCTGGAAGTTCTGAGGAAAACTGGTGACTCTATGAAGGGATATGAAAATTTGCTGGGCTGATTTTTTTAAAGTCTGTATGCCAGACGACTTTTTAAAACCTCCTGCATGAGACAGGTATGCTTTTGTTTGAAAGTCTTGGCCGAACCTGTCTTATTCTGTTTTCCAGAGAAACCATCTGAAGCAGAATCATAAACATGCATCGTAGAGAAATACCCCTGACACTTTTGGTGCTTATGTTTATAAGAACCTCAGGTAAGTAGTTATAATCAATCACAAACATACTTCATTGGTCGTCTAGAGGAAATATCAAAGTTTGGCTTATTTATGTGGGGGTGGTTACTGAAGATGTTGGATTTATTAAAATTTGTGGTTTAAAATTTTACTTAAGAAAGTTGCCAACCGTTTGGTATGCCTGGAATAGAGAATAAAAGATTCATAGCGGGCTTCCCTGGTGGCGCAGTGGTTGGGAGTCTGCCTGCCGAGGCAGGGAACACGGGTTCGTGCCCCGGTCCGGGAAGATCCCACATGCCGCGGAGCGGCTGGGCCCGTGAGCCATGGCCGCTGAGCCTGCGCGTCCGGAGCCTGTGCTCCACAACGGGAGAGGCCACGACAGTGAGAGGCCCGCGTACCGCAAAAAAAAAAAAAAAAAGAAAGGATTCAGCCCTATGAGTTTATGTAGAGAGAGCAGGAAGTGAAAACTTTTATCCTGAAATACATTTGTCTGAGATAAAAATTTGCTTAGTTTCACGTTATTTGAAACTGAAGCGATCACAGCCGTCCTTGTTACTGATTTTTACAAAGTTTTAACACATTGTTTCCTCCCCGAAAGGAAGGCAAAAATTCATCTCATTATCTAGGTAGTGAGGAAAGTGAGTGGGAATACCTTACAGATCTTAAAGAAAATATGAGAGTTAGAAGGAATACATTAGAAAGAGTCTGCTCGGACCAGGAAGACAGGTAGGCTTTGTGTCCGGTGTCAGGTACCGATTTTAATTTATTAGAAGTCACTGCTTGGAGACTCTCACTGAGAAGGTTCTGAGACCTCAGCAGGTTCTCTGAAGAAGAGTTCTGTGATTGATTATCAAGGTTCTCCAAAGGCTTTGGAGAAGAAAGAAGGGGCACGATTGTTGATTTGCCTTGATCCAGTATCTGGAGGAGGGAAGACATGAGCGCATGTCCCCTACTTTGAGAATTACTAATGAAGAGATTACAGTTGGGTTATTGATACTTTCAAATAATTCAGGTCCAATATCTGGGTATATTTACTTAAGAGGATCTATGTATCGTTGAGATCCGTACAGTGCAACATTACCCAGGTGTTAAGAGACAGACCTCTTCTTGTTGATACGGAAGGACCTGTCAGAACAGGTGAGAGACCAAGGTGTAGGAAAGTGTGCACCACATGAAAAGGCCCCCTGCTCTAAAGGCCCCTATGGACATAGGCTGATAACCTTGCTCCCAGGTTATTATGAAAACATGCTGCAGGCTCCCAACAGCCACGCAGCCTTTGCTGTAAGGATGCTAGGGTCCCAGCTCTATGTCCTTTGAGGTGTTTGAAGAGCACCTTTTGTGAAGGGGTCTCTCTAGGCAGACTTGACAATATTTTACGTGTCAGATTCATTTAGCTGAAGTTGGATGACCTCCTATTATTGCCGAAACTCAAGACAATTCCAAACCCAGACATCGTTGCAGAGGCTGTAGTCTCTTGATCCTACTGGATCGTGGTGCTCCATTCTTGTAAGATGGGGAGGGTGTTCTGGGCCATCCATACACTTTGAGCTCCACTCATTTCTCCAATCAAAAGCCATTTCAGATCAACAAAGCCTGCAATGTTAAATGTAAGATTAGATCTCTGAAGCCATTAGCTGCCTGGGGAATATGAACTTTCAACTGCCAACCATGCACCCTGGAGAGTATGAATTCCAGGCTAGGTTTCTTTAAGTGATAACTGTCCCCAAAGAGGAATAAGTGCCTATGTCTGTACGAACACAGGCACAGGGGTTCATAGAAGCTTTTTTTTTTCATTGATTTTTATTGGAGTATAGTTGATTTACAGTGTTGTGTTAGTTTCTGCTGTATAGCAAAGTGAATCAGTTATACATATACATATATCCACTCATTTTTAGATTCTGTTCCCATATAGGTCATTAGAGTACTGAGTAGAGTTCACTGTGCTATACAGTAGGTTCTTATTAGTTATCTATTTTATATATAGGAGTGTTTGTATGTCAAACCCAGTCTCCCAATTTATCCCTCCCCCCCCCGACCTTTCCCCTTTGGTAATCATGTTTGTTTTCTACACCTGTGACTCTATTTTTTTAAATAGGTTCATTTGTACCATATTTTTAGATTCCACATATAAGCTATATCATCTGCTACTTTTCTTTCTGTTTCTGACTTACTTCACTCAGTATGACAATTTCTAGGCCCATCCATGTCGCTGCAAATGGCATTATTTTGTTCTTTTTTATGGCTGAGTAATATTCCACTGTATATACGTACCACATCTTCTTTATCCATTCCTCCATCGATGGACATTTAGGTTGCTTCCATGTCCTGGCTATTGTGAATAGTGCTGCAGTGAACATCGGGGTGCATGTACCTTTTCGACTTATGGTTTTCTCCAGATACATGCCCAGGAGTGGGATTGCTGGATCATATGGTAGCTCTCATAGAAGCTTTTTCATGATTGACCAAAACCTCGAAATCACCCAAATGTTCAACACCAATAGAATGGATAAATAAATTGTCAAATACTACCACAATTAGATACTACATAACTATGAAAAAGAGAACAGATCACCATGACATGCAGCAACATGATTGCCCATCATAGACGTAATGATGTACAAAAAGTCCAGACACAATAGAGCACATGATGTATGACTTCTGTACTTTGCTATATGTAGATTATATCTCTAAAACTAGAAAATAAATCAAGCTGTTAATGACCTACCATCCTTTTAGGTGTCAGTTAAAACTAACACCCACATTTACACATGCATCACACCTTCTAAGCTGAAGTCCTGAATTGTGAGATGAAGATTTAATAACAACCACCAGATGCAAGGTTGATGTTCACTAAATGTTGTGCTTCCGGGTAGGTTTGACAGCCATGTTTTCAAAGAGTGTTTTTGCCATTAGAGCCACCTCCTCTCTACCTTGTGGTTAACAACCTTGTGGTTAAAACCAGACAGTTGCTTTGAGAAATAAACCCTGACTATAGAGAAAGCATGTTCTCTGTGGCCTCAGAGAATTGCTCTGTTCAGTTTAAGAGTTCTCATTCTCAAAATACAGCCAAAGGTTGCTGCTGAAAGACAGGATACAGGGAAGGTCCATTCACACTGACTTTGAACTGCTGGAAGTGAAGAAGGAGGGAAATGATGACCCTGTACAGCACAAAGGATCAGATAAATTTCTAAAGCCAGAGTATCTGGGTTAGTTGAGAAAGAAGGAAGAAGAGAGAGAGAGACAGAGAGAGAGACAGAGAGAGAGAGAGAGAGAGAGAGAGAGGAGGGAGAGGGAGAGGGAGAGAGAGAGATCTCAGAAAGAGGAAGTGACAGATACCCAGATTTGCAGTGAGTCAATATGAATTAATTATCAGTATGAACTGTTTGCATCATGTATTGAGTATCCACATGGTAACCTAGAGAGGTAATGGATTTATACACATGTAGGCGCACCTTTAACCATCCCCACGTCTGCCCGGGCAATGGTTAGGTAGAGTGGTTGAGAACAAGACCCGTGAGACTTCTGACGATACAAGTGGAAAACTCTGCGGTCTCTAGGTTTCTCTTTTTATTATCCTTGGAGATTCCTCAGCTAGGGATGTTTTGGGGTAGGTGTGGCAACACTGTGACTTTGGTGGCTTTCCTTAAGAGGAAGCTGTAATGTGTAACATTTCTTTTAAAAGATTACAGTGAATTTATGTGTCTTCTAGCTTTGGTAGGTTAAGTTCCGGTATCTTCCTGTTTGGGAGAAGCTGTTGGAAGGTTTTTCTGTCTTCATTTATATTCTGAAAGTGCCTTAGTGTTAGAAAGATTGACCTCCTGTTTTTTAGTGTTGGAAAGATTGACCCTAAAATAAAAGAATCCACAGAAATGAGACATTGAGACTTTTCAGGATGCTACTGACCCAGCTTCTTCACCTAATGCATTAGGGAAAAAAATTTACCTTTGTTATTCTGTTTTTATATTTTTCTTTTACTTTGCTAATCTTTAGAAGAAACTTGTACCTCGCGCCTTCACATTACTGCAGTTGAAGGGGAACCTTTCTATCTGAAGTATTGTTCATCTTCATCTGAGCATGAGAATAAAACAACCACCATAAAATGGTACAAAAATGAATCGCATGGACCCCTTGAGCTGAGCTCGAGTAGTTCACCCAGAATTATTTTGCTCGATTATGTTTTGGAGTTTTGGCCAGTTCATTTGAATGACAGTGGATCTTACTCTATCCGAATGGGGTGAGTATACCTTCTCTTTGTGTTGGCGTATTTCATAGCACTCTTGGACTTTGTTCGGCAAATCAAATATACAGTCATTGGGAAGGTCAGATACTCCATCCATTTCCTTCTCCCTACTCTTCCTACAGCATGAAATAAATACTTCATTCTTGAAAAATTAAATTAAATACTGCCCTGTGTTTATTTTCTTAGTAATCATCATGAAAGGAGATGACCTTAGTATGATTTACTTTTAGGTGATCCTTGCCAAAGATAAGTGAGGATTGAATGAAATTCATTTTTTTTTTTTTTTTTTTTTTTGTGGTACGCGGGCCTCTCACTGTTGTGGCCTCTCCCGTTGCGGAGCGCAGGCTCCGGACGCGCAGGCTCAGCAGCCATGGCTCACGGGCCCAGACGCTCCGCGGCATGTGGGATCCTCCCGGACCGGGGAACGAACCCGTATCCCCTGCATCGGCAGGCGGACTCCCAACCACTGCGCCACCAGGGAAGCCCGAAATTCATTTTTAAATTCAGCTGCTTCCATTGCCTAGAGCTGCCGGTCAAAGGAAATAAATGGCGAGCGCTTCGTAGTGTTATGAGCAGGTAGTGAAGGAGGGCAGTGTCAGCTTCCTGGGTGGTAACGTCAAGCTGGGGAGATGGGTTGGTATTGGTGTAGACACATCCTAGTCCAGTTTTCAGGGGTTTGTTGAGAGCCAGGTGGCGGTACTGGTGAAAGACGTGTGTGTCAGCCAATGACAAATTTATAGCCAGGGACAGTGAAAGAGGGGAACACCGAAAGGGCTTTGCACAGCCTTCTCAGGCTAACCCTAGAGTCTTCCAGGATATTCGTAGTCAAGAATCCTAAATTCTGTGAAATGACGGCAGCCCACTGAATGTGTCCATGATTATTACTGAACTTGGTTCTCTTTATACTTTATTTTGTGAGATGGGGAAGGAGTAACTGGGACAAGAAAACTTCTATGTGATGAACCATTAGTGAGAACATTGATGGCATAGTGTTTATCCAGTACATTTGTGATGTTGTGTCTGTACTTATGTATGTGTGTGTGTGTTTTTTGTTGTTGTTGTTGTTTTTGCGGTACGTGGGCCTCTCACTGTTGTGGCCTCTCCCGTTGCGGAGCACAGGCTCCGGACGCGCAGGCTCAGCGGCCATGGCTCACGGGCCCAGCCGCTCCGCGGCATGTGGGATCTTCCCGGACCGGGGCATGAACCCGTGTTCCCTGCCTCGGCAGGCGGACTCTCAACCACTGCGCCACCAGGGAAGCCCCACAGTGAAATCTTGATAGCACTCCTGTGGTTTTGCACAAAAAGGGGTCATTTTGGTTTGTTTTTATATATGGGAACTCCCAGGAGTTAGAAAGAAGTTCAGAAACTCTTGTTAACCAATGAATTTTATGTGACCTTTTAAGAGGGACGATTCCAGAAGTGGGTCACAACTGGGTCTTTTCAAACTAAGGCAGAATGTATACTCTCCCTAATCCTGATTGAAGAAAGACGTGATTCAAATGCACAAACTATTCTGGACAAGGCAGAAAGGACAAATTGATGGGGAGAGTCAGTCATCTACAAATTTCACTTGGAGACAGGGAGGGACAGGGGCATTAACTGTCTTTCTGATGTGAAAGGTGGAGAACACAGCCTGGGGTAGGAAGAGAAAGTGGACTCGTCAGGTGGAGGCAGGATGTCAGAGAGGCATGGAGGGGCCAGGAATAGGACAGGGAGGGTGGCGGGCTCAGAGTGCTGTGTGATAAGCTTTGAAGCGGTTGGAGGCTGATGAATAACACGAGACTAAAGCGACGGTGGGCGCAGTAGCCTTGACTGTGGTTTTGAAAATAAATGGGACCCTACACAGGAGAAGGTGGTTTTGAACACCTGAGAGCGTTGAAGATAGAAACTTTTTCAAATATAGTGCAACTGGTGAACAGTATTCTGTTTTTGCACAGAGGTGTGAGTGTGTGTGTGTATGCATTGTGTATGTGTGCCTGTATGTGTGTGTACATCATTTGGGTGAGTGAGTCTTTGTAGTTTTGTGTGGGAGTCATCAATGACCAGACCCTACTCCTGGAATCCTCCTTTAATTTTTCAGGAGTCCTCTACTAATAATCAAATGTCTCTGGAGACTGATACTTTAATCCTACAGTGAAAATCGCATTGTCTGATCAAAGTTTTGTGAGAGTAAAGTATTGTACCAAGCACTCCTGGCCTTGAGGGCCAAACTGATGTGCATTTGCATCTTGGCCCGACTGTGTACCAGGTGTGTTACCTTGGGCGAGTTACTTAACCTTGCCTGAAGGTTAGGTTTCTCATCTAATGTAAGGAAAAGAGTCATCTCAGTGCACACACGTGGTACAATACCTGGAACTCTGCGAGTGCCAGTCTTCTGTCCATCTGATTGTAGACTCAAAAGGAGAGCTGGAAGAGCCTCTGGGGGGCGAGCACAGATGTGTCAGGCACACGGGACAACGTAACCTCGTGTCGTGTTTAGTAGATGGATCTCTATGTAACGTGCAGTTCAAGCAAATATGAGATTGCAAACATTTTCTTTTTTAAAAGATCATTTCCACTACTATATTTAAAATGGATAACCGACAATGACCGACTGTATAGCACAGGGCACTCTGCTCAATATTATGTAACAACCTAACCCCCAAAAAATTCAAAAAGAATTTGAAAAAAATAGATACATGTATATATATAACTGAATCACTTTGCTGTACACCTGAAACTAACACAACATTGTTAAGCAACTATACTCCAGTATAAAATAAAAAGTTAACAAAAAGATCGTTTCCAAAAATGCTGTTAAAATTTTTTCCTCCTCTATATTCCTAACTTCTAACCAGAAGGAACAACAATGGCATCTATTCAAACTAATTTTTGCTTAGTAAGGTACTTAAAGTGCTAATATAACTACATGGAGAGCAGCCACTCCAGACACGGTTTACTCAACAGTAAGAGAAGAGGATAGGAACAAAGTGTCCTGAGAAATATAAAATGCAGTGTATATATACAGACCTTCAGAAAGCATTATAGTCCTCATGAAACCACCTCCACTCTCCCATCCTGGGTTAAGAATCTTTGAACCTGTCCATCTCTAAAGACCATTGACGTTTTAAACATTTCTGTCCTGACATCCATAATACATATGGTCTGATGTAGGTTTGTGTGTGTGAGTGTGTGTGTGTGTGTGTGTTTAGGACATCTCGGGTTTTTCTCATTTACTGCCCCCTACCCCCGCTCCCATGGCAGTTATTAAATTTCTTGCTGCACTGAACCAAAAAGAGACAGAGCAGGATTGGGGCATCAATGAATGAATCTCTTTATACAAAAATAAGGGAAATTTTTCACTGGATTGGTTACTAAAAGGTGGTATTTGCAAAGTCTCTGTACTAATGATAAAATATGTCTAACCCTTTATTTCCTAGAAATGATACTCATGACTGGAAATTAAATGTCATCAGAAGACCTAAACACAGCTGTTTTACTGAGAAACAAGTAATGAGTAAATCTGTGGAAGTTAAAAAATCTTTGCAGATAGCCTGTGAACATAGTTACTATCAAAAACTGGTCAACAGAACGTTATTGTATAAGGTAACGCTTTTAAAATATTTTAACTTAAAACTTGACAGAAAAGACAAAATTCCAAAGTGAGGGTCTGATGGCTGTGAAGCATTTTGGTCTTGTAACATACAAACTGTGAGTCCACACAGCTCAGGTGGCCTGTCTGAGCTCCTACATGTAACGCAGGTGTCAAGGTTCCTGCCCCGTGTTGGGCATTCAATAAATGATAACAGCTTCCTCTCCCTTCCTTAATTTTCCTTTTCTTTCAAAAAATTTAATTTTTAGGAATGCTAGTTCATTTTATTCTGCTGCATATACTTAAAAATTTAAATTCTGTTGTATATGTTTGTTCTGAATATACGCATTTACAAAATTGGAAGATGGAAGAAATGAATGATGAAGATAGCAGAGATCATTCATAATCCCACCAGCCAGAGAATGGGGTTTTTCTCCATGTAAACATCTACTTTTAAAAAGTGGTATTTTCCTTTGTCCACTAAAAATTATATTGTGATGATTTCTCCACATCTTTAAACATTTTCCCAAACATGGATTCCATGTGTATACACTTGTATCTAAGCCCCTGTTATTGGACATTTGTTAATTTCCTACTTTTCACTATTATTTATAAGGCTAAAATAAATATCATTCCCATAACTCAGGAGGTGTATTATGATTTTATTCTTTAACTAAATCCCTAAAAGTAGAATAACTGGATCAAAGGCTATGAGCATGTTTATGGCTTTTGATTTAAATTATCAAGCTGCTCTCCAGGCAGCTACACCAGTTTAAAACCCTCTTTTTCTCATATCACTACCACATGGGAATGAATACTTTTTAAGAACATTTAAAAATCTGACGTGCAAACCTTCTGTAACTCAGTATCCTTCCCCCAGTTCTTTCCTTAATAACAAGTTAAACATTTTTATGTATTTACTACATCTTAATATTACTTCTCTTGTGAACTATTTTCTTCGGTTGATGTACCTTTTACTTGTTGAGTTGTAAGAGCTCCTTTAGACAATCCTATGGAAATTGTATATACACAAGTATATATGCAGTCACATGTACTTACATAATATGCATACACATACATGCACACACACAACACAAATGATATTATTTCTATAGAGGAACAAATCTGAAAGGTGTAACTCTGTCATGGAAACTTTGAAGAGCTGTGAGAGACGGTGGTCTGAAGAGATGACCTTGAGAAAGTTCAAGCTACTGATGATGATTCCTTAGAAATGTTTGTAGCTTTTGCTTGAACACTGTTTACTTGTGATTTTTCAAGGGAAGCTCTTATCCAAAATGTTTTCCAAATATCTGTATCAGCCCTGAGTTGACTTGACTCTATTTCCTGTCACGTGTACAAATGTTTTTACAGTATATATAAATGTGTGGGGATCAGTGTACTGGGTTTTAAGAAATCCCTCTATGCAGGTATTTGAATTTAGAAAATAGACGTATTGAGAATGTTTTTAGCTAGAAAATTGAGGGGAGGGGAACAAGGAAGCTAAATCAGTAAACGATTGGAAAAAAAATAAAGATATTTTTATATGCCTTGGAATTGACATTTTAATATGCCTTAGAAAAATAAGTTGGGGTTTATAAAAATTTGGTGTATGCAGAAACAGTTCACTGATGTGAGATACACATGTGGGTGCTTCACAAGCCCATTCTAAGCATCCTCTGGGTCTATCTCCACTTGCTACCAGCTTTGGCAGCTTTGAGAGGAGTCTGTGGGCAGTAGCTGCTCCTTGGTTGGTATTTACAAGAACAGTGTCACCTAGTGAAGGTTAGCAATTTAGTTTCCCTTTTCCCCATCTCATTCTTAGATTGCTTCAGAACCTATTTATTGGTACCTGATGGCTGGATTGAAAAAGGTGGGCTTTTTGTTATTATTCATTCCTACAGCATACAGAAATTTGTGATACAGAGACATGTTTGTGTGTGCCTATACATTGGAATATTTTTCATGCATTTCTCATCAGTCCACTGTCTTCTGGTGGAGGACATCAATGGGTATGGGTAGTCTGCTAGGTACCTGGTTCTCTGAGTAATTCTGTTCCCACCTCCACTACCCATCCCCAGGATGGGTAGTCCTGAATACATGGAATTCAGCTAAAAGCATTAAGAAATAGAATTGCTTGGAAAGTTTTGATCCAAGCGGGGATTTTTTTTTGTTGTAGTGGGTTTTTTTCCTTTCTTCTCTTCTTCCCTCTCTTTGTGTTTAAAGAGAGAGATTAAAGGAAAATGAGGAAAGCAACTACAGCGCCTCCTATACTCTATTTCCCAGCATGAATTAATAATAATGATAATACCAGGAATGGGACTCTGTTTCATTGTTCCAGCAGAGGCAGTGCCAGATCACTGAGACGTTTTGCTCAGAAATTGCTAGTTTTTATTCTATTTCCCTCTTTCTCTAAAGATCTTTAACTTTAACATTTTGAATTCTTGTCCTATGATACCACTCTCACTTAAAATATTTTAACTTGCTTTTTTTAATAACAGAACTGTGAAAAGATAGAGAACAATCAAAACCCATTTTTAAAGAAGAATGCAGAGTTTAAAGATCAGGGATATTATACCTGCATGTTTTTCCTTCTTCGTAATGGCAAACTATTTAACGTCACCAAAACCTTCAATATAACAATAGTTGGAGGTAAGAGAAATCTTAGAATCGGGAAAAAACAAATGTATCGTAGTAAAATGGAATATTTTCTTTTTTCCGAAAGCCGTACGTAAAGCCTGAGGCAAACTTAGTTGGAGTCGTGACCACATCACTAGTTCAAATTTAAGGGTGAAAATCATTTTGGCATCACCTGCCATGCTGAAAAATTTTGGGGGGGGATAATAATGAAGGTTTATATAGGTGAACCTCTGATGCGTCAGTTCTCTTATTTGGTATTTGACTAAATTGTGGAATCTTTTGTTATTAAGCATCTGCTTGCACTCAGTAAATACTTATCGATGGGTGTCTATACTCAGTAAACTGTACTGAGTATTGGGAGGTAAGGGAAGCATGGAAATACAAAATGGAGTGAATAATGTACGATTCTCAGGAATTTGATTATAGTCAGGAAAGGTTGAAGCCAAACCCGGCCTCTGTACCCCGACACCAAATTAAATCTCTGAGACAGAGTTGTGGGTGAAGTAGAAAGAAACAGCTTTATTGCTTTGCCAGGCAAAGGGGGCCACAGCGGGCTCATGCCCTCTAGACTGTGTCGGGCCCTGGAGCGGGTCTTGAGGAGTCTTATAGCGTTCAAGGAGCAGGGCGTGGTCAGCTCGTGGACACTCCTTTGATTGGCTGGTGGTGAGGTCATCGGGAGTCGGCATCATCAACCTTCTGGTTCCAACCGGTCTGGGATCTACGTGCTTACTGTAGTCGACCTAAAAAATATGCACAACCTAAACGCTGAGAGTTATGTTTTTTTCGGTGGGAATTTTTAGGATTTCAAACCTGGGAGGCAGCATCTCAAGTAACCCTGAGAGAACTGCTCCGAGGAAGCGAGGGGGGGACCCAGGTTATACAGAAGTTTTGCAACAAAGGGCCGGTAGTCTGAACGTCAAAAGATTATTGTTAATTAAAGAAAGCCAGATATCCCAAGTTAAGGAATTTATCGCTTTTCTATGTATGGGAAGATGCAAGAGTCTGGGCTGTCTGGCATCATTCCTCTGATGTGCACCTCAGCTATCTGGGACCAGTATCCTGTGTTTTCTCACCCTGAGTTTCTTCAGGGCACCCTAAGGAGTGGCTGCAGTCTGATGGCTGCTGGATGGTAGGTATTCTTTCCTTCCTGGGTTTCCTCAGGGCTCACCAGCTCCCTTGGAGGACTGCAATCGCTGATGACTGTGACATCCTTTGTTTACTGATATGGCAGGAAATATTCCATTTATCACCATTAACTTCTCCCGCCTGGAGGGGGTTTCGGTATCTGCAAAACAGCTGAAATATATCGTTGTGTATATCCCTTGAAGGGAACCGGGACCCTGCCCCAAGGCTGCACTGTTGTGTCCTGACTGCTCCTCCCTTGTCTCTGCATCCCCTCCCTTCCCTGATTAGCATCTGTTTGAACCTGTCAGTGGAACTTGGGGAAGGTCCTGGAGGCTGAATGAAGCCTATTTCCTGTAATCCAGAAATGGGGGACATAGAAAGGCTTTTGTGCCCAGGAGCCCCGCAGGGTCCTGCCCCATAGAAGCACCGTAGAATATGAAATTGGAGTCATCTGTGAGGTGTTCAGGGTGCAGAGAGAGTCCAGAGGAAGAATAGATGTCAGAGGCTCTGTTTGAGCTGGTTCTCAGAGGCTGCGTGTGATGGACGGGCAGAAGGACGTGCTGGGGTCGGGCTGGAATAAGAACGTATAAGGAGCACAGACGTGGCTGTGGAAAAAGGCTGTATATTTTGGGATGATGGCTACTCGTTTGGTTTATCATGAACCCAGACCATATATAATGGAAAAACTGAAGCCTGGAATTTTAGGGTGACAGAGACCCTGGAAGTAATTTAATTAAACCCTATCCAGTGAAGATATCCTTCATATGACTCAACCAATAATAGATCATTCAGGAACTACCGTAGAAATTACCAAATCACACAGCAGACGGGTCCAGATTTTTTTAAATTAATTAATTAATTCACTTTTGGCCGCGTTGGGTCTTCGTTGCTGTGCACGGGCTTTCTCTAGTTGCGGCGAGCAAGGGCTACTCTTCATCACGGTGCACGGGCTTCTCATTGTGGTGGCTTCTCTTGTTGCAGAGCACGGGCTCTAGGCACGCGGACTTCAGTAGTTGCAGCACGCAGGCTCAGTAGTTGTGGCTCGCGGGCTCTAGAGCACAGGCTCAGTAGGTGTGGTGCACGGGCTTAATTGCTCCGCAGCATGCGGGATCTTCCCGGACCGGGGCTTGAACCCGTGTCCCCTGCATTGGCAGGCGGATTCTTAACCACTGCGCCACCAGGGAAGCCCTGGGTCCAGATTTTAAGGATTGATTGTAGAGAAGTCTTTTTTTCTTATTGAGTCCAATTACTCCTTCTTGTAGCTTCCACTCACTGTTTGTGTTGGCCTTGAGTAACCCCACAGATTGTCTGGTCCCTTCTGAAAATGACAGCTCCTTCGAGTGTCTGAAGACAGGTGACTGACCCACCCTTCACGTTCTTTCCCATCATCCAGGAAGCTGTAAACTCCTGGGATGACTCATTCAACAACGTTGTGGGTTCACGGTTACCGGAGCTCGTCGACTTTAGAAGCGTTTTCCCTCGTCTCTCCAGCCATCCACTTATATAGCTGTACTCCACGCATTGCGAATGGACAAAGTACCACAAACTTCCTGTCTTCAAGCTGCACAAATGTGTTAGCTTACAGTGCTGGAGGTCAGAAATCTGAACCGGGTTCACTGGGCTGAAATCAAGGTTTTGGTAGGATTGCATTCCTGCTGGAGGTTCTGGAGGAGAATCGATTCCTTGCCTTCTGCAGCTTCTAGAGGCGCCTTTCATCCTTGGTGCACGCCACGTCCTCCATCCTCAGAGCCCACAGCGCAGCATCTTCAGATCTCTTTCACCTCTTCCTTCATCTCATCATCTCCTTTTCTGACTCTGACCATCTGCGTCCTGCTTATGAAGATGCTTGTGATCACACTAGGCCCACCTGGCTAATCCAGAACACCCTCTGTATCCGGAAATCCTAAATTAAATCATATTGCAAAGTCCCTTTTGCCGTGTAAGGTATAATATTCAGCATCTGGGGGTTAGGATGTGAACACCTTTGGTGGGGGGACATTATCCTGCTTGTCACGCCCCATAACCTGTGTATCCCATAACTAAATTCTTAAACTCAGTAAGTTCTATTTATCTACCTTAAATCCTTCAGTTTGACTTTCTTTAATATCGTATAAATCCTACATCTCTGGTCCCTTGACACTTCCACCGCCAACTCCCTCCCTTCATCCATCTCTGCTTTCTGCCCATCAGCTCCTCTTTCCTTCCTTCTTGGAAGGAGCAGTAAGAACATCCATTATTGGGCTTCCCTGGTGGTGCAGTGGTTGAGAGTCCGCCTGCCGATGCAGGGGACACGGGTTCGTGCCCCGGTCCAGGAGGGTCCCACATGCCGCGGAGCGCCTGGGCCCGTGAGCCATGGCCGCTGAGCCTGCGCGTCCGGAGCCTGTGCTCTGCAATGGGAGAGGCCACAACAGTGAGAGGCCCGCGTACCGCAAAAAAAAAAAAAAAGAAGAAGAAGAAGAATATCCATTATCCAAAGAGCATGTGCACAAGACCAGGAATTGTGCTCGATCATTGAACCCTGTGAGCTTGTGACCGTGGCTGAGTTAAATGACTGAGTTTTTCTCTGCCTCTCATTCCTCACTAGTGACATGGGTGACCGAGTGAGTGAGGTTGTAGAGCCTTGATAGTGGTGCCAGGGATATGGAAAGCTCTGTTAATTACCATCTTAGTATTACCGTCTCCCATCTCCTCACTCCCATATCCCCACACTGCCCCACGTGCTATCCTTCTGTCTTAACCACTCATCTTGTTTTCCTCGTCTTCTTGGAGAACGCCACCTGTGTCTTTCAGGACTCAGCTAAGTGTCCGTCCTCCTCCGTGCTCCCACAGCCTCTTGTTCTTATTTCTGGTTGCTCTCAGAATCAGATGACATGTCTGTTTCTATCACTAGAATGAGAGCTCCTGGAAAGAAGGGATTAACCTGTGTTCTATTCCTCATGTTGGTCTCTCCTGTACTTACGACTGGACCTTTGTACATGTGCTCATTACATGTCTGTTGAGTGAATTACAGGCATACCTCATTTTATTGCGTTTTGCAGATACTGCATTTTTTGCAAATTGAAGGTTTGTGGAAACCCAGCATTGAGCCAGTGTATCAGCGCCATTTTTCCAACAGCATTATTTTTAAATTAAAATACGTACATTGTTTTTTAGACATAATGCTATTGCACACTTAATAGACTGTAGTACAGTGTAAACATAACTTTTATATGTGCTGGGAAACCAAAAGAGTTGTGTGACTCGCTTTATTGTCACATTCATTTTATTGTGGTGGTCTGGACAGAACCCGCAATACCTCCAAGGTCGCTCTGTACTGAGATAGGAACAGTTTCTTCAGTCGTGCCTCATTCCACAGGAAGTCAGGACTCTTCACCATCCTGGCCCTTTTCCTTTGGATTTGGTGAAGTTTTGCCACCATTCTTTTAAAATGCGGAGCTTAGAGTTGACGCTGATGATCAGGAGGTATCATGGCCTCTGCTGAGGGCAGCGGGACTGAGCGCCTACCTTGTCTGTGCTCACCTGTGGTCTCGGACGTAGATCTCTGCACTGTCACGTGGGGAGCATCACTGCTGTGGATCCCAGGCCTCTCAACCCACCTGGCCTCTGCCTTTTGTCTTCATCTCACTCTCTGGCTGAACTGCTGATGTCTCTCCTCCTGCAGCTGACCGTCTCTGTGCCATTTTGATCCAGGGATAGTAACTTCAGAGGTAGACTAGCCATGCCAGGGGCACACACTGAAGTGTTCTCTTCCTTCTGTTACCTTCAGTAGGATTGTACCCTTCACTTTACACCAGTTGTACAAACCCAGTACTGCTCTGGGTTCTCCATGATCTGCTTCGAGTTCTAGTAGATGGCATCCTTTCTCAAAGATGTCCTTTCATAAAGATGTCCTTTACACCTCCTCTTCCCAGGACTCCCACCAAATTCCTGAGAAAAGGAGATCGATGAAGAGAAAAATAATCAGTAGCAATTTTCTCCACTACTCAAAACCACCTCCTGCCCCTGTGTGCTTGAAGCAACCTCTGTTCCTCTGTGCTCAGACCTGAGGGTCAGCTCCTTGTCCGGCAGCGGTTCCTCCAGCTCTTCCTGCCGACGTGAATTCTAGTCTCGCCTGGAGTCTGAATCCCAGAAGAGATTCTTACCCTGGGATTTTTGTTTTTAATTATCTATGATCTACCTCTCAGCTCATTACAAAGATAGTTGAAGATCACTGTATTTTAACTATTTTATTTAAAATTTTTATTTATCTATTTATTTTTGGCTGCACTGCACAGCTTGCGGGATCTTACTTCCCCGACCAGGGATTGAACCCGTGCCCCCTGCAGTGGAAGCACGGAGTCTTATTAACCACTGGACCTCCAGGGAAGTCCTTTACCCTGAGGTTTTGCTACACTAGTGTCTTTCTGTATCCTTGCCCACATTACTCCTCCTTTCCCTTCTTTGCTCTTCACTCTGTAGCACGTGCTTCCTGGGAGAGCCTAGGAGGGCGTGGGTGCTGCAGGAGAGCACCTGAGTCCCCTTTAGTCCTCGTGAGCAAGCACATCTGCTGGGCGCCTGGGAGCCCCCATGAGGGAGGCACTGGACATTACTTGTAAATGCCCCAGAAGCACCGGAAGCACTTAGAAGGGGGAGTCCAGGTCATGAAGAAAGTTGCCGATGCTGATGATGGGAGCAGCAGGGACTGGACTACATACCTTGTGAATGCGGGACCACAGGGCTGTCCGTGTTCTGCAGTTATTAGCATCCTAGGTTGTGGGGTGGTCCTCAGTGGGAGGTTGCTGGGGGATTGCTTCCTTCCTCAGTGTTACTCAGTGGGGCTGAGGTAGAGCATATCTATGTACCTCCAGTCTGGGTCAGAGGTCACTAAGGAACAGAAGTAGAACTGAGTTTACAGGGGTGGACACCCCAGCAGGACTGGGACTAAGGTGAGGCAAGTGAGGCATCCAGGGGCACTCCTCTCACTGTCCTGCCAGGGGAGGGTCTCAGGAGGCTTCTGAGAGTAAGTGCTTTGCCTACCCTACCTGAGTCTTGACCTTGCACCCAATAAATCTATCTTGAGGAGTTGAGAGCAGATGGAAGGAAGAAAGGCAGAGCAGAAAGACATATCCCAGTGACTTTGCGTCTTCTAAGTCCTAAAAGTTTCATTGTCTCCCTGGATGAGCATCTTCTTCTGGCTTTTATCTGAAGCGGCAGAAGGCAGAGGCTGGAATTGAGGGGAGACCTAATTCAGTGTGCTTTCTCCAGTGAGGTGAGCTTTGAGTTGATGGAAAGTGAAACAACGATCAGTATTCCCTGCAACCCTTATTTAATGAAAATACATTAAATAATAAATGTAAAGTGATGACTTTAGTTAGAATCTTGGTTACATGGAATAATAAGTGTATTACAACAAATGTCTGTCTTAGCAAAACTCCTTGTAACACTAATGCATTTTTCTTTTCTTTTTTCACTTTCAGACAACAGTAATATAATTCCAGCTCTTCTTGGACCAAAGCTTACGCATGTTAAAGTGGAATTAGGTATATTTTGACATACGTATATTTTGGATTTGTGAATGGGGGTCATAATAGTCTTCCAAGGCTAAATCTGGTTCCTTATTGATCAACATTGTGTTCATAACACATACCATGTTTACTGAAGAATATTGAAAAAGCAGGAAAACCTTGTCGTTGTTTGAATGTTGCCCTTTTTAGTAATAATTACAGTTAACAGTCTGTTCAAAAGATTATAGAAGTGCCTGTGGTTTGCAGACCTGTGGTTTTAGTCACTTTGTATGTGGCTTTCCTCTAATAGTATCTATGATCATTTTTAAATATGAAAACTCAATGAGAATACTCTGGAGAAATGATTCAAACGTATTGTGTGGTTTGAATATTTGATTAATGGGTTCACTTTGAATCAACGGACTCGACTCTACATTTAGGGTTTGTTTAGATGGGTCTTGATGAATCGATATGTCCAGTTGAGTAATTTCTTTCAAAGGAGAAAGGACGGAAGGAAAAGAATAAATTCACATATGCTAAACTGAGTATTGGATTAGGTAACTGAAATATGTTATTGTCTTAAATCCTCAAAGCAACTCTGAGGGGTATTGTTCCCATTTAAGCTTTGGATTAAATGACCAAAGCTCAGAAAGGTTAAGTAATTTGTCTGAAGTTAAACCCCAGGAAAGGGGCAGAGCTGGGATTCAAGTTTCTTACGTTGTTTGTTTGTTGTTGATTGTCCTTTGATCCTGTTGATTGTTTCCAAAGCACACACCCTTTGACTACAGATGGCCACAGTCATGTATATGACCACATATGCCCAGTGGAGCTCAGATACTTTGCCATTTGTGTTTGTGGCTTGCCTGCTTTCTAGTTTTATTGATTTCTGAACTTTATTATTTTTTCTTCTCATTTTAGGCTTAATTTGCACCTCATTTTTCCTTTGTACACATGGAGAGTTAGAGAATTAATTTAAATTCTCCTCTCCTGTAGTATGTGTATTTTAAGTTCTAAATTTCCCTCTAATCACTGTTTAGCTGTTTCCAACAATGTTGATATGCCATATTTTCATAACTATCCAGTTCAAAGTTTTAACTATTTAAAAAATTTTTCCTTGTGATATTTCTTTCATCTATGGATTACTTAATGTTTCTTAATTTCCAAATATGTGGAGGATTTTCCAGTTATTTTTCTGTTATTGATGTCCAGTTTAGTTCCATTATGGTCCAAGAGTATACATTGTATCATTTAAATCTTAAAGTTTGTAGTAACTTACTTGGACCAGAATGTTCTAAGTGCATTTGAAACAAATGTGTATTCTGCAGATTTTAGTTTAGTCCTTCTATAAATATCAATTAGGTGAAGTTGGTTAATGGTACTCTTCAAATCATCAGTATCCTTACTAATTGCCAAGAGAGATGTTAATATCTCCAGCTATGATGGTCAAGTTGTCTACATATCAAGTTGTCTATTTTTGCTTTATGTATGTTGAGGTTACCTTATGGGCACATACAAATTGATGCCTCTTGAATTGACACTTTAACATTATGAAATTTCTCTCTTTATCTATCATACTATCTTTTCCCAATCCCTACTCTCTCTCATGTTAGATAGACACACCAGTTTTCTTTTGTTTGGGACTGGCATGTTTTATCTTTTTTCACATCCTTTCACTTTTTTTTTTTTTTTTGTGCGGTACGCGGGCCTCACACTGTTGTGGCCTCTCCCGTTGTGGAGCACAGGCTTCGGACGCGCAGGCCCAGCGGCCATGGCTCACGGGCCCAGCCACTCCCCGGCACGTGGGATCCTCCCGGACCGGGGCACGAACCCGTGTCCCCTGCATCGGCAGGCGGACTCCCAACCACTGCGCCACCAGGGAAGCCCATCCTTTCACTTTTAACATTTCATTGTCTTTATACACAAAATATGTCTCATATAAACTGCATATATTTGGATCTTTGTTGAAATCCAGTCTATGGTGTTTAGTACATTTACGTTTAATGACTTACTAATACAGTCGGTTTGAGACCTCTCACGTTGCTGTTTACCAGTTGTCCTATGTCTTATTTCTTCCTTTTATTCTCCTTTCCTTTCAGATTAATATTTTTTTATTTAATCTGTTTTGTTTTCCTCTTAGTTATGCCATTTTGTATTCTTCATTAGTAGTTCTCCTAGAGATTACAATATATATCCTCTTACTACAATAAGGCAAATGCACATATTAGTACGTTGACAGTTTCACAGACACGTGAGAACCTCACAACAGTTAATTTCATTCATCCTCTTATCTCACTTTAAGCTACTATTTTATGTATTTCTCTCCTGCGTATGTTATAAAACTCACAATAATTTGGCATTATTATTGCTTGAAACACAAAAATTATTTTGTATTTACCCAAATGTCTGTCCTTTATTGCACTGTTCATTTCTTAATGTATGTCCTTGCTTTCATCTGGGATAATTTTTCTTTGAGAGTGAAAATTTTCCTTTGGTATTTCTTATAGCGTGGTTATGCTGGCAATAAATCCTTTTGGCTATTATTTACTTGAAAATATCTCTACCTCGAATTTTGAAGATTTTTTTCAATAATTTCAATAATTCTAGGTTGGCAGTTTTTTCCTGCACTTTAAAGATGCCCTTCTGTTGTTCACTGGTTTCCATAGTTTCTGCTGAAAGACTGGCCTTTAGTCTTATTGTTGGTACTTTGATGTGTCTTCTTCTTCTGGCTGCTTTCAGAATTTTCTCTTTCTCTTTGATTTTGATGCATCCGGGTGTGGTGTTCTTTGCATTTATCCTGATTTGGGTCCCTCTGAGCTTCTTGAGTCTGCAAAGGATGTATTTAATTAATTTGGGAGAAATCCTCTGCCGTTATGTCTGAATATTTCTTCTGCCCCTTTCTTCTCTCCTCTCCTGGGCCTCCAATTACATGTATTACGCTCTTGTTCTGTCATTTTTAGTTTTTTCCCTTCTGTATTTTAGTTTTGATCTTGGCCTGTATTCAGCCTTAGCAATCCTGACTTCTTTTATGCTCAGACTCTGTTAAAACCATTGAGGTCTTAAATTCATGTTTTTTTCAGTTATCAATTGCTCATTTGATTCTTTTAAAATAGGTTACTCTTCTTTGTTGAAAACATCCATCTTTTCATCTACTTGTCCATCTTTTCCTGTTTTCTTTAACCTATTTATATTAGTTATTTCATACTCTTTATCTGCCAAGTCAGGCATTTGGATCGTCTTTGGGTCAACTTCTATTACCTATTTTTTCTATTGATTACTGTCCCCTTTTTTTGCCCTTTGTATGTCTCTCTTTGTTGTTGTTGTTTGTTGTTGTTGATCTTTCTGTATCTAAAACAACCAAGGTGAATGAAGTTTGTATTACTTTTCCCTAAGAGTGTTTGCCTTTTCTTTGTTAGGCAGATAATGTGAGGGTTTGATCATCTCAATCCAGTCAGGAATTGAGCTGAGCAGTAGCTAGGATGCAGGTTTGTTGGAATTAACCTGCTTTTCATCTCTTATGGCTGGGGGGAGACTCCAGTCACGTGCGTGTTGTCCTCCAGTGGGACTTACTCTGCTAAGTACCGTGAGACTGCAGCAGAAATCATTAGGCCTTTCCAGCCTCCTATGCTGCCCAAGCCCTTAGCAATAATCCTGTGAGCCCATGTGGCTGTCAGCATCTCCACTGGACTCTCTTTTCTCCATGAGGTTCCCTCTATTTTGTACAAACCAAAGCAAATTCCTTCAAGGAGTAAAATGGTGGCTATCTCAGCTCACCCTGGAAGGACTTTATTCCTGACTGTAGTTTCAGTTCATCTGTTTCTCTTTGTTTTCCCTGCACTTTGATGTCTTTAATTTTTAGCTAATGTAATTTTTTTTGTTGTTTTGTATCCATTTTGTTTTTCTAGAAGTTGCAGTGGGTATGTAGGCCTGACACTACCTATTAGACTATAGGTTGAAAAGAAAGTCCACTGGCCATCCTAAGTTTTAATAATTGATTTAGACATAAACATTTGAAGAGAAGCCAGTTCATAGTTTGGTGATGACTTGTAATTGCAACCTAATTTCTCTGATTTATAATTTTTTTTAATTGGAAAACAAGGCATTTTTTTCCTTAGATGCAGCTCTATATTGTCGTTGTATATTAGGTTAATATACGTTGGCTGTATTAATTTCAACCTTTGAGAAACCTGAGTTTCTAAAATCTGAACATCGGTTGTCAACTTCTACCTAGGAAAAGATGTACAGCTCAACTGCTCTGCCTTGCTGAATGAAAAGGATGTGATTTACTGGAACATCTGGAAAAAAAATGGAAAGGATCCTAATGTACACGAAGAGGAAGGGACAAGAATTAGGTATGAATATGTGATATATATAATACATATCATGATATACAAAAATCATATAGTGTCATATATATATGAGATAAAAACACCAGACTCCTGAATGGCTGACAGGATGCTTGAGATGAGTTTAACTTATAACTTACATATTTTATAATTCGCATACTCTAGGCTGACGCATTATGCAGAAATTTATTGCTGAGACCTAAATTAGAAAAAGAAGGTCAGGGCTTCCCTGGTGACGCAGTGGTTGAGAGTCCGCCTGCCGATGCAGGGGACGTGGGTTCGTGCCCCGGTCCGGGAAGATCCCACATGCCACAGAGCGGCTGGGCCCGTGAGCCATGGCCGCTGAGCCTGCGTGTCTGGAGCCTGTGCTCCGCAATGGGAGAGGCCACAACAGTGAGAGGCCCGCGTACCGCAAAAAAACAAAAAAGAAAAAGAAAAAGAAGGTCAATGAGGCTTTTTAGCATCGCCTTACAGAAGTAGCTTTTGGTCAGTCAGGATCTGATGGGGGTGGGGACTTTACCTAAGCATCTTATAAAAGAGCGATTACCTAGGCCACTGTCATTTGAATTTTGAAAATTGTGTTAAATGCTTTGTTTTTACTAGTGTACCAGAGAAAAGACCAGGTCAGGAGCCTGGGACACGTACAAGTTATTCTGGGCCCCTTGTGTGCAGTAGGCGTGCCTAGCTGTGTTGCTCACGTGTCACCGTGGGGCCCGCTGGGTATCCATAGGTGACAAAGCACGTCATCAGTACCTTTCCCTGAGGACCCTGGGGGCAGCCCTGGGCACAGGTAGGCCATCCACCTATGGCTACCTGTCCAGATCTATGCCCTGTACTTGGCTTACACACACAGCTTTCTTTGTTCTGATTGTTGAAAAGAATTCATTATAAGATACTTGAGAATTACCAGAAATCACAAAGAGAGAAATAGCCCTCTGAAGACAGCTTTGTGTGCGTGGCAGGGGGAGTTGGGTGGGTGGATTTCTTTGCTGGGCGTGAGATGTGCTGACACAGACGCTGCTTCCAGCTCTTTAGAGACAGTTCAGAGCTTCTTTCTAGAACATTCCTTACAGGGATTATCTTTCTTAAAGGTGAGAAGTGAGGAATTTTCTCGAGTCCAGAAGGGTCCCCAAAGATTGTCAGATGCCAGTGATGACCCAAGAAAATACTAATTTAAATGACCAGTCTCCTGCCCTGTGACATCGTTGTTGGTCCATTGCCACTGATCGTAATTATGGCAGCACTCTCCTGTCAGAGTCCATTCATGGAAACTAGAAACACACGAAGAACAGCTAGAAAACGCAAACAGGGCAATGGTTAGATATAAATATCTAGGAGGCAGAGTTGGTGCAAAAATTTCCAAATGCCGTCTAGTTTAAATAGCCTATATTAAGGAATGGTTATACTTATTAAAACAAAACATGCTAAGCCTGTGGCCATTACAATGTTTCTGAATGGCTTTGGGTCATTACTGTCATTATTAAGGTAACTATACACTCAGGTTCTAGGGAGTAGTGGTCCGAAGGTGTCTGTCACCTTAGCTGCACTTGTGAGGTTTTTTTTATCCCCTCGCCCAGAGCCGGGTGTGTGATTAGTGCTCATGGAGTGTTGGCTCAGCTGGATTGCGTGGCTATCCTGCCACTTTATCTTGTCCTCAGTGTCTGTCCCCCACCAGATTCCTGCATTTCCTCCTTCTCATGATCCATTGTTAATCTCTGGAGGCACAGACGACCAATTCACCAACCTTACTAGAAACGGAGCTTCAGCTAAACTAAGGGCTTAAGCGAGGCTAAACCTTTCTTTATACTGGGCGCATGAACTTATGTCATCTATTTTGGCTTCTCGGTGGGGTTTTTTTTACTTTCTTTGTGGATTTTACATTGATGTTAGATGGTTGATATTTCTGGGTGGGTGACTTCTGTACAGATTTATGACTTCTCTTCTAAAATGCATTTGAGACAGTTAGAGGTTACAGTGGGTACCACATCCAGCTGCGGGGGCCTGCCGGGTGAGCGACTACACCTGGGAGTGCTGGCTGACGGCGCACCTTCAGAGGCTGCCCCTAGCAGGAGGCAGGCGCCAAGAGCGTGTGCCCTGCATCAGGGACAGGGTGGCTTGAGTCCTTTTAGTAGAGAAAGAGAGCTGGCCGCTCCTGGTGGCCTCCGGTCATTTTCTGACACTCACGGAGCAGCTTAATTGGCGTTTCTCATGTGCTTGGGGGTGTCTGAGAATAGTGGTTTTAATTTATTTTAAATGCTGAACAAAAGAAGAGTGGTCGTTAGGACTGCTAGGACAAACTTGATATGAATCTGCGTCTGTATTAACGATACGCGGCCTTGTCACAGCTGGTGGAGACTTCACAGTGGGAGGAATGCTGAGTCGTCAGGACAGGAGGAATGGGGGAAAACGCAGACACACCTGGGAGATACTGAGGGTTCAGTTCCAGACCACCACAGTAAAGCAAATATCACAATAAAGCAAGTCACGTGAATGTTTTGATTTCCCCATGCATATAAAAGTTATGTTTACACTATACTGTAGTCTATTAAGTGTGCAATAGCATTGCATCTTAAAAAATGATGTACATACCTTAATTAAAAATACTTTATTGCTAAAAAAAATACTTTATTGCTAAAATAAATGCCCAAACCATTATGATAGTAACATCCAAGACCACTGATCACAGATCCCTTAACAAATATAACGATAATGAAAAAATGTGAAAGTTTGAGAATTACCAGAATGTGACACAGAAACATAAAGTGAGCAAATGCTGTTGGGAAAATGGCACCAAAAGACTTGCTTGAGACCCTGTTGCCACAAACATTCAATCTGTAAAAAGTGCAGTATCTGCGAAGCATAATAAAGCAAAACTCAGTAAAGTGAAGTGTGCCTGTAATTGAGAGAGAGAATATTTTCTTGTGTTTTCAACTGAGCATCGTTACCTCCCAGGCATTTTGATTTTAGGCAGTTTGCAGCGCCGTCCCCAGATGGTTTCAGGAGGGCTGAGACCCCCGGGGAGCAGGAGGCTCACACTTGAAGAGAACCCACCAAAAGGGGACGATTCCCTGGAGTCCACAGAGCCGTGTCTTTGTGCAGATGTATT
This sequence comes from Pseudorca crassidens, assembly GCF_039906515.1. Taxonomy (NCBI): domain Eukaryota; kingdom Metazoa; phylum Chordata; class Mammalia; order Artiodactyla; family Delphinidae; genus Pseudorca; species Pseudorca crassidens. The sequence continues at coordinate 5,150,100 of NC_090309.1, read as the reverse complement.
TGTACATACAAATTCCTCTTTCATGGGTAACGTGTTGGCAATGCCACAAAGCCTATTGCTAAACCATTTTCCTCTCTTACAGGACTTCAGAAGGCAAATGGCTTGCTTCAAAAATACTGAGAATTGAGACTGTTAATGAAAACAATCTGAACTTTTCATATAATTGCACTGCAGCCAGCGAGGGAGGCATAGACACCAAAAGCTTCATCTTATTGAAAAAAGGTGTGAGAAATTTTATCTTTGGCAGTTTGTGGAAACCTAGAATGTAGCAGCTGAGAGACCTGTCGTCACTCATCACTTCCTCATCTTACACACCAGGAACCAAGCTCCTGAGAGGTGAAGGGTTTGCCCTGTGTCACAGGCGTTCCGTGGCAGAGCTCGTGCTCAGCCCTTGCTGCAATCCCCTCTGCCCTGATTCCAAGCAGAGAATGAAAACCTCAAGCGTATTCTTTTGCTCTCAAACATATTCCAATCCTGTGTAGCAACCAGGGGCCCAGAGCGGGGAGGTAGGTAGAGCTCAGGGTTGGAGATGCTGGTGGGTGAGAGTCACAGGGGAGGTGGTCCGGGCAGCTCTGGCACACTCTGAACAACAGGAGGAAAGTTTGCTGCTCCGTGTAGGATGAGACCAGTGGTCCAGGAGTAATCGCTGCCTCCACCCTACCTTAGCTGGGCCCTGGGCACAGGGGCCCTTGGGTGTGGTCTTTCCTTCAACAGAGACTAACTTAGGCTTCCCTCTCTTGGGATAGTCCCTGGACTTGGCAAGTGGACAGTTAGTTGATGGCTCTGATCACTGGACTCAGAGTTTTTCAGTGCCCACCTGATGGAGGGCATCCTCCACCGAAACAGTCCAACCGAGGGCCACAGACTCAGGAGCTGCTCAGAAGTCGTTCTGTAAACTGTCCTAGATCAATGCGTGGCTGTGCTCTCTCTGCCTTAGACGTTTCTACCCTGATCATTTTTTCCTTCTGCTGGGCTCACAAATGCTGTGTGGGGAATAGGGTCTTTGACTCCACCATTATCCCTGGAGGAGCGTGTGGGCCAACGTGAGAGTGTGTGTATTTGTGCGGCACAGTCATAGATATGTAAGCCTTTCAGAGATGCAGGAGCCCCAGGGGCTGGCTTTATTCAGAGTTCACTTACCAAGCAACGATGGTTGCTTACTTACATCCTAATAATTAATTTTACCGGAAAGATAATCCCTCAAATTGTGTCACGATGGCAAGAGTTTTATGTATGTTTCCTCTTTTTGACCTAGAAACCCCACCTCCATTAGAATCTACTCTAGGGAAATAATCAGAAACATAGATAAGGATTTATGCCTGTGTTCATTGCAGCATTCTGTATATTTATGAAAAATTGTAGTCGATCTAAATACTGAGATAATATGAATTATAATTTTAAAGACCTAGAGAAATGCTTCTAATATAATGTTAAGAAATAAAGAGTGACCACCAGATGGTTCCAACTAAGTAAATGTTTTCAGGGAAAAAACAAAACCTGGAAGGAAATGTACTAGCCTGTTGGCGGTGGCCGTTGCCACACTGTGGGATGGTTATTAAGTAATTATTCTATCCTTTATACTCCTCTGTGTTATCTCATGTTGTCCACAATGAACGTAAACTGAATCAATCTAGGAAACGTAATTTTTTTCTCAAAGGACACTTTCATATAAAAATATACAAAAATTCTCAGAGCTGAGTGCCAGGCACTGTGTCAACTACTTATGTGTAATATTTAACCCTCCTCCAAAACAGCAACCCTGTAAGTGAAGGAGAAAATATCACTAGCTTGATAGCTGTATTATGTGTACAGATGAAATTCTTAGAGTTAGGGCGTCAGTGACTTTCCCTAGGATACAAAGTAGATGATGGAGCCAGGCTGGAGCCCACACAGACTCAGCTCAGTGCTTGCTCTCTCAAGGTTCTGCGCCTCCATATATGTTCCCAAGCCGCTAGCTGAGGTTTCGGTGTGGGCCCCTCTGAATCTCATCCTAGTGTCTTATCATCCTAGAGATCCAACTTCCAAAAGTGTGGACAGACTACATCGTAATGCTTTCAGTTCACGTCTCTGAATACCCTTGTACACATTTTTATGGAGCAGAGAGGTCACCACTGGAGACTAGAGGCAGGACTGCAGAGTAACTCAATGGAATGTGTTGGGTAGACAAGTAGATTTGTGTTAAAGGTGAAAGCTGACCACCACAGAGTGATGGCAAAAGATGCTGGTGAAATTTCTCTAGTTTTTCCCATTTTCTTTTTCTTTCTAGAAGACCCAGTTGACATCCCCGGCCACATCTTCACTAGAGGAATGATCGTAGCTGCTTTGATCTCAGTGGTCATTGTGTGCCTAGTGACCGTGTGTGCCATTTATAGAGTTGACTTGGTTCTATTTTATAGACATTTCTTGGGAAGAGATGAAACCTTAACAGGTAACGAATGTTGTCATGCTGGGATTTCTTATTTTACAGTTTTATTAAGAAGCTATATAAATAAACATCAATCTTCACCTCATTTTGATTATATTGTAGACATATTGGCGGTAGAAATTTTCCATAAGAAAAATTGATCTAAACGAAGCGTCCGTATGAATATTGTCCGTTATGAATGTTGTCTGTCTTTTTCTTGTGCTTACTTATCTGTTGCCAAAAATTGTTCTCTAATTGTTTCATGCATGTGTGTCGTGTCCTTCTAAATGCCCTGTGAGATGGTTAGGCCCAGGGACTGTGTGTCTGAATGTCATTGCTCACACGCCATCTGGTGCCTTTACAAAGTTCACACTCAATAAAGGTCATTTAAATTGAATGGAATTGGGAATGCCCTGGCTGTCCAGTGCTTAAGCCTCTTGTGCTTCCAGTGCAGGGGCACGGGTTCAATCCCTGGTCAGGGAACAAAGATCCCATGTGCCACGTGGCAAGGCCAAAAAAATAAAGAACTGTATTATGGTTCATTATTTTAACCTGGCAAAGGAGGCTGCGTGATGTACTTGTAAGAACCTTGAAGTGCACACCAAATGACCTGAGTTCCAGTCCCCTAGATCTGCCACTTTTCATCTACTCCAGCTTCTATCTGGTGACTGTCTCAGTTTCTCTATTTTTGCAGGTGACTAGAAGTCCTCAAGATTCGAAATAGCTACCAAATTTTAAAAAATAAATCTAATCCATTGCACTTGCTTTTGTTTCCGTGTGTGTGTGTGTGTGTGTGTGTGTGTGTGTGTGTGTGTGTAGGACATACGTAGTTCAAACACCAAAAGTCTTAGAAATTATACATGTACACTTGCCCCGTGCCTGTTTCCTACCCCATCCCACATTGATGTACATCCAAACCAATACGAATAGAGAATCTTATTTCACACCTGTTTAAAAGACAAATCTTGGCATGCTATGTGCCCTATTCTGAACTTTGCTGTACTATACCTTGGGTACCCTTCCATATTAGTTTATAAAATCTCTCATTTTTTAGGGTTGCACAGTGTTTTATTTCTGTGGATGTATTATTGTTTATTTAGTCACCGTGTGATGGACGTTTGGGTTGCTTAAGACCTTTTGTTACTGCAGAAATGACGTGGTGGATAACTTTTGTACAGTTATTGTTTCACATGTGTGCAGTGTAACTGAAGGAAAAATTCCCTAAAGTGGAATTACTAGAAGTGCAGAGGTGGATATAGTTGTTATTTTGATTGATATTACCAATTTGCGCTCCGTATTTCTCTACTGCCTACCACCTTCAAAGGACGGGAGTACATTTTTTTCTCATAGCCTTACCCACAACCTTTTGGATATTTGTCAATCTGATAGATAAAATCTGAGGGGTATCGAAGTGTAGTTTTCACTTGCATTTTGCTTACTGTGCAAAAGTATGAGCAGCTTCTCATGTGTTTAAGACCCATTTGTATTTCCTTTTTCAAAGTACCCATTCATATTCTTTGCCCATGCTTCTACTGGGTTGTTGACTTTTTTTTTTTTTTGCTTGCTTATTTTTAGCAGCTATTTACATTTTAGGGAGGTTAGCCTATTGTCTATAATATAAAATGCAAATATTATTCCCAGGTTGTTGATCGTGGTGTGCTTTTGACTTTCTTGATAGTGGTGTGCTACATGGAAGACTTTTTAATGTGCAGGCATACCTTGAAGATACTGCGGGTTCAGTTTCAGACCACTGCATAAAGCTAATATCGCAATAAAGTTAGTAACACGAATTTTTTTGGTTTCCCAGTGCACATAAAAAGCTGCTGCTTTATCAACTAACTTTATGTAATATTCTGAGTCCTTTGTTGTCAGGTCAACAATCTTCACAGTATCTTCACCAGGAGTAGATTCCATCTCAGGAAAACATTTTCTTTGCTCATCCGTTGAAAGTTTCATCGTGCAATTAAGTCACATCTTCAGGCTCCACTTCTAATTCTAGTTCTCTTGCTGTTTCCATCATAGCTACAGTTAGCTCTCCCATGAAGTCTTGAACCCCTCAAAGTCATAAAATAATTTTCATATTTTTCCTTTGAGTTTTTATAGATTTATTATTCACATTTACAACTTCTAATTTACTAATATAAAAATAACGAAGTTAATTCACTTTGCTTTGAGCTAAATTTGTCATTAAGTTATAGAATTATTTGTTTTCTATGAAAAATATTTTATTCTTTTATTTAAGAGCTTCATTGAGGTATGATCAATATACAACGAACTACACATATTTAATGCACACTGTTCGATGCATTTAGAGGTGAGGATGCTATATTTAACTCTTCTTTTTCAATGATTCTGTTCCCATTTTTCAGAACTTTCGCTCAAATTTGTACTTAAATAAACCCTTATTTTCACACTAATTAAAAGAGTCAACCTTATCTCCTAGATGGGAAAACGTACGATGCTTTTGTGTCTTACCTAAAAGAATGTCGGCCCGAGAACGGAGAGGAGCACACCTTTGCTGTGGAGATTTTGCCCAGGGTGTTGGAGAAGCATTTTGGGTATAAGTTATGCATATTTGAACGGGATGTGGTGCCTGGAAGAGGTAAGAAAGGAAATATCAGATAGAAAACTAGTGGAGTTTTCATCTTTAACTTCATCTTTACTTTTAGAAGATGAAGAGCTTAGCCTTACAGAAGGCTATTCTGCTTGCTTAAAAACAAACAAATGAAGTAGTCCTCTAAACCAGAAATAACCAGCTAAATCAATACAAGCAGTAGTGAGAAGATGAGAAGATTGCACTGTTTCCAAAAATGGCCTCTTGGGGACCTGGTCTCTTCACCTGGCTTCACAGTTCTCTGAGTCTTGGAGAAAGGAAGTGGGCATTCCATTCTCAGAAGCAGGTCCAGAATCATTATCATGAGGCATTTATTTAGAAATACCCCACAGTAAGAATACCTCTTTTGATGATATTTTGTACAGCAGAACCAGTTCTTAATTTAATATGTGATCCTTTGGACTATAAAACAGGTTAATTCTTACCAGAAAATGTTTCTTCTTTATCGCGTTAACATTGGTGAGAAAGTTGAAGTAGAAATTAGGACTGATGGCAAAGGATGAATAAAAGGAGATTGGTGGTTCCTAGAATAATTTAGTTGTGAAATTTTATTTTTTAATTAATATGTGAATACAAATGTCTATAACACATATATTGAAGTATATTACAGTCAAAATCAAAGAAATTTAGTAACATTTCCATGTTTTCTCTGAAAGTCCTGCAGAGCTTTGAAGTCTTCCAGAGATTTGGAATCTGGTGTCAAATTATGTTGGATGCTGACGCATCACAGATGATGCAATACAGATGTCTTCATAGTTACCATCACTCATTCATTCATCCAACATTTACTGAGCACCATCCTTGTGCCAAATTCTAAGCTGGGCATTTAGGACAGAGTAGGAAATAAGAAACAGTTGTGTTTTTTTTTTTTTCCCTCCTGGGTTACAAATTAAGAAGGGAAAATATTACAAATCAGAAATAGAGAATACTTTTTAGTAATAGATAACTTCTCAAAAGGAATAATATGCCAAATTGTCAGATGCATTCAACACTGTGATATTTTTGTGCATCACTCTTTGTATCTAAGAAGACATTCTGTCACGTACAAAGTATTTCTGCTTGACTTTACATCGATTACATCAATTTTATTATATTGGGGTTGGCCCAAAAGTTCATTTGGGTTTCTCCGGAAGATGTTACAGAAAAAGCCAAAAGAACTTTTGGGCCAACCCAATATTTCCATTATTTTTCTAGGAGTCATTTTAAAAACAGATTTCTTCTTAGTTTTTAAATAAAAATAAAGAATGTTTGTATATTTGATATGATTAGTTTTGGCTAAGAACTCTATCTGAGGAGGGCTAGAGGTCTAGAACCTGCTAGAGGTCTTGGCAGTGTTCCATCCATAGGTCAGGTCCTGCCTGCCACTCTTATTGAAACATCTCTACACATATGTTCATGTGTGGTCTGTGGCTGCTTTTGAGTTACAACAGCAGAGTTGAGTAGCTGTGACAAAGACTGTATGACCCACAAAGGCTAAAATATTTACCACCTGGCCCCTTTACAGGAAAAAATTTAGCAACCTGTGGTCTAGAATAATGGCAGGATTTTGTAAAAAAATTTTTAATTCAAATTTTACCATGTTCCACCATCCATGTAAAGAGGCAAGATAGTGGAATGTTTAGGAACATACACTCCAGAACCAGACCACTTGGGTTCAGATTCTGGTTCTGCCATTTACTAGCCACGTGACTCTGGGCAAGTTACTTAACCACTCTGCTTTGGCTTCTTCATCTGTAAAATGGGGGTGATCACAATACTTTCTTCATAGGGTCATTATGATGATTAAATGAGTTAATATACATAAAATATTTAGAAGAAGGTATGGCACAGAAAAAGTGCCAAGTAGGTATTCATTATATCATTGTGTAGATGATTGCTTTTTTAATAGGCATATAAAGTTGAGAATTAATGGTTTATCTCAGAGAAAAACTTACTAGTGAATTTGAGTTAATACAAAATAGGACTGTGCAAAATGATTTTTTTTTTTTTTTTTTTGCGGTACACGGGCCTCTCACTGCTGTGGCCTCTTCTGTTGCGGAGCACAGGCTCCGGACGCGCAGGCTCAGCGGCCATGGCTCACGGGCCCAGCCGCTCTGCGGCACGTGGGATCTTCCTGGACCGGGGCACGAACCCGCATCCCCTGCATCAGCAGGCGGACTCTCAACCACTGCGCCACCAGGGAAGCCCTGTGCAAAATGATTTTAATCTCATGCCCACCCTTTCAGTTTTCTTAATCTGCCACTTCTCGTATTTTCAGCTGTTGTTGATGAAATCCATTCATTGATAGAGAAAAGCCGACGACTGATAATTGTCCTGAGTAAAAGTTATATGTCTAATGAAGTCAGGTATGAACTTGAAAGTGGACTCCATGAAGCACTAGTGGAAAGGAAAATTAAAATCATCTTAATTGAATTTACACCAGTCGGTGACTTCACCTTCTTGCCTCAATCACTGAAGCTTTTGAAATCCCACAGAGTTCTGAAGTGGCAGGCTGATAAGTCTCTGTCTTATAACTCAAGGTTCTGGAAGAATCTTCTTTATCTGATGCCCGCAAAAGCAGTCAAACCATATAGAGAAGAAGCAGAAGTCTTGCCTGTTTTTTCGCAGCCCTGATCTTCAGAAAAGCTGAGCAGAAGAAAGAACTCTTGACACTTTGGGGACTGAGTGTATGAGCCTGTTGATAATGAAGGGCATTATTCAAATATTTAACTCTACTCTGTGAATGTCCTAGTCACAGTCTGAAGATGAAACTTGTCATTAGGTTGCCGGGGATAGGACTAAACATTGAGCTATAGTCGTGGGCTCTCAGAAGACCCTGGAATTCAACAGAAATGGGTCTCCTGTTTCTCCCTCTTCCATAACTGGATGCAGGCACTCTGCTCAATCCCATTCAGCAACTGTGAGACTGCACACGGTGCAGAATAACTTAGGCCTTAAAATAAGGGCACGTCTTTAAGAGATTTTTAATGCTAACAATTGAACTGAAGGATTTTAAGTTCACAAAGTCGCATTTCTCTATGAGCCAGTAGGTGACACAGGAACTGGAATGGTGCCTTCACGAACCCACAATAGCTCCCTACCTCTAAACACCTCTGACAGTGCCTGGGATGCGGGGTGCAGGGTGGGGCTCTGGGAGAACCGACAGGGCTGCGAGCAGAGCAGGGAGCGAGGTGTGAGCTGCTGTAACAGGGCCTCAGCCTCAGAGCACGTGCATTAATGTATCCTGGCTACAGCTGCAGACCTACAGTTCTTGAAACCCCACTAAGATGCTGCAGAGGGCTTGCTTAATTGGACCTATTTGTGGGAACTTCTTAAAAAGAACTCAAAACAACTTTTTAATCTTTCATGCCAGACACAAGTTTTAATTCAAATAATTTTCTGGGTCTTTCCAAAAAATGGTCTAAAACATTTGTTGATTCTGCATGAAGGTTTAGACACAGGATGGGTGCCAGATCAGATGAGTTATTCAACAGCCAAAAAAGGATGGTTACTTGCTTGATTTTTAAAAGGCGACAGATTTTAAATGCCCTTTGGGTGGAGGCAGCATGGCAGCCAAGACACTTGAGCTCAAATCCCGGGTTTACCACTTCCTCTGTGATCTCCGGAAACTCTTCTAACTCATCTGTGATGCAGTTTCCTCATCTGTAACATTAGAATTTATAAGAACTGTACAGGGGGACTAAGTGAATAAATACAAATGAAGCTCTTACAACAGTTCTTGACACAAACTTAACGCTCAATAAGTGTTGGTATTGCTACGTTTGTTATTGTTATTAGTTATCACCTAGGTCAGTTATTTAGCCGTGGAAAGAGAACAAGATCTGGAAAGGAAGGCAGTTTTGACTTGAGGCGATTCATTCTTACAGAGAGGCATAGAGGAGCAGCACATCAGCATATCTGCATTGGACGTCTGCAACTTTTCACACTGGAAGACATATATCTGTCTCCTTAGTACTGGGCCTTCTTGACGGCCTCAGAGGTCTGTTCATGAAAGTCACTGAGTGAGTGATAAATAGCGTGCAGCCTTACAGAGAAAGGAAAGAGCTGGGTAAGTTTGGAAGGCTGGTTAGAAGATATGGGTGTGGCATGAATGTTCCAGAAAAATTTAAAGCAGAGACTGTTTAAAACAGCTGTGGTACTACTCTATATAAAGTAGATAATCAACAAGGACCTACCGTATAGCACAGGGAACTCTACTGAATGTTCTGTAATAACCTATATGGGAAAAGGGTCTAAAAAAGAACGGATCAGGTGAATCACTTTGCTGTACACCTGAAACTAACAGAACATTGTAAATCAACTATACTCCAATATAAAATAAAAAAAAAAATAAAATCAGGCAACTTAAATAATAAAACAGCTGTGGTAGATACTACTGAAAATCAAAGAAAAATGAGATTTTCATCAGATTTTCAGTATAAGAAAGTGGTCTAATTTTTGTAGCACTTAAAATTTTGCATGCTAGTTGGATGGCTAAAAAAAGTAAAGGAATTTAATTACTAAGAAGATTTATATGTGAAAATATATGGTCGTGAGAAATTTTATTGCTATCATCATAGTCTCTAATAGAATGATCTGCTTTTCTTTTTTATTATGTATGATTTAAATACATTAAATGTATTTTGTATTAAATATGTTAAATGTATACAGTAAATATATGCTTTAAAATACATTAATGAACCATTGGTCTCGTGCCTTTATTTTTGAAAAATCTCGACATCTTTTTCACTTAGTTTAAAATTTCAGGGGCTTCCCTGGTGGCACAGTGGTTGGGAGTCCGCCTGCCGATGCAGGGGACACGGGTTCGTGCCCCGGTCCGGGAAGATCCCACATGCCGCGGAGTGGCTGGGCCCATGAGCCATGGCCACTGGGCCTGCGCGTCTGGAGCCTGTGCTCCGCAAAGCGAGAGGCCACAGCGGTGAGAGGCCTGCGTACCGCAAAAAAAAAAAAAAAAAAAAAAAAAAATTTCAATCCCTCAGTCTCAACATAGATTCCCACCTTTTAAAATGAGATATGGGTCATTCAAAATGAATGCTTGGATCTATCTTTTCTTATGTCAAATTACTTCGTACCTACCTTCTTTAAAATCCATCCAGGAGCAAAAGAAGAATTCCATTCCCTCTCACAAGGCCACCCAATATCCAGCACAAATATTAGGTCTTCACGTGCCGGTTAACTCATGTGCATATTTTAAAATTTAAATGCCAAGCATTTCCAATCAGGACCAGTACCTAACTTTTATTGATAGAATAATGTCATTCTCTTCTATGACTTCAAATGTCCTTACACTGTGGAGTCCATTTCAGAGAATCAGTGAACAACCAGCTGTCTAAGATGTATAAAGAAACAACCCATGTATGTCTATTATATGCTGGAAACATTTATTAAATTCGAGTTATACTCTCGTAAAGCAGAGAGAGACCTTATTACCCACATATTCTAAACCCAGGAACCTGAGACATGGTCTGTCCAGGGACTTGACCTGGGTATGCAATTAGCTAGTGTGGCCAGGCTGGGGCAGAGAGGGATACCGTCTCCTCTCTGGAATTGCCTGTTGCAGGGAGACCAGGTAAGTTGTGGGAGGCTGTAGGCACTTTCCTGGGGAGGCACCTTGTACTAGGAGGGTCTAGAACAGTCTTGCAGAGAGGAAGCAGGGCTGCTTAGGACTGGCTCTCAGGAGGTTAAAAGAGTACGAGGGCTCTTCTAGGCTACTAGGGTAAGGATGGAGGGAGAATAGTACTCAAATCCTCCACAGGATGGAAGTGTACACGTGACTGTGGCATCTGCTGAGGTAGGGGGAGTTAAGAGCCCTGAGAGGTACTGGGAGCTCATCCTGAGTTGATGCTGAGTGGTTGACCAGCTGGCTGCAGAGGAGTGTCAGCAAGGCTCAGAGTGGGTGCACCTCCTTGCAGCCATCAACATGCTTGTCTGAACCGGGGACGCGGGCAAAACCGAGTTGAATCAAAGCTTTAAATACTCAGAGGAAATAGTTCATCAACCTGGCACGAGTGCACCTCTTGAGGGAGGAGAGCTGGGGTTTGGGGGAAGCCATCTTTCTGAGCAGAAGCTACTCTGAGAAACGGGGTCAGGGCCAAGAAGTTGTGGCCAGGCCACGACTCTAACAGGAAACGGGCTGTGTGCGCTGTGGGCAGGACACTGAGTGCTTCAGCCCCACCTGCGCGCCGCACTGATAGCGATCGCAGAGTCCAGCCTGGGAGTGCTGAGACCAATGCCTACTTTTCTGTGAGAGGCTTGTGAAAACCAGCTTTCATCTCTTTGCAGCCTACCTTGTGGTTGCACATACCATCCGGGGAACGTGATACCCCATTTAAACAATTGCTACAACTCGATGTGCAAGTTTAATCATTCATGGTGGCCGTGTTAAAATCGACTTTCAAATTGGGTTTCAGGAGTCCCAGGTCTCTTCAGACGTGCCTTAGCGACCATCCCGGGCAGTGGGCGCATGTGTGCCTGGTCCCAGCCCTCTCCCCACCTCCCATTCCTTCCAAATATCAGTACTTCAACAGGAGTAGCGCTGCTCTTACCCATTTTTATGTTGAGATTCCACATAACAATTTTATTTGGCAAAATCAAACACCTCTGAATAGGCCATGGTTTAGATGTAATGAACATAATCCTCCCTGGCTAGTTTAAACAGAAATGGTTATAGAATTGTTCAGAAAGGGGAAGAAATAGACTCTAGTCTATTCTTCCAAGGATATAGTCCAAAGTCACCCAGAAAAACACTGGGCTGCCAAGAGCTGCTGATCCTGCCACAGACAGGAAGAAATCTCTGGAATCATGAAGATTCTGCTGCAGATGTCAGCTCAGACCATCCTGCAGGCTAGCTGTGGAGCTGCTGAGAGCTAAAAAAAACCAACTGCTTCTGTTCACCCAACTGAGTCCACCAGCAGCAACTTAGTTATTCCTTTGCTTTATCCCACAATATACACAATAGCCTCAGAAGGATGATGATACGAACAACGCCATCAATATTTTGTCGACTAAAAACAGTTCAAGATTTTGGGGGGACTGTTTTATGCCTTGAGAACCTCCCATTAGAATGTAAAGCCAAGTCGGTGTGTCCTAAAGTCATGTGAAATGATTCCTCTTGACGTAGTTTTGCTGACTCAGTATACAGTTAGATTTATTTCTTTTATTGTGCTTTTTTAGGAATTGCTGCTTAAATTGTATTTTGTTTTATAATAATGCAAAATATTTACATCCTTCTAAGAGCAAATCTGCAAAATAAGGTATATGCAGAGAAGTCCATCTTCTACCCTTCTTGTTCTCCCCTTCCCCACAGGTAAACCTTTCTAAAAGTGATGTTGATTTACCCTTCCGTTTTGTAATATAATTAAATAGGCATACATATTTAATCTCCCCACGTCTTACAGATAAATCGTAGTGTATTAACTACAATTTTTCCACCTTGCTTTTCCCACTCAATATATTCCAGAGATCACTCCCTAACTGTATATGGAGCTGTTTCTCATTCTTAGAGTTACGTGGTACACCATTGTGTGGCTTGGTTATACTATAGTTTATACAGCCAATCTCAGATGTTTCCAGTCTTTTGCTATTACAGATTATGTTGTAAAGAATTATGTTGTCTTATGCATGCATCTTTTTTATCTTTCTTTCTTTTTGGCCACGCTGCGGGCATGTGGGATCTTATTTCCCTGACCAGTGATCAAACCTGTGCTCCCTGCAATGGAAGTGTAGAGTCTTAACCACTGGAGTGCCAGGGAAGTCCCCTTATGCATGCATCTTTTCACATTTTTCAAGATTATTTTGGGGATAGATTCCAAATGTAGAATACATGGGTCAGAGGGCAATGTACATGTAATTTTGCTGGATATTGCCATATTCCTTTTCGTAGGGGTAAAGTAATATCATTTTCCATTCCCATCAGCAATGTAAGGAGAGCTAGCCCCTTAGCTTTTGTCAATTTTACTGTAGCGATGTTGATCTTTTTCATCCCTGTTGTTGAAAGGTCTTTACATATTAGAACTAAGACATTGTGATGTAAGTTGCAAATATTTTTCTTTCCCACTTTGTCCCTTGTGTTTTTAACTTTGCTTTTGATATTTACCCATTCCCTGATTATAGAGGAATTCACCCATATTTCCAATACTCATAGAGATTAATTTTTAAAATTTAAATCTTCAATCCATTTGGAATTTGTACTGGTGTGCAGTGCAAGGAATGAATCCATTGAATCATTTTTCAGATGACAGTCCATTTACCACAATACTACGTTTTTACTTTTACCCACTGATTTGAGATGCCCCTTCTAACTTATACTCAATTTCCATTTCCTATTAGATCTATTTCTGGACTATCTAGTCTATTCTATTGGTCAACTTGCTATTCATGTGGTAATACCACACTGTTTCAGTTGCAGAGACTTTAAAACATATTTTAATATCTTGTAGGGGCTATGTCCCTAACCTCACCCCAAAGCTCCTATTTTTCAGTGATTTCCTGACTTTTTGTGCATGTTTTTTTCTTCCAAATGAACTTTATAATTAGTATGCTTAACTCCTGGAAAAAAAAAACTGATGACATTTTATTGAGTTCACATTAAGATTTTAAATTAATATAGGGAGGATCAACTTATTTTTGAGATGCGTCTTCCTAGCCAAGAACATAGGATGTCTCTCCACTTGTTCAAATATGCATTTGGTTCATTCAGGATTGTTTTATAGTTTTACTCATGGAGATTTTGGATATTTCATGTTAAGTTTGGACTATTTTGCTATCAAAATGGTGTCTTCTCTTTGGTGATCTTCTAATTTGTTTTTACATATATACACTAAGGCAATTGAAATATCTCAAAATTGAAGGACATGAGTTTCTAGATTGAAAGGGCTACCAATTTCCCAGCAAAACAGAGAATCACTTCCAAACTTGGAAGGAAAAGTGATGTGCTCCCTGCAGCCTTATACTCAAACAATTATTCTCCAATATGAGGCCAAAATAGAGATTTTCAGACATGTAAGCCCTCAAAATATTTACTTCCCATGTACCTTGTGTCTGAGGTCTACTGGAAGAGGTGCTTCTCCAAAAAAGAGAACATCCTCTAAGAAGGCTCAGAAATAAGGGATCCAACTTAGGAGAGTGGTAAAAAGTTTCTCCAGGCTGACGGTAAATGGAAATCCCAGGATGGCAATTGAGAGCAAGTTCCAGATAGACCGTTTTCAGGAAGAAGACAGATTTCCCAGTGTGGTTAACGCATTGAGAGGTCATTTACATTTCTAGTGGAAAGTTGAGGAATGAGTTAATGATAAATATAGAGAAATTTAATCAAATGAAGAAAAATAATTATTAGCTTCTAGTGAAACAAAAGTTGGTATACGAAAAGAGATGTAGTCAAATGGCATTATATGGCTCAGCCATAAATAGTATTTACCTGTAACAATGGTGTAAATATTCAACATTTATTTAACTAAAATTATGGTATAACTATATTTGGAGGCAGGATAGGAGGGAAAATGTGTTTGTGGTAGTGGTGGTGTTGGGGAGTAAATCACACCTTTCATTGTTAGGAAGTCAACAGATTATATCTAAAACTTTGTTCAAAGTCAAGGTTCTTAGAAAGGCAGGCTATGCTTTGCTTTCTCATTAATCCCTGGTCCATTTGCTGCAATATCTCCCATACTCTGCAGTCCAGGACGTCTGCAGGCTCTGGATCCCCAGCTCTAATGGAAACTCTTCAACCTCACTTGACTTCTATGTTGTAGTCAACACTAGTCACCCCAGTTTTCTTCTGAAACCTCCTTGGATTTGTGAAAAGATTCCCTCCTGGTTTTCATAGCCCCATTTTCATATTCCCTTTTCATACTGTTTGGTGGTTTCTCTTTCTCTGTTCCATGCCACCCCTCCCTTAAAATTTTCCAGGGTCCCTTTCTGGAATCTTCTTTCCTTCTCATGCCGCATATTATCCTTGCCCATTGCTTTAGCAAACCTAAAGAGGAAAAAATCCCTCTTCCCATCTATGGTCTATTTTCTGAGCTCTAGAATCACACATTCAGGTCTACTTTGGGTAACTTTATCTAGAAACATACATAACATCTAAAACTCAACTATTTATACTGAATTGATTCTAGTTTCCCAAAGCCTATACCTCTGTTTTGGTTTTACGAACCCATTTTCTACCTGATAAAAATGGTAGAACCATTTTCTTCCAAGCAGGAAACTGAAGGTCACCTATATTAATTCTCTTTCTCCCATGTTTCATATTCAGTCAGGAAGTTCTACCCTGGACCTGTGTTCTCTATAATAGCTTCTTAGCAGCTGCTTTACATATGTCCCTTACTAACGCCTGCAAAAACAGGTGAGTAGATGCTTTTGACGGAGCTTAAAGAAGTTCTTTTCTGTTTGCTGTTCTGTTTACTGCAAGTTTCTCAGTCATCAGCTGAGAATGAGGATGAGGGGGGAAACTTTAGAAGAAAGGAAGAAATATGAAGTTGTTTTCTAGGAAAATAAGATACTGAGTGAAGTAGAGAAATATAGCATGGCTGCTAACAAGTATTAGAGTCTCCCTCAGGTTATGGAGACCAGTCAGCATGCCTGCGTGTTTCCTCCAGCCATGTTCAGTTGTGTATGTTCAACTAAGGAAGAGAGTTAGTAATTTTTAAGCTAATGCGATAAAATAAGAGAGTGTCAAGTGAACTAAAGGTATAGGTAAGCGACTGATAATAATGCACGACAATAAAACTTAAGTTGGAAAATGCGTGTATAGAGGGTGTCGTTGAAGATTTGGTTAGAGCAATATAAGTTTCTTCTGTGACCACATGATTGTCACAAATGAATTGTTATCACAGTGTTTCAGGGAGTAAGATGATAGGATGCTTGAAACGGAGATTATTGAGGCATGTCAAATACTAGTAATGGCAGGTGTAGGAATAAATGCCTGAGGTAGGTGTGGAAGTCAAGACATTTGGAAGAGAAGGAAGTTAAAGAATCGAGAGACCAGAGTGTTCCATGGATCATCTATGTGAATACTAAAATTACCAAGAATCAAAACAGGGAGGGTTCTGGTGAGCATAAGAATAAGTGGGGGGACTAAACTCTTCAGAGAATGTGAAACTGAGAGGAACCCTGCGGGGCTTTCCCAGGAACAGACTCCTGTGTCCTCCGCCTCTTGTTGGTAGAGCTTTATCTTCCTAGGCTTTCCCTGAGTTCCAAAGAGCAAATTTAATCAGAGAAGCAAGAAAATGCAAAAACAAAGGAAAGCAGTCAAGCAAGACAAAATAATAATAGTTTAGCCATAAAATTAGGTCAAGGACTTTTAGTTCTTCCTCAAGGGCTAGTTATTTTGCAGATACTAAAGCCCCCACCAGGTGGAGAAAGTTAACTGCAAGCTGACCACCAGCATGGGGACCTCAGACACTTTGGAACCAGAAGGTTGATGATTGAGATTTCCAAAGCATGACCTGTTACCTCACCGCCAGCTAATCAGAGAATTGTACACGAGCTGATCTCATACCCTGAGACTCTCTCCCTTCACTTTGTCCTTAGAAACACTTCCCTGATAGCCACCAGAGAATTCAGGTCTTTGGAGCACAAGCTGCCTGTTCTCCTTGCTTGGTACCCTGCAATGAATGCTGTTCTTTCCTTCACCACAACCTGGTATAAGTAGACTGGCTTTGCTGCATGTAGACCCAAGTTCTGTTTAGTAACAAATGCAGCAGTGTGACCAGAGGTTTGGGGACAACCTCAACAAGGTGAGTAATGGGTGGTATTACAGGGTGAGGACATGCTATTCAAAGCTGGGGATTTTTAGGGAGGAGGGAGTATAATGGCTGGAAATCAGTGGCTCAAGGGGTCTGGGAGAGAAAACAACCACAATTTAAGTGGGCTGTTAGGGAAACAATGTCCTTGGGAGAGAGTCAAATAGCAATGGTGAGAAAGGGGTAAGAAAGTCCAGGGAAGAGTTTGAAGATATGACAAATGATCAATTTAACTATCTACAAATGAGGTTAGAAAAAAATTAATTAAAATTCAGAGAAATCCCTCTGGGAGACATCCCCAAGTCTGTAGTTTGGCTAAGAGCCTGTCTCCTGTGGTCCACTGTGCATACCTCTATTTAGCATTTACCATCTAAGAAATGATCTTCAGAGGTCCAGTCCCTCTTTGACCAGCCTAACTGTTCACAGTTACCAGAAAAAGATCTTGCCTATAGTAGATGGTTAGCAAATGTTTGTTAGATTAAACTTATTACTGTCCACTGTAATTATTTACCTTTTCCCCCAAATATGAACTCTTTGAGTGTAGAGCGTGTGTATTTTATTTATCCTTGTATCATGTTTCTGATACAATAATAGACACACATAAAATGCTTGGAACCATGAATGCACAGAATAGATTCATTTTGGTTTCTCCCAGCAATTTACTCCAAGTGAAATAGAATTCATTTATCCAACGGTAATATTATATGTTTCAGTTATTTATTGCTATCTAACAAATCACCCCAAAACTTAGTTGCTTAAACATTGACAGTTTGTTATTTCTTACAATTCTGCAATCTAGATTGGACTCCATTGGACCATTTTTCTGCTCCATGTGGTGTCTGCTGGGGCTGGAACATCTAATATATTCTTCACTCACACATGTAGACTAAGATGGTTGGAGCAACTGGAGTATGACCAGACAGCTCACTCTCTCTCTCTCCTCATGTTTTTACAACTAGCTTTTACAACTACTTGAGCTTCCTTACAGCAAGGTGATCTCAGAACACTTGGACAAGAAATATTGTATCTGGCCTCCAAGAGAAAGCTGAAGACCTTTAAAAAAACTACATCCAGATGGGCACTTCCACTGCATTTTGTTGGTCAAAGCAAGTCACAAATTCAACCTAGATCCAAGAACAGGAACAATAGACTCCACCCCTCGACATGCACAACAATGCACGCGAAGGACCAGAGGAACTGATGGCAGCAATTTTTGGAGACTATCCCCACAATGCCTGTAGGAGGGTATTCTGTCTCCTGCAAACTCGATTAAAGTGATCAAACTGGCTTTAGGAATCACCTCTCTAAACAACTTTAGACTCAACTTCAAGGTCTGCATCAGGATCTCTGAAGCTTCAGAAGGATAGCTCCCACACCCCAACTCACCTGAATCAAGTTCAAATCAATAGGTATTGAATACCGGTCATAGACAACCCCTTACGTTTAGCCTTTTCCTTCCATCTTAGCCACATCTCTTCCCAGGTCTCTTGCCTTTATTCTTTTTTTTTTTATCATTCATCTTCCATGGATTTTATTTATTTTTTTAAAACATCTTTATGGAGTATAGTTGCTTTACAATGTTGTGTTAGTTTCTGCTATATAACAAAATGAATCAGCTATATGCATATGTATATCCCCATATGCCCCCCACTTGCATCTCCCTCCCACCCTCCGTATCCCACCCCTCTAGGTGCTCACGAAGGCACTGAACTGATTTCCCTATGCTATGCAGCTGCTTCCCACTAGCTATCTATTTTATATTTGATAGTGTATATATGTCAGTGCTATTCTCTCACTTCGTCCCAGCTTACCCTTCCCCCTCCCTGTGTCCTCAAGTGCATTCTCTATGTCTACGTCTTTATTCCTGTCCTGCCCCTAGGTTCATCAGGACCATTTTCTTTTTAGATTCCATATGTACACTTTAGCATACAATTTCATTTCATTTCATTTTATGGCTGAGTAATATTCCATTGTATATATGTGCCACATCTTCTTTTTCCATTCATCTGTTGATGGACACTTAGGTTGCTTCCATGTCCTGGCTATTGTAAATAGAGCTTCAGTGAACATTGTGGTACATGACTCTTTTTAAATTATGGTTTTCTCAGGGTATATGCCCAGTAGTGGGATTGTTGCATCATATGGTAGTTCTATTTTTAGTTTTTTAAGGAATCTCCATACTGTTCTCCATAGTAGCTGTATCAATTTACATTCCCACCAACAGTGCAAGAGGGTTCCCTTTTCTCCACACCCTCTCCAGCATTTATTATTTGTAGATTTTTTGATGATGGCCATTCTGACCGGTTTGAGGTGATATCTCATTGTAGGTTTGATTTTCATTTCTCTAATGATTAGTGATGTTGAGCATCCTTTCATGTGTTTGTTGGCAATCTGTATATCTTCCTTGGAGAAATGTCTTTTTAGGTCTTCTGCCCAGTTTTGGATTGGGTGTTTGTTTTTTGAATATTGAGCTGCATGTGCTGCTTGTAAATTTTGGAGATTAATCCTTTGTCAGTTGCTTCATTTGCAAATATTTTCTCCCATTCTGAGGGTTGTCTTTTTGTTTTGTTTATGTTTTCCTTTGCTGTGCAAAAGCTTTTAAGTTTCATTAGGTCCCATTTGTTTACTTTTGTTTTTATTTCCATTTCTCTAGGAGGTGGGTCAAAAAGGATCTTGTTGTAATTTATGTCATGGAGTGTTCTGCCTATGTTTTCCTCTAAGAGTTTGATAGTGTCTGGTCTTACATTTCAGTCTTTAATCCATTTTGAGTTTATTTTTGTGTATGGTGTTAGGGAGTCTTCTAATTTCATTCTTTTACATGTAGCTGTGCAGTTTTCCCAGCACCACTTATTGAAGAGGCTGTCTTTTCTCCATTGTATATTCTTGCCTCCTTTATCAAAGATAAGGTGACCATAGGTGCATGGGTTTATATCTGGGCTTTCTAACCTGTTCCATTGATCTATGTTTCTGTTTTTGCACCAGTACCGTACTGTCTTGATTACTGTAGTTTTGTAGTATAGTCTGAAGTCAGGGAGTCTGATTTCTCCAGCTCCGTTTTTCTTTCCCAAGATTGCTTTGGCTATTCGGGGTCTTTTGTGTTTCCATACAAATTGTGAAATTTTTTGTTCTAGTTCTGTGAAAAATGCCATTGGTATTTTGATAGGGATTGCATTGAATCTGTAGATTGCTTTGGGTAGTAGAGTCATTTTCACAATGTTGATTCTTCCAATCAAGAACATTGTATATCTCTCCATCTGTTTGTATTGTCTTTTCTTTCATCAGTGTCTTACAGTTTTCTTCATATAGATCTTTTGCCTCCTTAGGTAGGTTTATTCCTAGGTATTTTATTCTTTTTGTTGCAGTGGTAAATGGGAGTGTTTCCTTAATTTCTCTTTCAGATTTTTCTTTGTTTGTGTATAGGAATGCTAGAGATTTCTGTGCATTGATTTTGTATCCTGCTACTTTACCAAATTCGTTGATTAGCTCTAGTAGTTTTCTGGTAGCATCTTTAGGATTCTCTATGTATAGTATCATGTCATCTGCAAACAGTGACAGTTTTACTTCTTTTTTTCTGATTTGGATTCCTTTTATTTCTTTTTCTTCTCTGATTGCCATGGCCAAAACTATGTTGAATAATAGTGGTGAGAGTGGGCACCCTTGTCTTGTTCCTGATCATACAGGAAATGTTTTCAGTTTTTCACCATTGAGAATGATGTTGGCTATGGGTTTCTCATATATGGCCTTTAATATCCTGAGATAGGTTCCCTCTATGCCCACTTAATGGATAGTTTTTATCATAAATAGATGTTGAATTTTGTTGAAAGCTTTTTCTGCATCTACTGAGATGATCATATGATTTTTATCCTTCAGTTTGATAACATGGTGTATCACATTGATTGGTTTACATATATTGAAGAATCCTTGCATTACTGAGATAAACCCCACTTGATCATGATGTATGATCCTTTTAATGTGCTGTTGGATTCTGTTTGCTAATATTTTGTTGAGGATTTTTGCATCTATGTTCATCAGTGATATTGGCCTGTAGTTTTCTTTCTTTGTGACATCTTTGTCTGGTTTTGGTATCATTGTGATGGTGGTCTCACAGAATGAGTTTGGGAGTGTTCCTCCCTCTGCTATATTTTGGAAGAGTTTGAGAAGTTTAGGTATTAGCTATTCTCTAAATATTTGATAGAATTCACCTGTGAAGCCATCTGGTCTTGGGGTTTTGTTTGTTGGAAGATTTTTAATCACAGTTTCAATTTCAGTGCTTGTGATTGGTCTGTTTATATTGTCTATTTCTTCCTGGTTCAGTCTTGGTAGGTTGTGCTTTTCTAAGAACTTGTCCATTTCTTCCAGGTTGTCCATTTTATTGGCATATAGTTGCTTGTAGTAATCGCTCATGATCCTTTGTATTTCTGCAGTGTCAGTTGTTACTTCTTTTTCATTTCTAATTCTGTTGATTTGAGTCTTCTCCCTTTTTTTCTTGATGAGTCTGGCTAATGATTTCTCAACTTTGTTTATCTTCTCAAAGAACCAGCTTTTAGTTTTATTGATCTTTGCTATTGTTTCCTTCATTTCTTGTTCATTTATTTCTGACCTGGTCTTTATGATTTCTTTCCTTCTGCTAACCTTGGGTATTTTTTGTTCTTCTTTCTCTAGTTGCTTTAGGTGTAAGGTTAGATTGTTCATTTGAGATTTTTCTTGTTTCTTGAGGTAGGATTGTATTGCTCTAAACTTCCCTCTTAGAAGTGCTTTTGCTGCATCCCATAGGTTTTGGGTCGTTGTGTTTTCATTGTCATTTGTTTCTAGGTATTTTTTTATTTCCTCCTTGATTTCTTCAGTGATCTCTTGGTTATTTAGTAGCATATTGTTTAGCCTCCATGTGTTTGTATTTTTTACATTTTTTTCCTGTAATTGATACCTAGTCTCATAGCGTTGTGGTCAGAAAAGATACTTGGTACGATTTCAATTTTCTTAAATTTACCACAGCTTGATTTGTGACCCAAGATATGATCTATCCTGGAGAATGTTCCATGAGCACTTGAGAAGAAACTGTATTCTATTGTTTTTGGATGAAATATCCTATAAATACCAATTAAGTCCATCTGGTCTAATGTGTCGTTTAAAGCTGTGTTTCCTTATTTGTTTTCATTTTGGATGATTTGTCCACTGGTGAAAGTGGGGTGTTAAAGTCCCCGACTATTATTGTGTTACTGTTGATTTCTCCTTTTATGGCTGTTAGCATTTGCCTTATGTATTGGGGTGCTCCTATGTTCGGTGCATAAATATTTACAATTGTTATATCTTCTTCTTGGATTGATCCTTTTATCATTATGTAGTGGCCTTCTTTGTCTCTTGTAATAGTCTTTATTTTGAAGTCTATTTTATCTGATATGAGTATTGCTACTTCATCTTTCTTTTGATTTCCATGTGCATGGAATATCTTTTTCCATTCCCTCACTTTCAGTCTGGATGTGCCCCTAGGTCTGAAGTGGGTCTCTTGTAGACAACATATATACAGGTCTTGTTTTTGTATTGCTCCAATCTTTTGGTTGGAGCATTTAACCATTTACATTTAAGGTATGTATCGGTATGTATGTTCCTCTTACCATTGTCTTAATTGTCTTGGGTTTGTTTTTCTGGGTCTTTTCTTTCTCTTGGTGTTTCCTGCCTAGAGAAGTTCCTTTAGCATTTGTTGTAAAGCTGGTTTGGTGGTGCTGAATTCTCTTAACTTTTGTTTGTCTTTAAAGCTTTTAATTTCTCTGTTGAATCTGAATGAGATCCTTGCTGGGTAGAGTAATCTTTTTTGTAGGTTTTTCCCTTTCATCACTTTAAATATATCCTGCCACTCCCTTCTCGCTTGCAGAGTTTCTGCTGAAAGATCAGCTGTTAACTTTATGAGGATTCCCTTGTATGTTAGTTGTTGTTTTTCCCTTGCTGCTTTTAGTATTTTTTTCTTTGTATTTAATTTTTGATAGTTTGATTAATATGTGTCTTGTTGTGTTTCTCCTTGGATTTATCCTGTATGGGACTCTGCACTTCCTGGACTTGATTGACTATTTCCTTTCCCATGTTAGGGAAATTTTTGACTCTAATCTTTTCAAATATTTTCTCAGTCCCTTTCTTTTTCTCTTCTTGTTCTGGGACCCCTATAATTCGAATGTTGGTGTGTTTAATGTTGTCCCAGAGGTCTCTGAGACTGTCCTCAATTCTTTTCATTCTTTTTTCTTTATTCTGGTCTGCGGCAGTTATTTCCACTATTTTATTTTCCAGATCACTCATCTGTTCTTCTGCTTCAATTATTCTGCTATTGATTCCTTCTAGAGAAGTTTTAATTTCATTTATTGTGTTGTTCACCATTGTTTGCTCTTTAGTTCTTCTAGGTCCTTGTTAAATGTTTCTTGTATTTCCTCCATTCTATTTCTGAGATTTTGGATCATCTTTATTTGCATTACTCTGAATTCTTTTCCAGGGAGACTGCCTATTTCCTCTTCATGTGTTTGGTCTGGTGGGTTTTTACCTTGCTCCTTCATCTGCTGCATGTTTCTCTGTCTTGTCATTTTGTTTAATTTACTGTGTTTGGGGTCTCCTTTTCCCAGCCTGCAGGTTTAGAGTTCCCATTATTTTAAGTGTCTGCCCCTGTCACAGACACCCAGTGGGTGAGGTTGGTTCAGTAGCTTTTGTAGGCTTCCTGGTGGAGGGGACTGGTGCCTGTGTTCTGGGGGCTGGGGCTGGATCTTGTCCTTCTGGTGGGCAGGACACAGCCAGTGGTGTGTTTTGGGGTGTCTGTGAACTTAGTATGACTTTATCCTGCCTTTATTCTTATCACTGTGTTGCTCTCACGTGACTATGTAAGCCTGGAGCTTCATGTGCCCGGAATATCATTCAGCTGCTCCCTATGACCTGTGTTGAAGCAGGGCTGTAAAAAGCCTCATATCCTCTTGGAATCCTAGGCAGATTCGTGACCCAGGGCAGATATATTTTTTTGGTTCATTCCTAGTTATAAATGCTAATTCCCTCTTCTCTCTTCCACCTCAGGGAAACACTCATTTTGCCTTCATCCCAAAGCAAATGTAGTCTTCTTTTGTATTTTATGTTATCCTCTAGTTATGTGTAGAAGCAGCCCTGGAGCATTCATATGCTCAGAAGAATCAGCCTTCTCTTTGTTAGAATGTCAGCCTCTTGAGGATGGGTGATATCTAAGCTTAACCAAGTTGCTTTCTAGATAAAGCTCTTTCTGACCAGAGTGGTCTCAGAGTGGCCTAGGGTTCTTATTAAGTGATTTTATTTCTTCTATCAAAGGAACAGTGGGGTTCTCAATTATATGTTATATTTTGAATCTTTGTTTCAATGAAGAGGTACCAGAAAATCTTGGTGATTTCAGAGTTTAAATTTATTTCCCTGTCTGTATCAATAAATTATTGTTTCAAACAAATGGTGTTAGAGAGATGTTTTTTTTCTTTTTCAGAATTCAAAAAAAGTTAATCATAACAGCAGTTTTAGGTTATATCATAAAGGTTACATTTTTGGGAGTTAGTTTTACAAAACGAAAAAAAAACACCAAAAACCCAAAACCCACAGTTGAGAAACTGTTGAGTGCTAATAATCTTTACAGGAAATTCCTGTAAAGGAAGTTGGATTACTCACTCTTTCAACTAAACCTAACCACAAACCTTATCTAGTCAAGGAGGTTGGTCTGGGGAGAGTTTTAGATGCTTCATCTTCAGGTCATTTCCTTCTACTTATAGAGGTCATTAATTTGATTTTCCTCCATATGACCATGAATTTGACAATGTCAGTGGTCATTTACAAAATACTAAAGGTTTTCCTTTTTTTTTTCCTCCAGGTTTAGCTCATTATTTACAAACTTGTGTGAGTTACATGTACTTTCTCCCTTTATCTCTCTGACTAGGAAGAGATATTGTAGACCTCTGAAAATGGATATTTTCACATGCTCATCTTCAGAGAGAAAAGCCGGCAGTCACTGAAAGAAAGACTTGAAGTTCCTTTCTCTTTTTCAACGTCTTAAGGACAGGAAATACAGGTAAGACAATGGTATATATTTTTTTCCACTAGATTTCCTAACCAGCAAATATAAGTTGAGAAAAGAACTTAAATCATTTTCAAAATGGATTGCTAACACAATTCTTTTTCATAAACTATTTTGTACTAATAAATTTGCTACCTAATTAGCAAATTTTCCATCTCCACATATATGGAGACTTTATAAAAAAAACAAAAACTGGTGGTTATGAAATAAACCTATCTACAGTGCTTTGAGCATTTTGTGGGAAAGGTGGAGAGCAGAGGGGTTCAAAATGTTTGCCGACTCAGCCATAAAAAGAAACAAAATTGGGTCATTTGTAGAGACATGGATGGACATAGAGGCTGTAATACAGAGTGAAGTAAGTCAAAAAGACAAAAACAAATATCATATATTAATGCATATATGTGGAATATGAAAAAAATTGGTATAGGCAACCTTATTTACAAAGCAGAAATAGAGACACAGACATAGAGAACAAACATACGGATACCAAGGGAAAAAGGTGGGGTGGTGGGGTGAATTGGGGGATTGGGATTGACATATATACACTATTGATACTACGTATAAAATAAATAACTAATGACAACTTGCTGTATAGCACAGGGAACTCTACTCAGTGCTCTGGAGACCTAAATGGGAAGGAAATCCAAAAAAGAGGGGGTATATGTATACATATAGCTGATTCATTTTGCTGTACAGTAGATACTAACACAATATTGTAAAGAAACTATACTCCAATAAAAATTAAAAAAACAAAAAAGCAAACCAAAAAGGGCATAGATAGTCCCTATAATATCTAGCATAAAGTTTGCCACATAACAAGAATTCAGCAAATAGTAGTTGTACAAATGTGTATGACCAAGATTGGCAGTTTAGTTTAGATTGGGTTTTGTTAAGCTATTCGTATCTGTATTCCAGCATCATCATTTTTTAAATGTATGACTTTGGACAATTTACTTCGCCAAAAAAAAAAGAGTTTTTGCCGAATTTAAATGCTTGTCTTGACTTGACTGTAAAATCTTTGAGAGCAGGAGCTACACTCTTGATTTTCTGTAATTCCTAGGCAATGGGATATATAGCTACCATGGATCATGTGAGAACAATAATAATATTATTTGAATTAAATACTTACTGTTACACCAGACCAAATGTCTACATGTACATGTGTTCCCTGGGTAGTCATTGCTGATCCCATGGGAAATTGTCTTTAACTGTGGGATTCTCCTACCTGAGCCTCAGATTCCCTGTTGACACCTGCCTTCTCCACCTGCCTTTCCTCTTTTGCTCCTCCCACCAAAAGCTTTGGTCAGAAAAAATTTTAGTTCATCATCAACCAAAGATAGTTGAAGGTGTAGTCTTGACCAACTGATTGGGGGAATCTTCAACCACTAACAAAAAAAATATGGCTCTCAAAAAGCAGGTATGGTTGCTGTTTTGGATAAGAGACCCTTCAGATACTTGAAGTCACCCTTTTGAGCTCTTATCTCTTTTTGTGAGGTGACGGCATATGCTGATAGGAAAATCAGAGTCTCTGAGACCCTCTTCACATGGACATGAATTCCTCTTCTAATACTTATCAAATGTGCAATTATCATTAATAGTGGGGACCACTCTCCAAGCAATGTGAGCCTTGGTGGTCCATCAGTGAAACAAGGACAACAACCATCTTCCCGAGTGCGACAGAGAGTATGTAAGAGAGCAGGACACCATTCTGTTCAGTGCCACCTGCCCCTTGATTTACTGCCAAGAACAGACCTGCTGCCTGGTTTGGTTAAGTTTCCCAATGCTTGAAAAATGCTCGATAAATGCACCTTGTGTGATTCCTAATGATTCTTGGAAGTGTTTTGGTGATGGTGGAATGAAAGGCATCACACAGACATCAAAAGATCTTAAAAAGGTAGATGTTGACAAACAATATCAGTTGTGTTATCCCACATGGATGGGGTTTCCAGAGTGGGCTTGCTCTTGTGTTGCTCAGTTGCCAACAGTGTTGGTAATAACTGCTGTAACTTAGCACAGACCCAGCTCCCCAAGGTCTATTCTTGTCCCTGAGCAGGGCTTCCCAGAGATGATCCCTAAATCACAGTGATTTCCCTGACACTTGTTTATAATATAGAGTCCAATGTTCTTCTCCTTGAGAATCTGATTTAATATGATTTGGAGAGCCCAGATATCTGAATTTATAAAAAGCATTCTGGGTGATTCTTGTTATGGAGATAATTTGAGAAACACAATCCCAGAGACAAAGCTGTAGCCTAGAAACAGCCCCAGGCAGCCTGAGGTCCTATGCCAGTAGGTGAGGGTATCATGGACAGAACATCTGACCACTCAAGGTTGGGACAGGAATTCCTGAGGGCTGGAGACTTCTGGGTATCATGGTAAAAAATTTTCTATAGGCTTGGTAATTCAAACATGGAATCCCAGAATGTTAGAGCTGAGATGATCTTAGAAATATTAAAGTCCCATGATTCTCAAGTCAAGCAGCTTTAAAATAAAATGCAGATTTTCCAGTTTAATCCCCAGAAGTTAGGACCCCCTAGCCCTAAGGTGGAGGAACAACTGATACAGTCCAGATAATTTATTTTGCAAATGAAAAAACTGAAGTGCAGAGAGAGGCTAACTAGAGTCACACAGCAAGTTAATGGTTAAACTTAGGTTGATATGCATTTATTTTGACTTCTCCTGAATTCTTTTGCATTTATTTGGACAACAGAATTGATTACAATTTATGCATGAAGTCTTTTCCTAGGATTTGGAGATAAGATTTCTGAAACAGGATCCCTGCTCTTAAGGAGCTCCCAACCTAGTGAGAGGACATGGTATATGAAATAACAATTTCACTATGGTGTGGATAAATTCTGAACGAGGACTTACCGAACTCCTGTGTGAGTCACGCCCTATTCCTTGAGAGAGTGTGCAGGCTGCAAGACAGGCTCAGTTCTGCCGGCAGGGAGCTTTGGTTCTAGTTAGGGGAGAAGTTTATAAAACAAGATATTTTCCAGACAGTAGTGTGTGCTAAGACAGAGTAATATAACATGAGTAATAAGAGAGATAGTTGCTGGCTGGTGCAGTGGTGAATAGAGAGGAGGAATGTCATTATGCGCATGGTCAGTGGTGGTCTCTCTGGGGATGAAACACAAGATAAATCATGAGAGAGCCATATCGAGTCATACGGGGTTTTGCATCTGATGCTTTGGAATGGACTTTTTATTTAGTGGGCCGTGGGGCTGGTGAGGTTATCAGCACAGAAATGACATCCTCAGGCTTGATTTTTAGGAAGATGCTTCCAGTGGCCGGAGATGGGGAGATTGTCCCTTCAGGGGCTTTGTGGGCAAAGAAAGGGTAAGCAGGGGGTGGGGGGAGGTAGACCACATCTGAAAGGCAGTTGCTTATCCTAGGTCCTTGTTCCTAGACCACAGTCTTGGAAAGAAGAGCTACCCATTGTCACCAATGGGGATAAGTGATGCAGTGACTCTGGTCCCCGTCCGTGGCACTCTAGGTCCTCCATCATCTCATGAAGCCCTTTCGTGGCTGAGCACACCCTCCTCTCAGCAGGTCAGCAGCCAAGTGGAAACGTCCTGTACTTCTGGCCCCACCTGGGTACCCCGGTCTGGAGAGACCTCGCAGAGTGTACGACTCTGTCCGCCTCCGTCCAAGACAATGACTCTGTGGTTTTGGGGGTTTGTCTTTTCCCGCCTCCTCAGAGAAGTTGGGCCACACACCCTCTTCTCACTCTCACTTGCATTTGGCCTGCTACCCTGCCAGCTCATTCCCCTTGATTCGCTTATGGAATCAAGGCAGCACAGGAGGAAACACCTCCCCGTCTTGTCTTCCATGTGCAGTGTAGCCTGGGGAGGGTGTGGCTCTTCCCCACTCCCCACCTTCCTTCCCGAATTGCTCGTCTCCATCACCTTAAACCCTCTGCACGTGCTGGTCTGATCTATCAGTGGCCAGACCTGATGGAAACTAAGTCCTTCTTGTGCCCGACTTCTCTGCTTAGTGTCAGGGTGGTCTCTCTGTTCTGTTTCTTCTCTTCCCTTTGGGTTTATCCTTTTGAATTTTCCCTTGGCCCTGACTCACCCTTGCGGGCTGGTGTTCCTCCGGGAAGTCTATCTGCTGCCTCCTCGCAGCCTCCTGACTTCTCTCGCTGGAACTCTCCCCTGTGGATCCCCAAAGGCACATCAAGCTCAATGTTTCTGTTAGAGAAACATACTTGTTGATCATTTATAAATATTAAAATTACTCCTTTCTGCATCTGAAGATGTTGGAGACATGGAGTGCTGTGTGTGTGTTTGTGTGTGTGTGTGTGTGTGTGTGTGTGTGTAAATGTTTGGAAATGAAGAATTTTATAAGTTGAGGACAGTATTTATTTATGGTAAAAGATGGAGGTTCCTGAAGAGAATGGTCCTGGGAAAGTCTGGGTGGAAGGAGTGGTTGCAGGAATGGCCAGTGAGCACAGGGGGCAGTGAAGAGAGGGATGTGCATGATGGTTAGATTGTGTGTGTGGGCGTTGAGAGAGAGAGAGACAGGCAGACAGAGACAGAGACAGAAGCAGAGGTTGAGAGAGAGAGAGGGAGAGATAGAGAGAGAGAGATTGATTTTTGTCAGCTGCCCAAGAAACAGAGATGTTCTGGGAAGAAGACTTTTAAGGAGAACGTTTAGAGGGACCATATGATAGTAAAATTACTTTTTCTTTCTTTCTTTCTTTCTTTTGCTTTTTCTTTCTTTCTCTTTCTTTCTTTCTTTTTTCTTTCTTTCTTTCTTTTTTCTTTCTCTTTCTTCCCCTTCCTTTCTTTCCTTCTCCCTCCCTCCCTCCCTCTCTTTCTCTTTTTTCCTTGAACCACCATGAACACAGTCCAGGGTGACCTTCCCTCCCTTTTATACTTCAGAGAATTGGTAGAAACGCCATCCAGTGACAACTTTTCCTGTCTTATTTGGGGCACAAAGAGTAAAGCATCCTCTATTCTCTAACAGTTACTACAAGTTAGCAACGTGCAGACATTCTCAAGTTTACACACCAGCTACCGCACTGGTTTCCCTAATTGGGGAGAACCTGACATTTTCCTTCAACTTGGATGATCTTTTCAGGAAAACTTTCACTTAACTCTTTCCAAATTACCCATGAAAATATACGTACTAGGTCAGAAACTTAGGAAAAGAAAAAGGATTCCATAAAGAAATGGCATCAAAAGACCACACCGTACGGAGTATAGGTACAAGCAGTACCGTGAGTCTGAGATGTCCTTCCTCCTTTAGTTGTGTAAGAAGTGACATATGCAGGACCTGCCACACGCTGTTGAAAATACCACTTTAGTGTGGGAATGTGAAGGCTTGCTGGGTAGGACCTGCCCTTTCAAAACTTCCTGTGTGACTTGCGTTTTGATCACTGGTTACCGATTTCTTCATTTCCCATTTCTTGATTTACAGAAATGAAGATGATTCTCAGGGTGGAGCCCTGAATTACAATGTCCTCCACTCTGGCAACAGAACAGATGTCCTGAAGCAATGACAAGACCCAGAGAGAACAATGCTTTACTTGAGCTGGGTATTTCTTTGGCTTATCGCAGGAGGGAAAATTAAAGGATTTAACACTTCAGGTAGGGGGTTTTCACTTTTCATGCTAACCTTATGAGTTTTATGGTCCAAGTTTAAAGTGACAGGTATTCTGGGATACATCGGCAGCATGGCATAATAATATAGAACATTTCCTTTCTACTTTTAAGATGGGGGTAGGAGGAGAAATTATTGGGGTGAACAGCTTTCAGTTGATACCAAGCACATCCATGTGGAACCCAGTTACTATATCTGGGTGTTCAGTGGAAGCAGCTGAAGAGGAATTAAAGGTGGGTTGGCAGCTCTAACAGGAAACCTCCGTTGCTACGGGTGATACTGAAGACCAGTGGGAGGGAATTAGAACAGGAACTTCTTCTCCCCACAGAATGGGAACCGTGAAGGAGAAAGACACCCAAGGGAGCTTAATCCCTTGTGAAACCAAGTACTCTTTGTAAATATGTTAGAATTCCTCTAATGTGTTTCTGTGCTCCTTTGTTTATTGTGGTTTTCAGATTGCTCCACTGGAAAGCTTCTTAGGACATACTCTGCCAGGTGTGGGGAGGAGTTTGTCTTATTTTGTGATTTTCCAGAGCCACAGAAATCCCATTTCTACCACAGAAGTCAACTCTCACCAACGCAAAGCTCTGAACACCTGCCCTGCAGTGGTAGTAAGAACCTATCTGATGTCCAATGGTACCTACAACCTCCAAACAGAGATCCACTAGTAGAAATTACACAAAACTATCCTCACGTGATCCAGGACAAGAGCACCCTTCATTTCTTGACCACAGAGATGAATCATGCTGGGTCATATATTTGTAGACCTAGGATTAGGTAAGTCCCAAGTACATTTCTATCTGAAAACATTACCAAATCCTTTACTATCTGGATATAACATCTGTGTTCACAGGACCTTGTTAACTTTCCTAGGAGCCCCAAGGATGAGGCCTGTTGTGTCAAGATGATCTTAGAAGTTAAACCCAAGACAAATATGTCCTGTGGGAGCTCCATACCGCATGAAAAACTCCTTCTTCTTGGTAGCATGGACTCCATTTATTGCCCCAGTCTCAGCCACCAAAGTGATACACAAAGTCCAGAGGTGACCTGGTACCAGGTAAGAATGACTTCACTGAAACTGATGCCAGAGCTTAGTTGTTATGGTAGCATCTCCTTATGTAATTTATAGAAATGTGAGTCTGAACCTGAGCTCTAGAGCTTCCCAAAGACTGGCCTCACGCCTACAGAGAAGACCTGACTTTCTAAAGCAGTTTTCCCCTAGGTAGCCACAGAGTCCAATGTTCCAATTATTAGAACCATCGTTTTGATCAGTGTCAGTAAATTTTCTAAAATTCAAGTCCATTACATGTGAGGTTAAGATATAAACTTATGAACACCCACTCATTCAGAAGACCAGATTTGTTCAATTTTACTGCCTTTGGAAAGCAAAGGGCATTGCTAGGGTGAAAGGAACACCCAACAAGCATGTCTTGAAGGGTTTCTGAAAGAAGTAGGAGACTGGAATACTTTCCAAAGAGGACACCTCTGGGAAGACAGTTAAGGCAAGCACCTGGTAGCCTGGGTGACACGTGTATTGCACAGGTGAGTCAGTGGGGAGGGAGGGCAGTGCTAAGAGAAAAAGGGAACAGGAATCAGGAAAAGACAAGTTTCAGAATGATTCTGAGTTATGAACCACATGTGAGTAAACTTCATAACAAAAACATTTCCATTGTATTTTATAGTTTTTCTAAGTCCTAACAGATGTATAAATGCCGCGTAAGCATCTCTTCCAAAGTCTGGGAATGTCAGTTGACCCAGGGTGGTGGAATCTGGGAACAGAATTTAAATCACCTCCTACATTTGTAATAATTGGCTTTTTAAATATTTATTTATTTATTTGGTAGTGTCGGGTCTTTGTTGCGGCAGGTGGGCTCCTTAGGCAGGCTCACGGGCTCCTCAGTTGTGGCTCACTCCCTCCTTAGTTGTGGCATGTGAACTCTTAGTTGCGACATGCATGTGGGATCTAGTTCCTGGACCAGGGATTGAACCCAGGCCCACTGTATTAGGAGCATGGAGTCTTAACCACTGCGCCACCAGGGAAGTCCTATGATAATTGTTTGAAGTTCAATACTTTGCTTTAAGAAATCATGCAAAATTTTAAATTTGACTTCCAAAGATATCTGTTTGTTAATATAAAAATATCATTTTAAATTGTCCCTGATCAAAGTCCAGAAAGTGGTCCATGTTTATCTGTCGGCTTTTCGTACCCCCAAACTTAGCAATCAGAGTCTCCTGGAGGTAAAATTACCATTGGGTGAGACAATATTTCCTCACTTGATTCTCTTGAGATTCAGTGACAACTGGTGTTATTATGTCCCTCCTAGAAAGAACTGTACAGGGAGGGTGAGTGTGTGCTTAAGGTCTCAATTTTATATTTTAAAATGACACAGAAAATGTGCTGCCCTCAATAAAATCCTAATTTAAGAAGCACCTCACTAATTATTAGAGAAGTGCAATCAAAACTACCATGAGGTCCCACCTCACACTGGTCAGAATGGCCGTCATCAAAACGTCTACAAATAGCAAATGCTGGAGAGGTGTGGAGAAAAGGGAACCCTCCACCCTGTGGATGGGAATGTAAATTGGTGCAGCCACTATGGAGAGCAGTATGGAGGTTCCTTAAAAAACTAAAAATAGAGTTGCCATGTGATCCAGCCATCCCACTCTTGGGAAAGTTGGAAAAACCTCTAATTTGAAAAGACACATGCGCCCCAATGTTCATTGCAGCACTATTTACAATAGCCAAGATACGGGAGTCAACCTAAATGCCCATCAACAGATGAATGGATAAAGAAGGTGTGGTACATATACACACAATGGAATATTACTGAGCCATAAAAAGAATGAAATCATGCCATTTGCAGCAACATGGATGGACCTAGAGATTGTCATACTAAGTGAAGTCAGAAACAGAAAGATAAATACCATAGGATATCACTTATATGTGGAAGCTAAAATATGACAAAAATGAACTTATTTACAAAAAAGAAACAGACTCGCAGACATAGAAAACAAACTTATGACTACCAAAGGGGAAAAGAGGGGAGGGATAAATTAGGAGTTTGGGATTAGCAGATACACACTACTATATATAAAATAGATGAACGGCAAGGTCCTACTGTATAGCATAGGGAACTCTATTCAATATCCTGTAATAAACTATGATGGAAAAGAATATGAAAAAGGACATATATATATGTAACGTGAATCATTGTGCTGTATAGTAGAAACGAACACAACATAGTAAGTCAACATACTTCAATTAAAAGAAAAGAAACACGTTAATTTCATAACCTCTAAAATGAGGTTGGTAAGAATAGCCGATGGTTCTGTTCATTATTTTCAGTTCACTCTTAAGAACAAAACTTCCCATGGTTCAAAAGTATTTGTAATCTGGGATGACAGATGCCTTCCTACGTCAAGGTAGGCTGTTCCCAAACCAGGCTTGCCCCGTTATTTAAAATGAAAATGCATTTGAATTTTCAACGATGGTATCCCTGAAATGAAAGCTATTTTCACTTTCTGGTAAAGCAGAAGCCACACGGTAGTTGCCAGCTTTCTGCATATGCTGCTCTTAGGAACGAAACCCCCATGTTCTATGACATTCACAAAAGGAAGCTTTATTTCTCTTCTCTGGGGCCTCGACTGCAAGTGTCAGGATGTGTTTAATGGTGACTAGGCATCTGTCTTAAAAGTAGGCAAAGCGTAGCTGTTGTTAAAATTGTATCTTCTGACGGAGATTTGGACAGGTCATTATTTAGGTTATGTTTCATGGATTGCATGAAATTCATGAGTTGCACGTGTGTGGACACGTGCTTACACACACACAGGCACACACACACAGACAGTATCCTGGAAAGTCACAGACCTCATGGAAGTATCACTACAAGTGATGCCATAGGCAGGAAATAATACCCAATGTTCCTTTTCTTCATGCTAAACCACAGATACTCAGGTGAAGGGTGGCTCACACTTAAGAGTATCTCAAAACCGACAACACTAACACTGGCTGAGAGGATGAAAACACGGTGGCACTGAATTCACATGAAACTGCCGACCAGGGATGAACCTGCCGGTTGTATAGAACAACCACGCGAAATAAATCCATGTGCTGTAGTCTCTGGGGGGGTTCCAAAATATTTTTAATAGACACCTCAAAAAATTTAGACTTGGAGATTCGTAACTGAAATATTGAACGATGAAGAAGTCAGCATAAAGGGAATTATCTGTTTTTCATTCTAATACTATTTTCCTAATTCATAAAAATATAATGGGAATTCCCTGGTGGTCCGGTGGTTAGGACTCTGTGCTTCCACTGCAGGGGGCCCGGGTTCGATCCCTGGTCGGGGAACTAAGATCTCGCAGCGCAGCCAAAAATAAGTTAATTAATTAATTAATTACAATAAAAATATAATGAAAAATAGCTTTAGCGTAAGCAGACTTCGTCTTAGATGATATTACATTAATGGGAGGGCGTTTTCGGTTCTTTAGCTAAATGAATCTTTGACACCAGGCAGAATTCTAACATAGGGCAGTGGGAGAGGCTCTTCTGCAAGGGTCTGGGGCACCGAGACATGGGTGCCTGTGACATGGCTGTGACGTCCTGGCGGTAAGACTGTGCCTGAGTGACTTTTCCATTGGTGGTTTAAGTCAACCTCATTCACATGCCACTGTGCTGACATGGCTGCTGGGTCATCTCTGAACCCTGAGTTCTATGGAATTTTCGCACGTAGACCTGCCACTTCTCATTTCCTTTGGCCTCGTTCTCCTTGTCCCTGGCACCTGGTGGCATCCCGCGAGCCCAGGGACGTGGAGAGCTGGTAAGTATGGTGAGACTTGCCAGACCAAAGGTTGATGCAATTCCTGCTGGGAAGAGGTAAAAGTCATTTAGATTCGATGTTTGGAAGCTGTTTCCAAGGTCCATACATTGGCCCATTCGATTGTTCTCACTGTGAAATTTCAGAATCCTGGGCAACTTCCTACGGTGTGTACAATGCTACAATCCGCAGGCTGTCACATGTGTCAGTCCTCTCTGGGACTCACTGATGCTCTTTATACAGGATCACACTGACTGATGCTCCTGCTGCTGTATTTTGCTCTTGACCGTTTCCCATCTGAGCAAAACAAAGAATTTCCTGTGTGGCCTCATTAGCACGTCTCTCTCCTACTAGGATCATTTGTGATTATGTTATTAGATCAGCTTCCCATCATTCTTGACACAAATTTCTTGCCCCTTATCTCTTCGATGTTTTGTTTGAGTTCCATCCCATAAAGTCTTGATGATACACACTAAGCCATACTTATCTTTTTATTAAAAAAAGTCAGGCCCACTTTGTAATCACTCATCCTCCCTATGGCCCAGCTGCAGCCTGGTTCCAACTCTGCATCCCCTCCTCTGCATTCATTTCTCATGTGATTTACGACACACCTCCACACCAGTTTCTGTTCTTTGTATGTTATTACCATGTTCTCTAGAAATTTCATCTCTGAATTTTACCCCGTGCCCTGAAGCTTCCTTTTAAAATGTTCTTGATAGATGTTTAACCTTGTCAGTCCCACCTCTTGGCCTTGTTTTACTTCCTACCTGCAGCTGCCCAGCTCTGACCAGTTCTGACCCTCTTCTCAGCTCCTTGACAACCTACTGGAAATTCTTTCTTGGGCCACAGGAACCACACCAGAGACTTGGGGGAGGGGAATTTCTGCTTCTACGAGTCATCAAGCAAAGGGGAAGGGAAATTCCTCAATCAGAACATGAAACTCAGAATCAGAAGAACGTAGATACATTCTCAGGCCTCTCACGAGCTATATGGTATAGAACAAAACACAAACTTCAGAACCTCGGTGTTCTCATCTATAAAATGGAAGACATAGAATCTGTGCAAGTCAGAGAATCCTTTTTTTTTTTAAATCTGTTTTAAAGGGCAGTTATTTCCTTCTGCCTCATTTATCTATTTATTTATTTTTATTTTTGCTGTGCTGGGTCTTCGTTTCTGTGCGAGGGCTTTCTCCAGTTGCGGCGAGCGGGGGCCACTCTTCATCGCGGTGCACGGGCCTCTCACTGTCCCGGCCTCTCTTGTTGCGGAGCACAGGCTCCAGACGCGCAGGCTCAGTAGTTGTGGCTCACAGGCCCAGTTGCTCAGCGGCACGGGGGATCCTCCCAGACCAGGACTCGAACCCGCGTCCCCTGCATTAGCAGGCAGATTCTCAACCACTGCGCCACCAGGGAAGCCCCGCAGAGAATCCTTTGAATGTTCATACGAGATACACATGAGAAATAACTTTGTAGTCTACATAGGTAATGAGTTCTTACTATTGATATTTTGTTATTTTTGTTGTTTATCTCTTCTCTTTTGACTGCAGTGGTGAAAGATATATTGCTAGTACTCTTAGTAGGAAATTGGAAAGCCAGGTGCTGTACAGAGGTTAGAGGATTAATGATTATAAGATTAATGATACACTGATACCCCATCATTCAATAAATACTACTGTGCCCCTACCACTTCCTAGCCCCTAAAGATACAAGGGTGATTATGATAGTCTTTGCTTAAATTTACAAGAGTTTCCACAGTCAAAAAAGAGCTGCCAGTCATTTTTCTAAAAATGTCCGATCATCTGACTCTTACACTTCCAAACCTTTCTTCCAACTGACTTGCATTTATTCACCCCTTATTCACAAAGACCTTGTTCTTGCTGGCCTGCTTGCTGTATCCTGGAGACACAAAGATCAAACACATCTACTTGCATCAGCCCTTCCACCTTGGCCTTGTTTCCTACATGCAGGCTTTGCTTCAGGTGTTCCTAAAATGTCAATTGCGTTCTTCTTTCTTTTTTCTTTTTCAAATTCTTTTCCCATGTAGTTGCCACATAATAGTCAGCAGAGGTCGCTGTGCTATGCAGTAGGTCCTTGTTGGCATTTACTGATTCCTGCATACCCTTCAAGTCTCGGATTACACTGGGGGGAGAGTCCCTACTTTTCCTATGAGGCAGAGCCACCTGAGTGTGCTATACTCTGGCTTACTGCTCAGACGCGCATCCTTAGGCTGAGAGCTCGCTCAGAGGAGGGATCTGTGTTTATTCCTCCCAGTGTGTCCAGGACCAGCTAAATGTCTTGGCACAAAGGCTGCCCTCGACAACTCACAGGAGGAGACACCCAAATGCATCATTACTATAAAAGGGCTATCGTGGGCTTCCCTGGTGGCGCAGTGGTTGAGAGTCCGCCTGCCGATGCAGGGGACACGGGTTCGTGCCCCGGTCCGGGAGGATCCCACGTGCCGTAAGCGGCTGGGTCCATGAGCCATGGCCGCTGAGCCTGCGCGTCCGGAGCCTGTGCTCCGCAACGGGAGAGGCCACAACAATGAGAGGCCCGCGTACCTCAAAAAAAAAAAAAAAAAAGGCTACCGTGATGATGGAGCAGAGGTCACTGAGCCTGCTCGGGGAGACTTGATAACTTCTCTCCGTGAGAGCCACCCCTTCAGTTGGATTTGAAAAATGAGCAACAGCCTTCCCAGTGGGGAAAGGTGGTGGGAGACATGCTGATTAAGAAAGAACGTGGTTATGTAGGGAATGACAGATGGGTAGAGGGGCAGAAGCAGGAAATGAGTCGGGGAAGGAATGCCAAGATCAGGCTGTGAAGAATTTTAACCTTTACCCTCAAGGCAAAGGAGTGTCAATGAGAGATTCTAAGTAGGAGAGAGAAATGTTCATAATTGAATTTTAGTTCTCGCTCAACTTTGAGTCCACTAGGAGTTAAATAATTGTTCCTGAATCCCAGTCCTTCTTTGTCAAAGTTAGATACATCTGTTTAGTTACTTACTTAATGTTTTCAATTTAACATTTTTTCTTTTATTCGAGTGAAATTTATTTAAAGAAGAAACTTTATGTAAGCCCAATACACAGAAAATCTATATCAATTTCCAGAAATATAAATACACGTGTTTTTAAAAAATTCATTTAGGTATCGACCACTTAGACCACTATGACTTTTCTAGAGTCTAGGGGCCTGAATCTCGCTTTGGGCTTTACCAGGTGAAACAGCTCTTGCTGGGCTGTCTTCATCTCCACATGTAATTGTCTTTGAAAATGCTTCTCGTTTCAAGTAAGAATCTTACAGATATAGTTTTGAGCAGAATCTTTTATAGCTTGGGGGTGTTATGTTCTGCAATGTCCTTATATCAGACTGACCTTCCCCCTTCCTTGGTTCAAATTTGTGAAGTTTCACTATAGGTGAGCTTAATATTAATAGTAATTCTCTGGTTACATTATTTAATTTTCTTGTCTCTTGGATTAGAATGGAAAACTACTCTCTGAAAAAAGGAGCAACCCAATTAAAGTGGATGACGTTTACGACCATCACCAGGGCACATACGTGTGTGATCACACTCAATCAGATAATTCAAGTTCATGGACAGTCAGAGCTGTTGTTCGAGTGAAAACCATCGGTAAGTGAGGTTTGTGGTTTCAGTATTTGAGATTTCAACCCCAATTACCCAGTTAAAGTTATCTTCTTTGGCTTAGTGATATTTTTCCTTTTTCTGTGGTGAGGAAGGAGACACTCATAGCCTACAGTCACGTAAAGCCTGGAATGTTGGTGAACATCAATTTCCCATTCACCTAGATTCCATCCTCCAAGGAAGGCCTAGTTCTGGGTCATATTCAAGTTGTCACAGGTTGGGTTTTCTACGCATGGATTCTGGTTTGTTTTGTGATAAATTAAAAAACAATATCAAAGGCTCATGTAAAGAAATAAACAAGATTAAAGATTTTACATATAAGAGATAATAAATTAAAAAACAATGTTAAATATTTCACACCCAGAAATAAGTAACACTCGTGTACCTATCACGAGCTTTAATAATGGTTTTTCCATCTCACGGTTTCTTTGTCGAAACAAAACAATACAGACACAACTTGAGGCCTTCCCACTTCCTCTCTTTGCAGATGTAGCCCACTCTTAGCTTATAATCCTTTCCATTTATGTTTTATGCTTTTTCTACATATGTAATGTATCCATTAATAAAACAGAATATTGTTTTATGTTATAAAATGTGTTTTGTGTTATAAACACATGGTATTGTTCATAGACATTGTTTTGCTAATTTATACCCGCATCAGCAATGAACAGATTCCCATTATTCCCAAGTCATATTTGGTGGTTTCAGACTTTGGTGTCAAGTGGACCCTCTTTTTTTCAGACCAATTTACGTTTCCCTGACTACGAATGAAGTTGAATGTCTTGCCATTTGCTTACTGGCCCGTTGAGCTTATTCTTCTGTGACTTGTCTGTTTTTGGCCCAGGCTTTCCCTTGGGTCATTCTTATTAGATTTACAAGTGTAAAGCATGGCTAAACTGTATGATGTAATCAATTTAAGCATGGCCTCTATCAAAACATAACGGTACAGAATGGTTGACTCTGCTCTTAGTAAATATAGTAATCAGTTTTACTTCCTCTTCTTTCATTGCAAGATACAAACCACATGGGGCATCTGAGACCAAGTCAAACTCCCCTGCTTACTTCCGGGCCCTGGCACTCTGCAATACGTTAGACCTCATCAATTTACATTTATATGAGATTGTTGCTTGGACGAGGGGTTAGAAGGCAAATACCCAACTTGGACCACTTGCCCCTCCAGGCCTGGTTGCTCTCTCCCTCGGGCATGATAACTTGCCCATCAAACTTTCAGGGGCAGAATCTGCTTTTCTCTCTCCCAGAGGATGCTTTGCAACCTCTGTCACATCTTTTTAAGTCTTCTCTGTCGTCATTCCTGTCTTCCTCATTTACTCATTCGTTCTTTCATGTATTCATTCTTACACCAGTATTTGTGGAACATGTGATATGTGTCAGGCACTGGGCTTGGTGCTAAGGTTGTAAGAATGAGCACCTGGACACTTTCTCTGGCCTCCCAGAACTTACCGTCTCGTGGGGCAGACAAAGAAGAAACAGGCTACTACAGTTCGGTGTGATGAGTGGAGAGAAAGGGAAGCAGCGGGGCGTGTGGGGGACACACAAACCCAGACCTGGGTACCCCGAGGCTGGGTGAGAACTGAGGGGTGAAGACAAACTAGCCCAGTGAAGGTGGAAAAGATGCCGTTCCAGGCAGAGGGAGCAGCGTAGTTAACATCCAGGAGCTGAGAGACAGCATGGTGCTTTCCAGGGAGAAAGAGAGGGTCAGTTGAGGGTATCTGGAAGCAGAACAGACATCACACTGTTCTAGTAAGTTTGGACTTTATCCAAGGAAAAATGGGGAGCCATTGAGGGTTCTACGTGGGAGAGTGTCATGAATAGATCTGGATTTGAGATAGATCACTCTTGTTATGTAGAACATGGGTTTGGGGGTGGGGCGACGAGGGAGACAGAAGAATTAGGAGGCTGCTGTGGGTCAAGCAGGCAACTGCTGATGGTGGCCTGAACTAGGAGTGGCAGTAGGAATGGAGAGAAGAGAGAAAACTCCAGAAATACTTAGGAAGTTACACATGAAACGCTTTGGGAATTGGGAGTGAAAAGAGGGAAAAGGAGGGGTCCAGTATGAGAGCCAGGTTTTACGCTGGGCAACGAGGTGGACTTTCTATAACATATTGAGAGAAGATGGGATGGGATGGGATGGGATGGGATGGGGTTGGATGGGATGGGATGGGTAGGGGTGGGATGGGATACATAAGGGTGGGAAGGGATTGGATGGGAAGTGGTGGAATAGGATGAGATGGGATGGAAGTGGAAGGGGTAGGATGGGATGGGATGGAAGTGGAAGGGGTAGGACGGGATACATAAGGGTGGGAAGGGATTGGATGGGAAGTGGTGGAATAGGATGGGATGGGATGGAAGTGGAAGGGGTAGGATGGGATGGGATGGAAGTGGAAGGGGTAGGACGGGATACATAAGGGTGGGATGGGATTGGATGGGAAGTGGTGGAATAGGATGGGATGGGATGGAAGTGGAAGGGGTAGGACGGGATACATAAGGGCTGGTGTAAGGCACGGGTGGGGGGGGCCGCAGATTTGAATCATGTTCTAAAAAGATGTCTCTGGTCACTCTTTGAGTAGACTTAGCAGAGGTGATTAGGAATGGCTTTACATGTGTGTCAACAGAACATGTTGATGGAGTTTATGTGCAAGATGAAAGAGGGAAATCAATGCCGGATTACTTTTCTGGCATGATGAGTTGGTAAACAGTGGCACCATGTAATGAGACAGAAAAAATACTGAAAGAGAAGCAGGTCTGAGGAAGAAATTCAGTGTTAAGCTTGAAAGGACTTTGATTCATCAAGTCACCATGACAAGTGGGTATTTGGATAAACCAGTCTGGGATACAGGCTACTACATTGGGAGATGTGAATGTGAGGGTGGCCGCCGGCACGATATCTAAAGCCGAGGGAGAATGGGGTCACGTGGGGATGGAGTATAGAGAGGAGAGAGCCTAGAACATCCAGCACTGGGAGGCACGGGGGCGGAGAAGCATCCCCACAGGAGATGGAGAAGCAGTGTAAGAACAGAGAGTAGCTATCCCAGGGCTCAGCGATAAAGTGTCCCAAGAAAGAGGGAGTGACGCATGGCCTCATATGGTGAAGCCTGGAAACTGCTCCTTGGATTTGGGAAGAGGGAGGTCATTATTTACATCAGCAAGTGGGTATCAGTGGCAAGGTGGGGAGGGAGCAGTAAAGGAAGTGAAATTGATGATGTAGGCGAGAGAGCATTTTGAGGGCCAAGAACTTTCATAGGGAAGAGAGGCCTGGAGCGTGAGCTGCCCCACAAGGAGAGTAGGTGGAATGAAGACCACAAGGAGAGACCGGGGAGACGTGATACTCACAAGAAGCGCGGAGGAGGAGAAGCCCATAGCGCTCAGGGGAGTGAGTGGAGAGGGGGGAGGCGAGCCTCAGAGCACAGAAACGTGCACCCCGAAGAGGAGAGGAGAGCATGCCCAGCAGCACCCAATGCTACTGAGAGGGAAAGCAGACTAAAAACTCAGCCGTGGGCTTCCCTGGTGGCGCAGTGGTTGAGGGTCCGCCTGCCGATGCAGGGGACGCGGATTCGTGCCCCGGTCCGAGAGGATCCCACATGCCGCGGAGCGGCTGGGCCTGTGAGCCATGGCCGCTGAGCCTGCGCGTCCGGAGCCTGTGCTCCGCAACGGGAGGGGCCACAGCGGTGAGAGGCCCGCGTACCAAAAAAAAAAAAAAAAAAAAAAAAACTCAGCCGTGCCCAGTGGATTTAGGTGCAAGGAGGTGACTGGTGACTTTGGCCAAAGCGGTTTCAGTGGAGTGATGGGGGCAGAAATCAGACTTCACGGGAGGGGAAGGGAGGGAGGAAACGAGCACACAGCGCTCTTTCAACAACTTGGCTGGGAAGGGAGGAGAATGAGTGGGGCAGGGGTATAAGGTGAAGGGTTTTTTCCTCTTTTTTTTAAGATGGAGAGACTGAGAGTGGATAAATGCTGAGGGGAAGGAGAGAGAGACAGAGTCAAAGATACAGGAGGAAGCTAATGTAATTGAGGGAAGGAGGTCCCTGAGAATTAAGAGAGAACAATTCCAGAAGAGAGGTGACGAAGTTTCCTTTCTTAGGAGATGGGACATCTTCAGGAGGGAGTTTGACAGTGGAGGCATATGTGAAAGTTTGTGGCAGGAAGCTGAGGGATAAAATGATTCATGAAGGGCTGAGCTCACCTTTATTTTCAAACAAACCATGAACTTGAGGATGGAGGGAGGGGTGGGCTCCAATCTGGCTAACCTGTGCATTCTCTCAGGTTCGTCCTCCTTCCTGTGGGATTACTCAGCCGGATGCACCAGAAAACAGTCTTGGAGGAGAAGATGGGGTGGGGTTTCACATCTGCAATGGGCCCGCGGGGCTGGCCTGGAAGGAGGGTCCCCCTGGGCGGGTATGGATTTATCAAGGACTCAGGTTTCGCTAGCACCTGCAACCTGATGTCACAGTCATTTCTGGAGGCGTGATTTTCACATGGAGACTTGAGTCTCTAGCCTTGTACATTATGGCTGAAATTTGAAAAGGAAGTTCCAAAACATTTAGATCAGAGTGTGACCGTGCGTTCAAATCTTCAGGAAGCAGGCCTTCGGATTTCCCAGTGCAAATAATAATTTTTATTTTCATCTTTTAGTGAAGAACACGAATCTCAAACCAGATATTCTGGATCCCATCAAGGACACCCTGGAAGTAGAACTTGGTAAGGTGGGTGGTGTCATCACCCTTGAATGACACTTTGCTTCTGGGAGCAGGTCTAAGTGTGTTACAGTGAAGAGCGTCGGGATTTCAAATTAAACAGAATTGGGGGTGAATCTAGCCTCGGCCACTGACTCGGTCTGTGATCTTATACAGCTATTTAATCTTCTGAAGCCTCAGGTTATAAATCTGTAACTAGACAAAATAGAACTGACCTCACAAGGTGGCACTGAGAAATATGGGATGATGTATTGATATATTAGGGGACTTGTATGTGAGGCATGATCAATAGATTTTTTTTTTTTTTTTAAGATTCTTCCTTACTCCACCCAGGAACAGTGGGTTACACAGATTGGTTAGGTTCATTGATTAAATCTATAAATTTAATCAGTTAACCAACTTAGGTAGCCTTAACCCTTACGAATACAGCGTTTGGTCTAGCCTTTAAGATAAATTGTAGGAGAATACTACAACCCT
Organism: Pseudorca crassidens; assembly: GCF_039906515.1. NCBI lineage: Eukaryota > Metazoa > Chordata > Mammalia > Artiodactyla > Delphinidae > Pseudorca > Pseudorca crassidens. The sequence continues at coordinate 5,106,045 of NC_090309.1, read as the reverse complement.
TGCTCAAATAAGCTGTATTCCAAATTAGTGTCTTCTTTGGGGTAGAGGGGGAAAGTGACTTCCTGTGGTCCCCTTTGATTTTGTCAGCTTCAGTAACATCTACATGTTCCCACATAGCCAAATAGGAACTGTTCTCTTCAAAACCAAGTGCTGGTTGTTTCAATAAAGTAAGTGTTCTTTTAAGTGCTAATAAGATATTTATCGTTGTAGAAAGAAAGGTAAAAGTAGATATTATGGTAAAAGGCCACTGGGTGGCGGTTTCCTTTAAATGCTAATAAGATGTTTATCATTATAGAAAGAAATGTAAAAATAGATATTATTAAATCACCACTAGGTGGCGGTAGCGGTGTACCCTGATTATGAAATAGAAATAACAGTACGGGCAAAATCACAAGAATGAAAGGAAGGAGGAAAGAAGCAGGGAAAACATTAATTAATTCAAAAATAGCCAAGTTACACAAGGTACCAATGAATTTTAAAGTATTACTGTGGGGAAAGCATTATTAAGGTGCAAAGGTGAGTTTTCAAATGGAGTCCCTAAACATTTCACGGTTAAAATATTGAGTTTGAGGCAGAGCATATCTGGATACCCCTTACAGAGAAAATGGGCAGAAAGAGGGTAGCGTAGTTACATGCATGTCAGTCCACAGTGTAACGTTCAAAATACTCAGCTGAATATCTAAATACTCTCTGCTTTAAACTACATGCCGCCCAAACCTCAGGATTTTCGTTTAATATGCAAATGCTAGTTAGTATTTCTGTACTGGCACCCTTGTACTACTTCAACAGCAGCGTCGGAAGACAGAGCTGGTCCCTGAAACTGCTCATTTTCCTGGCGTTTATCCTTAAACCACATCAGAACCCGTAGTGCTGTGACCATGCCCATCTTCGTTTGCAGAAATGTAGTCAGAGGTTTGAGATCTAAGAGCTGCCCAGTAGAGACAAACATCCCTGGTTTTACCTGTTTCCGAATGAGAGACAGGTGGACGTTTGGCTTTGTCTGGTACACCTGTTTTACCTGTGAACCTGACTGCCTCAGGGAACAGTTTCCAGATGGTGTCTTCCTCCCGCACGGGACAAAGTGTTCTCACGGGCTTCCTTCCTGTGTTCTGTGGCCCTTTTTCCAGGAAAGCCTTTAACTCTTAACTGCACGGCCCGATTTGGCTTCGAAATAAACTTTAAGCCTGTGATAAGATGGTACGTCAAAGATTCTGACCAGGAGTGGGAAGTCCCAACACCTGAGGGGAGAAGGTAAGAAGGAAATGAGCGAACTTATTCTTTGCGACTCACACTAAAAGCATTCACCTTTAGAACCCCCTGAAATGTACACACAGAGCTGAACAAACAGATGGAGTTGGTGTGGCCACTAGCGCCAGCTAGTCGTGCAAATAAAACTATAGAAATGCAAGGCGTGAGTTAATTTTAAGCTTGGGGGCCACATGCAGTTTCACAGAGGGCCATAGAATGCAATATTTCCGTTGTGGTTTTTTTTTATTGTTATTTTTTATTTTATTTTTTATTTTTGGCCGCACAGCTTGTGGGATCTTACTTCCCCGAACAGGGATTGAGCCCAGGTCTTAGGTAGTGAAAGTGCTGAGTCTTAACCACTGGACCACCGGGACATTCCCCCCACCTTTTTCTAAAATAATCTTTTTATTTTATTTTTTACATTTTTTATCAGCTGTTTTAAAGTTCAATTTGTAGTAACAATTTGATGTGGCTACTTTGCCCACCAAACCAACCAGCAGACGTAACAACCCATGCTGCTTGACTAGACTTAGCCTATGGAACAAACGGGAAAGGGTTCTGCACCCTAGCCAGCCATTCTCCATTGCCCCCTGTGCCGTCCATCCAGAGTGGGCCGAGTCAGGGCCCCAGTGTTGGCGTCCTTAACGGTCCGGAGCGTATGCAGAGAAAATGGCACAATAATAAGCGATCTGACCGAAAATATGAGAAATGAGGAATAGTTGATGCAATCCAACCTGGAGAAGGAGACCCAGAGGTGAGATCGCTGTCTTTTTTTGGGTTTTTTTAGGCATATCTACAGCAGCTTCATTTACAATAGTCAAAAATTAAAACACGGTTACATTCATTCATACAGTGGATTATTATTCAACAATAAAAAGAACAAACTGACTAGAGAAGGAAAAACTAATCTAAGGTGAAAAAAATCAGCACTGTTATTCCTTCTGGTAGGCTAGGCATTGGCTGGAAAGGGATACAAGAGAACTTTCTGGGAAGTTGGAAATGTTCTATACCCTAATAACCATTTGTCAAAAGTATACAGCTAGGGACTTCCCTGGTGGCCCAGTGGTTAAGACTCCGCCTTCCACTGCAGGGGCACAGGCTCTATCCCTGGTCGGGGAACTAAGATCCCTCATGCCATGCATGAGGGAAAAAAAAAAGTATACACCTAGACTGTGCACTTCAAGGTAGGTAAATATTACCAAAAAGAACCATATAATGACAATGGAGTAGGTGTAGGGAATTAGTGAAGGCTTAAATAATACCAAAATGGCTGAGGTATAACTGAGGTATAACTGATAACTGAGGTATCATTTTATTGTTGTCTGCATATGTTAAACTATAACTTTTAAAGAAATTAAAGAAAGAAGAGATAGTCTTACATTTGCCCAGACATTTGCCAACTACAGTCACCCTCGTTCTTTCCCGTAGATCTGATGACTGTTGTAATGTGGGATCTCTGTCTTGAAGTACTTGGAAGCTATTAAGTTGTATGAGAAACTGGACTTAGTTTGCAACCCAGATTAGTGGGAAGAATTTACTGGGAAGACAGTTTGGCTCAATGGAAAGTAAAACTCTAGACAGTTGCAGCTAGAGTTCCTCATTCTCCCAACATCTGTTCCAAAGTAATAGCCTCTGTATTAAGCACTTCCTCCTGGGTTTTAAAACATTTCAACAGACTAATGTAATATCACTTTGAAGAGTATACATCATTTAAAAAATAAAGGATGGGTTTTGGTAACAGTAATCAAATTGAGAAAGAACTTCTAAGACAAGGGAACCCATTGGGTCCCATATTAAGGTGATACTGCATCAGACTTGAAGGTAGTCAAGCATGGTAAAGGGAGAATGCACTGACTATATGCTCTCGGGTTTGAATCTCTGTTTCCCACCTATTTAGCAATGTGAACCTTAACCTCTGCGAGCCTCCACCATGCCATCTGTCATCTATGGATACCAAACTTCACCCCTGTAAGGAGCAAATACGGTAGAGGTGATATGCTTAACACAGCCTCTGGCAGGCAGGAAGCGTCCAGTGAATAAGAGTGGGTATTGTAGGCCCCACACCAAACAGCCTAAAACATCATCCGCAGAGACTATGTTCTTTAATGTGAAGACAGACTGCAGACGGGCAACTTTAGAGAATCCAGACTGTGAATCAGTGCCGAGATTTACACTTCCTGGACAGGGCGGAATGACACAGGCCCAGGAATCACGCTGCCACTTCCCAGCGGTGTGACCTTGGATTGTCACCCAACTTCTTGCCTGTTCTGAGCGGCTCAAGTCAGGATGATCACACCGTTACCCGGTGGGGATCCTGTGAGGACGGAGGAGATTTGATCCTCTCCTCCACGTTTACGCTTGGGGGACCAGAGGACCGTCTGATACACACAGCCCTCAGTAGAAGCTAGTCATCTCTAACATTATTCTTAAATTGTTATGTCTATTCTGAAGGGGAATTCTCAGAGTAAGGAAGATCAGATGAGCCTCGCAAGTAATTATAGTCTAGCGTAAATGCTTAGAATGATGCTTAGCTGATTCAATCGCTTAATAAAAAACGAGCCACCTCTGAGCATCCTCTGTCTTTCTGGCATCTCCTTGTACTGTCTGATCCCACAGCTCTTCTGAAAGCCAAACGGTTATCTACTTACACGTGTTCCAAAAACTGCAAATGGGTGTCAATCTGTGTTACTAAAGGGGTGTGGTATTTTCCCTCCTTTCCTAGTGTTAAATCCACCTTAAAGAATGAAGTCATCGAGCGTGTTGTCTTCCTGAAAGAAGTTACTCAGAGCGATCTTCGCAGGAAGTTCATTTGCTTTGCCCAGAACTCCATTGGGAACACTACCCAGTCCATCCAACTGAAAGAAAAGAAGGGAGGTGAGCCTGAAGGTGGCTGCAGGATGCATGCCCCTGCTTTCACCCGGGAGGAGAGGAACTTTCCCAAGGAAGTAGCCACAGTGATGGTAGCCACTAACATGCTCTAGATGCCAGACAGCATTCTAAGTCAGCAATGTGCTTGTGCTGATTCATTCAGTACCTTGACCGAGGCCACACAACTAGTAAGTTTCACATTGGTGATCCAGAGCTGGTCCTCTTACGAATGTTCTGCATATGGGAGCTGTGTTTGTTCATTCATTCATTCACTCCTTAGTTCATTCACTTACTCATTCATTCATCCTACAAAGACCTACAGAGCATGCCCTGTGTGGCAGGTATCGTACTAGGACCTAGCTCCCTTTCCTATTTTCCTCCCCTGGCTTCCAAATCCAGAGAATGTGATGGTCTGGTGTCGGAGAGTAAAGGAGAAAAAGAGGGGAGAAAGAGTATTCTTGTTCAGTTTAGGAGTGATATGTGTACATCACAGATCATAGCCTCTTAAAGCTAGAGAGGAAATTCCTGGTAAGGAATAACTCTTAAATTTCTTTAAGAAGATGCTCAGAGATGGAGGTGATATCATTCATTCAGTTAGTAGAGATGAGAGAACAAGCAGGTTCTGAATGCTTGTGAGGCTTAAATAAGACACATTTGGTGGGTGCTCCGTAGAGGTGGGTCAAAGGTGCCACGTGTTAGGTACGGTGGAGGTGAGAAAGCCAGTCAGATGTGGCTCTGGGCTTCAGGGAGTTTAGACTGTAGTAGGGTCGATAACACGTGACAATAGTTTACAGTATGCAATAAGAGGGACAGAAATGGGTTGTGTGGAAGCTTATAGGAGAAAACGATTTAAAAAACGAGTTTTTATCAGTTTCCCAGCCACCCCAATCAGAAACGACCCATTACCCTGGGTTTTCTTGAGTTCATTTTATGGTAATTCCCTCAAGATGTGATTTAAGATGTGTCCAGATTCAAGAGAAATGTTTCCAGTAGATTTTGATAAAAAATAATAGGGCTGGAAAAGGTGCTGGGCTGGCCTGAATGTGGCCTTATAGGGGAGGCGGGTGTTGGAGGGGACGCGGCCCCTGTACCTGCTCACGGCCGCCGCGTCTCCGCAGTGGTGTTCCTCTACATCCTCCTTGGCACCGTCATGGCCCTGGCAGGTGTGCTGACCACAGGTGCGCTCTTCTACATGTACTGGATTGAAATAGTGCTGCTGTACCGAACCTACCAAAACAAGGATGAGACCCTCGGGGGTAAGATGACCCAACTCGCCTCGGAACTGACTTAGAGGGAGGGGCTTGAGAAATGGATGTTCCACGATGGAGAAGGTCATGACCCTCGGGCTCTGAGACCCTCCTGCAGGTCTGGCGGCTTCACACCTGGGAAGGGCTGGGAGCCCAGGGGAGAAACAAATTCTCTTCATCCCAGTTACTAGGAATCTTGCCAACGATGTTATTGTAGGGCACATTGGACTTGAAAATAACTCTCCACTCACCAACCTGAAGCAAGATGGCAGATGACTTACCATCTCCATGCCTCACTTTTCTCTTCTGTAAAGTAGGGTTGTAATCACAATCACAATGAATGCAATGTGGGCTCTTTGAGTTAAGACATATTGAGCATTTAGAACAGCATGTAGCACATGGTAAGCACTCAGTGATGCCGGCTCCAGCTCTCATTACCTCTTGAGGACTGAGTGCATGCCAGGCTTATGTATCAGCTGCTGGAATCGTCACCGAAATCCTACACGCCAGGCAGAGGCGTGAAGTCTGTGCCCCCAGTGGAACTGCTAGGGGATGTTAGAGGTTGGGATGGACCCCAGGCAGTTAGGTTTAGAGCCCCATTAGCTATTGCCTCAGTTAACTTCTTCTGTAAAGTGAGGGGCTTGGGGATGTGGAAACGTCCCTAAAAGAGGGACGTTCTGGAAAATACTAGCAGTGGCACTCTCCACGAAGTATGTCAGTTTTCCCATGAGACAGGTTAATAGTGTTTATTAACATTTGCTTCTTTCGACTAGAAGAGCTGCTGGTGTGTTTTTCTAGTCCCGGAAGGCTCAAAGGTTAGAACGTTGGCAGTTTTAGTGAATGAGTCTATTGCTTCTGCTGGATTCCAGGGACAATTAAATACTTACCTAATTGGGATGCCCCTTTACACGCACACCAGTGGTTTCCCCACACTAGGAACTCAGTGAAGAGCTGTCAGATCACTGGGAAAAGGGGCAGCACAGAAATGCAGCAGTCACACTTTTCTTTAGACCAATGATTGAGAATACACACTAGAAGTCCTCAAGCCAAGAGGATTTTGAGGTTATATTTTAAATAGCTTTTTAGAATTGAGCAAATTATCTAATCACTGTCTTCATTGTTCTCCTAGACAACTTCATACTTCTTTGACTCAAATGCTATTTTTCCTAAGATTCTAGACCTTGTACAGAAGACTCAATCTACTGTGAAACATCGTAATTTTTGGAGGAATGTTTTTTACCCTAATTTATTTTTTAATTGAAGTATAGTTGATTTACAATGTTGTGTTGGTTTCAGGTGTACAGCAAAGTGATTCAGTTTTATATATAAAACTGGATTCTTTTCCGTTATAAATTATTACAGAATATTGAGTAGAGGTCCCTGTGCTATACAGTAGGCCCTTGTTGGTTGTCTGTTTTATATATAGCCGTGTGTATATGTTAATCCCAAACTGTGAAGTACTTTAAATGTGTCCGCTCTTGTTTGCACAGGCAACGTTTTAGCAATCTGACAGGGAGGCAGAACCCAGTTTTCAAGCACAGAGATTCATTACACTCTGTGGTCAATCTAATGTTTTTCAGCAAAAAGACTGTTTCCTGGGACTATCCCAAAATTTAGAGAGACATAGGATGTCAGAATTGTGGGGATCGTCTAATTCTCCCACTCGCTAATATTATTACAAAAGAAATTTAACGTTTTCCGGTTATAGAAAAATCCCAGTTTGCTGGAGTGTCACAGGGATGTGGAAAAAATCAGGGTGACTACGGTGTGTCACACAGGAACTGCACAGCATGTACCTGCTGGCCGCGCCCCCTGAGCCGCCGCCTCCCCACCTGGGCAATGAGAAGTATCTTAGATGCACCTCCAGGACCTCGCTCTTTGGCATCCTCCTCTCTTGACGCCGGACCACCTCTGTTTCCCTCTTGCTTTTCTGTTTCTGACACTTCTGTTGGCTAACGCCTCGTAGGTCCATGTCGAGCAAACTGCAAAACTGCATCAGTAACAGCGCTGCTGTTTGCTCCTTTGTAATAATACTGTTTGTCGGGCACTGTGCAAAGTGCTGGAAGATGAGCCAGCTGTGTGCAACTCCAGAGCTCGTGGGTTAACTTTTGAGATTTTCTATGGCTTCCAGTTGGTTCTTTAGCACATCCCAGAGTCTATGTGCATTTATAATAGTTGAGTCAACAGAGGCATATGAGACCTTAAAAATACCCTAAAACAAGTTCCAAAATATAGTTTTCCATCTAAAAGGGAAAGGAATGCATATTATCTTGTGCCTGCCATAAGTCAGTCACCGAATCCTTCATATACATTATCCCAGGCAGCCCTGACAGAAGCAAGACGGGGAGTTATGACTATCTCATTTTACATATGGGGATTCAAACAGATACGTGTGCTGTCAGCTCGCTAATGCACTGGGTCTCTGCAGGGCTTTGCTCACCGGGTATTATCACGCTTTGGTGGAGCAGACTCCACTTTGATGTGTGAATAATGAGACAGCAACGCTGCAGATGCAAAAAAAGCTCCGAGGAACTCCTGAGAACATGTGATTTAATCAGAGAAGGCCCCAGCTGTTTGATCTGACGTCAGTGAAGGTGCAGGAGGGCCTCATCGATTAGAATCTGAGTCTGGGTGGATAATCAATACCCCTCAGCAGTGTGATTCTGAAATGAACACAGATGCTGCTTTTCATTTAATAAATCCATGCAGGAAGGATCCCAAATCTTAATTCTTATCCATGTACCATATGGTTCGAGCGTATGTAGGTATGCCACGAGAGTAAAAAATAGGTCAATGGCTTGCATTCTTTTTTTTTTTTTTTGCGGTACGCGGGCCTCTCACTGCTGTGGCCTCTCCCGTTGCGGAGCACAGGCTCCGGACGCGCAGGCTCAGCGGCCGTGGCTCACGGGCCCAGCCGCTCCGCAGCATGTGGGATCTTCCCGGACCGGGGCACGAACCCACGTCCCCTGCATCGGCAGGCGGACTCTCCACCACTGCGCCCCCAGGGAAGCCCCGTGTGGCTTGCATTCTTTATTGTGCTTCTTCCTCAGATAAAAAGGAGTTCGATGCTTTCATATCCTATGGGAAATGGAGCTCTCTTGAGAGTGAGGCCACTTCATCTCTGAGTGAGGAAAACTTGGCTCTGAGTCTATTCCCTGAAGTTTTGGAAAACAAATATGGATACACCTTGTGTTTGCTTGAAAGAGACGTGGCCCCAGGAGGAGGTAAGTCCTGCACGCCAACAGAAAACGTAGCACAAGAAGGAGAGTTACGTGCAAGCACTCTCTACGTTGTCTTGTCATTCTTTCTGCTGGGCTATTTATCTTCTGGAAGGTTTCATGAGCTTAGAACTTCTGGGGCAACAACACAGAAAAATGTGTGTTGCAGAGACACGCTCCATCATCAAAAAAATCCATCTTCAATGGATATACGTATATGTCTAACTGCACCACTTTGCTATACACCTGAAACTAACACAACACTGTAAATCAACTATACCCCAATATAAAATTAAAATTTAAAAATAAACAAAATTGCCACAGGAGGAAAATAATCCATCTTCAGGAAAAAACATTATTGGAGTGCAGGGAGCCTTCCAGAATGATCTCTTTTCTGGCTCCTCAACAGGAAGTTATCTCTTGTCCTCCCAAACGGGTGGTCCCCCTGCTTTCTGGGACTGTGCCTGACACAGACTCAGGACTGGGTCCAGCAGACTCCCCAGGCCCGGGCCCAGTCCTGGGCACGATCAGATGTGCAGACCTCATCCTGTCCCGCTGACCTCCTCTGCCTGAGATGCGCAACCCAGGAGCCTGGGACATTCCATGCCCCTCTCTTATCCCAGCCAACCTTGTTCCAACGAGCTTTGCTCCTAGAGGAATTGGCAATTTGAGGAGACAGAACACAGGGAGGAATGTGAAACTGACAGTCACTAGACACTGGAACATATCTTCAACTGTCCACAGAGTTGATTTAGCAGAAGTGATAAAGAAAACCAGACTTCCTTTCCTCTTTGCCTCAGAGTGCCCATTGCAAGGAACCCGCTGGGTGGATCTGGGAGATTCAGGGTTATTGTGACTCAGGGTTTAACAATAACAGTGTCATGTATACACTGATGTGTATAAAATTGATGACTAATAAGAACCTGCTGTATAAAAAAACAAACAAAAAACAACTAATACTAAACTTTCTTTGGGTTATTTGTATGGAAATATGCTAATATAAATGTTTCAGACATTACATGAAATTCCTAAAAATCTTATATGTTCTGGTATAATGTAATAGGTCATAATTCTAGTTATTACTTTAAAATGTATCACTCAGAAATAACTACATTTCCTTGTCAATTGCATTATTATGAACTTTTATCAAATCTTTAACCGTGGTCATTAAAAAAAAAGACAATAACAATGTCGAATAATTAAATCTTTTATTTCCAGTGTATGCAGAAGACATTGTGAGCATTATTAAGAAAAGTAGAAGAGGAATATTTATCTTGAGTCCCAGCTACGTCAGCGGACCCAGTGTCTTTGAACTACAAGCAGCAGTGAACATTGCCTTGGAGGATCAAACACTGAAACTGATTTTAATTAAGTTCTCTTCCTTCCAAGAGCCGGAGTCTCTACCTCATCTAGTGAAAAAAGCTCTCAGGGTTTTGCCCACTGTCACCTGGAGAGGCTTCAAATCAGTTCCTCCCAATTCCAGATTCTGGACCCAAATACGCTACCACATGCCTGTGAAAAGCTCTAAAGGATTCACGTGGAATCATCTCAGAATTATCCCAAGGATTTTTTCTCTAGAAAAGACTCAGTAAAACAGAAACCGCTGGGAGGCGCTCCCAGCCTAAAGGACGGTGAAATGGGCCCTGAGCTGCCTCCTCCTACACCCCTCCCGTCCTGTCCCTGGTGAGTAGAGAGAGACCCTGATGGACAGAGCACACAGCGTGGATCAGGCTGATATAGAATGGGAAGCGTTCTGCCAGCCCTGAGCGAGTGTGGCAGGCACTGGAATGACATGAAAACTATTGTGGGAGCCTCAGATTTCCTGGGCTAGACAGAGGGAGAGCGAATTCAGCCCACACGGCCCCTAAGATTTTCCTAGTGGTCTCAGCGGAATCAGCAGATACAGCCACTTGGCTTCGTGGCTATGGACTTGTCATGTCTTCTGTGTATTGTTCACATCACTTTATAGATCTTTGCAGTCAAATAAATATTATTTTATTAGAAACAAGTGATTTAAACTTTGCCTAAACCGTCTCTGTGAAGAAGACAATTCTTATTCCGTGTTCACCCATTCACTGGAGCACAGAAAGCAAGTCGGAGAGGCAGAGACCAGGGCCGAGGAGCAGCCAGGGCCATGGTTCCTCTCTACTGTGTCCTTGTGAGAGCTAGAAGGAAGAGCTCCTTCCTCGGGGCCCGTGTAGCCCTGAGCCAGGACACAGGGCTTGGGGAGAAGAGTGGGGCTAAGTTCAGCTCATCCTTGTTGCCTTGGCCTTTGCGCAGGGCATGAAATACACAACCATACTCTGGGCCATAGGAAGGAGGAACCAATGAGGCCAAAATGATTTGGAGGAGACAAGGAACAGACCAGCAGTTATGTGCAAAGTAGAAAGGCAGAAGCCAGGACAAGAGTCTGGAAAATAAATGTCTACACTGGTTAAAGGACAGCAAGACTGGGGCTTGCCTCTCGAGGCTGGTGGCCCCCATGTGCTTCCTGACTATCTGGTCTCCTTGAGTTCCTCCTAAGTGATGGGCCTTAGGCCAGAGGACCAAGAAGCTGTTCCACGTAGACGAGGCTCCTTTCGTTCTCACCAGTGTTTTCCTGATGAGAGTTCAATGTGCAGTTCACATGGCGTTCTAGTCTCACATGAAGGTACAACACTCATGCTTCATCTTCCCCGATAGAAGGGCGCAATTTATTTGAGCAATAAAGAAAAGCGATTTCTGGACGCGTTCACATTTAACGTGTCCCATCCGCTTGTCCGAACGTGATCCAGGTTTGGAGGGGCTCAGGGTCATTGCCATCTGGCCACTGCTGGGTGCCTGTGTGAAAGGCTTTTGAGGTCTTTTTGCACAGAGACACCCACATCACAGAAACCACTGTGGTTTTGGCACCAAGCAACATCTTTGTTGGGAATTTCAGTGATAAAGTTAAAGATGAGTTAAAGGGTATAAATTATTCCTGGAGGAATTTTCTTGCGGGAAAAGCTCATTGTAGGGTCTCAGAAGGGAAGGACCCACACTGTCATCGTGTCCTTGTGTTCTGGTGATGACTAGAAGCCCTGGTTTCCCTGCCAGCCACTCTCAGAGATCTAAGACTCAGAAACCCCTTTTGGCCAGTGTGTCCAGATTTATTTTATTCTAAAATAAGGATGGCTGTAACTGATCTATCCAGAGGTCCAGAGTGTTGTTCTTAGCTTAACCAAACTCAAAATGATCCCCAGATTTGTGCATACACACAAAAAAGAAACTATCTGGGTCTATCTTTTACAGAATACACTCTTCCGGGTGAGTGGGTATGCTAAGAATGACAAATTAACATTTAGGACAAGGGTTTATTTCCAGTTCTTACGTGTAAATCACTCAAAACAAAGTGGACAACCAAAACAAGTTTTCTATATACAGAAGACTGATGGTACGTAAACAGTGGATCTCAGTAGAATACAATGAGAAGGGATAATGGATTCCCACCACACCTTCTAAACAAGGTGTCCGTATATTCTGGTTCCGGCTTTACACTTGCTGTCCAGGTATAATTTTCATAGACCAAGTATAATTTCTTACTCTGAAAATGTATCCTACTTTGGACGGTGGGCATCTTACCTCTAGTGCACGTTGTAGAATAGTCCTTACTGACCCTGGATGATGTCTCAGGCGATCTCACCAAGAGCTTTCCTGGTCTCTTTTGGGGTTTAGTACCCACATTTCCTATCTATATCATTTCCAGATTGAAGCTCCAGGTAAGATGGAGTAAGCACACAGCCCCCTACCTTTCCCACTCACTGTAGCTATGAAACCTGAATAAAGTGCATATAAAAATCAGTTTGAGGATTTTGAAAAGTACATCAAAGCAGGAAGATTGGAGAAGACAAGAATTCAAAGTTCCACGATTTTATTTTCCTCCAATATCTCTTAGTTTAGACTCAGCACAGTCCAAAACCCAGGAGTGGACCTTAGTGTTAACACTAGTTCCAGAAGAAGCCCTCTAGTTCTGCCTTGAAGACTGGGAAAGGTGTTTCCTAACACTCCCGTACAGTTTCCTTTCTATATTCTCTTCCTTCCTAGCCCCTGTGCAATCCTGTGTTGACATCAGTGACACCAACAAAAGCAGAGAAAAGAGGGGTCCTCAAGAGCCTATATCTCTCTAGGAGGGAGAATTGTCCATTTTGATACAAGGAGCTGTGGTCTCAAGGTGAGGCAAATCTCTATTGATTTTTTTTTTTTTTTTTTGTCTCTCTTACCACTTGGCTGGGGAGGTGGAAGCAGTGGGGGGAAGTGCACTGCAGGGTGGAGTACTTAACGCACCAGCACTCTTGCCAGAGAACTACAGAGAGGAAGACAAGAGACCTATAGAACCTGAAAGTACTGTGCAGAGTGCTGACAGCGAGGAGCTCGGGAAAGCAAACCTGTAAAGCTGCTTACAAACTCCAAGGCTCATCCCCAAGCTGCACATGCATGAGTCTGACCCCAAATAGAATCCCATAAACTCTGAGAATTAAACTATAGGATAGACTGCTTCCTGAGTTCCAGGGACAAGTCTAAATAGAACTGAAGGACAGTGAAATAGAACTGACATTGAAACCACAAGGCTGGTTAGAATTTTGGGCTTGAATCCAACTAGGTCAGTTGCCTGCTTAAACAAAAATAGCGTTGTACATAGGATTTCAACAAGGTCCAGAGTTGCATGACATAATATTTTAAATATTCGGGATACAATCCATCGAAAGCAAAATGTGATAACCTTTTCTGATGGAATTTTTGATGTAGGTAGGTGTGATATATAAGTCAAGTACAACATAAAAGGGACAGAGTAGGGGAACTTGTGTGGTGGTTAGGTAACTACATCCTACTTGAAATGGTAAAATATTGATTCTAAGAAAAAAGTGAAAGCATACTTTAATCCCTTGAGCAACCACTAAAACAAACAAACAAATGAAAAACAAGTATTGTTAAGACATAATAGATGAATTTAAATGGACTAATAAAAGTGTTTAAATAACCCAAAAGAAGAAAGGAAAAGGAAAATAGAGGAAAAAATAACTGAGGAAATAAACAGAAATCAAACAATAAAATGGTAGACAGAAACCCAAATATATTAATAATTATATCAAATGTCAAATGTATAAACATAGTAAGTAGAAGACCAAGATTATTAGAACACACTTTTTTAAATGACTGTATTTAAACTATATCCCTCTGCAATAAACACATTTCAAATATAATGATATAAGCAGGTTGAAAGTAAAAGGTTAGATATAAACGTATTATAAACAATAATTAAAGGAATGTTAGAGTGCTTATATTAACATCAGCTTAAGGAGACTTCAGAGAAAAGGAAATTACCAGGGATAAAGATGATAAAAAATGAATTTGCCAAGAAGACATAACAGTCTTCAATGTGTATGCACCTAACATCAGAGTTTCAAAATACATGCAACAGAAACTGACAGAACTAAATGAAGAAATAGACAAATCCACAACAGATTCTCAAATAAATTCTCCCCAAATTGATTTAGAAGTTTAACATAATTTCCTTCAGTATCCAAGAAGAATTTTTTGTAGATCCAGGCAAACTGATTCTAAAATTTTAATGGAAAAGTAAATAACCTAAAATAATCAAAGCAGGGACTTCCCTAGTGGCGCAGTGGTTAAGAATCTGCCTGCCAGTGCAGGAGATACGGGTTCGAGCCCTGGTCCAGGAAGATCCCACATGCCGCGGAGCAAGGAAGCCTGTGCACCACAACTACTGAGCCTGCATTCTAGAGCCCCTGCGAGCCACAAATACTGAGCCCGTGTGTCACAAAAACTGAAGCCCTCATGCCACAACTACTGAAGCCCACGCGCCTAGAGCCCGTGCTCCGCAACAAGAGAAGCCACCGCAGTGAGAAGTCCGTGCACTGCAACAAAGAGTAGCCCCCACTCGCCGCAACTAGAGAAAGCCCGCATGCAGCAACAAAGACCCAATGCAGCCAAAAATAAAAACAAATAAATAAATTTAAAAAAAATCAGAGCAATTTGCAAAAGAAAATAAAGTTGGAGGAACTACACTACTCAACTTTATAAATCAATATAAATTTACAGCAATCAAGACAATGCTATATTGGCTAAGTAATAGATCAATAAAACAAAATCAAGAGTGCAAAAATACACCCATACAGATATGGCTTGTTGAGTCTTGATAAAGTGTGAAAGGTAATTCAATGAAGAAAGGACAGAGTTTTAAACAAAGGGTGTTAAATAATTGGCCATCATATGCAATAAGATGAACTTGAAACCTTACACAAACATTAACTCAAAATGGACCATAGATCTAGATGTAAAATGAAACCTATAAAAATTTTAGAAGAAAATATGACCTGAGATTAGGCAGAGTTCTTAGATATGTCACCAAAAGCATGACCTATAAGAAAAAAGATTAGTAAATTGGATTTCAAAAAATTAAAAACATTTGTTATGAGAAAAATACTGTCAAAATAATGAAAAAAACAAGCCTTAAGCGTGTAGAAAATATTTGAAAATCACATATCCAATGAAGGATTTGTAACTAGAATATGTAAAGATCTCTCTAAATTCAATAATAAAAAGCAAACTACCCAATTTTAAAAAAGGAGCAAAAAATTTGAATAGACAATTTACTAAAAAGGATTCATAGATGGCAAATAAGCCCATAAAAAGATGTGCAACATCAATATCTATTAGGAAAACGTAAATTAAAATAGCCCCCCCAAAAAAAAAATTGACGATACCAGATGCAGATGATGACATGGATACCTGGAGCTCTCATATACTTCTCATGGAAAGCAAATGGTCCAGCCATTCTACAAAACAGCTTAACACCTCCTTACAAAGTGAAACATCCACTTACTATATATTCCAGAAATCCCATTCCTAGATATCAGTCCCAGAGAAATGAAAATTATGTTCACATACATACACATACTCTGTACATGAATGTTTATAGCAGCTCTGGTCAAAATCATCACTATCTGGAAAGAACTCAACGACCTTCAACTAGTGTGTATCAGTTTGGCTCCAATCAGGAGACAGAAACCGCACAGTAATTTTTAAAGGGAATCTTTAATATAAACAATTATTTGGCTATAAGAGAGTGAGTATAGAGATGTCAGTAGAACTCCAGAGTATCTTGGGGCTGAAGGAGAGTAGGGAGACAAACTTGGAAGGAGTCCCCTCCCCAAGTCTGGGGTTCAGACATTGTTAGAGAAGGTGAGATATTGCCCACTGAATGGCAAAGTTCTCTTAGTTGCCTGGGCCAGAGCTAGTCCACAGTTGCTGGAAAGCAGCCAGCAGATCCCAGGGCAGAGCAAGCCATGGCTGGTGGACGGACTCATGGCATGAATGGGGGCACGGCTGTGGGCATGAGGTCTGGAGCACCCGGGTCCGCACTGTGGGAGCTTCAGGGACCAAAGTTTTGGTGTGCAGGTGAGCCAAAGCCGCGGCAGGGGTGCAGGGGGGAATGCGGAGGGCCACGTGGGCCGGAGGCTTGGACTGCAGGGTGTCCATGAGAGGCCAGGACTGCAAGATGCCTAAGAGGTAATTTCCTGTGTGTGCACAGCTTGGGCAGGGCACCAACAGATGTCACACACCCATGCTGCTGACTGATGGTGCAGCAACAGGAAGAATAACACAAAACACAGCAGCTGGAACCAGGAAGGCCCTCCTGCAAGGCCCCTCCGACTCCCTCCACTGATGGAGCTCAACGCTGTACTCACCGGAAGGGATAAATGCTTCAAAAATCCAGTCTATTCCGTGGAGCAGATACTGAATGGTGAATTTGGGGCTCAGAGGTAAGCAAGTGATACCTGGCATAGGGTGCATCGATCAGTCAATAGTTGTACCTGCAAAAATTAAACCCTTCGTAGAAATAAAAAAGAAGGTACTACTGAGACACACAGCAGCTAGGCTGAATCTCAAAGCATAAGGCTGAGTGTGAAACATCTAATTTCAAAAGGTTACATTTTTCCATTTATATGACATTTGCAGGGAGCCAAAACCGCGGCAGAGAAGAGATCTGTGGTTTCCAGGGGTTAGGGGTGGAGGAAGGTGTGAAAAGGGGACACACAAAAGGAGAGTGCAAGAAAGTCACCTGCCTTCCTTGGTGATGGTGTGAATCTATATGTGTTAAAATTCATACAGTTGTGCACCCCAAAGGCCGATTTTGTTCTATGTTAATTTTAAAATAAAAAATTTAGGGCTTCCCTGGTGGCGCAGTGGTTGAGAGTCCGCCTGCCGATGCAGGGGATAGGGGTTCGTGCCCCGGTCCGGGAGGATCCCACATGCCGCGGAGCGGCTGGGCCCGTGAGCCATGGCCGCTGAGCCTGCGCATCGGGAGCCTGTGCTCCGCAACGGGAGAGGCCAAAACAGTGAGAGGCCCGCGTAACGCAAAAAAAAAAAAAAAAAAAAAATTTAAAAGACTACTTTAATCTAATATCAGAACTTTAATCTCCAGTCCAGTTCAGACTTCTCCTTTTACCCTAGCTTTGGTCCGACCGGCAATGGGACAGAGAGTGTGGTCTATTTTCCCCTCCTGTTCTACTTCCTCCTGTCTGCTTCGGCCTTTTCCTTCGCTGTGTTTAGAGGGAGGAGAAAGGAGAAGGAGGAAAGAGTTTCTTTAACTCAGATGATGCTCTTTGAAATTCTGTCTTACTGGTGGAATGCCCTTTCTTCTACGTGATGCCAAACTTCTGGCTCCTTCTGTTTGAGGCATTCTTGTGGGTTCTTTGCACACCCTCCCCCAACCCCCAGATCCCACCAGGACCTCCACTGCTCCTGATGCACCTGACTCAGGTCACGCCTTCTCTGGATACCCCTCATCTCCTGCCCCACGCAGTGAAGCCCCTCATGGCCAGTTTTTCCACTGTGATTCACCCACCTCACGGGGAATCAGATGCCCACTTTCCCGCCGCTGCACCTACTGTTTCTCCTCTGCTCCAGCCGGTCTCCTACTTTCAATGATATCCTGCTGAGGGTCAGGCACCAGTCTGAACTTTGAATTCCAAAGGAAAAATGAATTCTCAAGAATTTTGGGGGGGAGGTGGGATGAATTGGGAGATTAGGATTGATATACGTACACTACTATGTATAAAATAGAGTACTAATGAGAACCTGCTGTAGAGCACAAGGAGCTCTACTCAATGCTCTGTGGTGACCTAAACGGAAGGAAATCCCAAAAAGAGGGGTTCTATGTATACATACAGCTGATTCACTTTGCTGTACAGCAGAAACTAACACAACACTGTAAAGCAACTGTACTCCAATAAAAAATGTTTTTTCAATTTTTTAAATTAAATTTAATTTTTAAAATTTTTGGCTGCATTGGGTCTTTGTTGCTGCGCGTGGGCTTTCTCTAGTTGCGGTGAGCGGGGGCTACTCTTCATTGAGGTGTGCGGGCTTCTCATTGCGGTGGCTTCTCTTGTTGAGGAGCACGGGCTCTAGGTGCGTGGGCTTCAGTAGCTGTGGTTCACGGGCTCCGTAGTTGTGGCTCGAGGGCTTAATTGCTCCACAGCATGTGGGATCTTCCCAGACCAGGGCTCGAACCGGTGTCCCCTGCATTGGCAGGCGGATTCTTAACCACTGCACCACCAGGAAAGCCCCTAAACTCCAATAAAAATTAATTTAAAAAAAAGAATCTCTTTTTACTCCTCTACATCCCAGTCCCACAGATGCTGTTGGGATGACACATCTTCAGCTCTGGGAACCTTCAGTCTTCCCAGCCAGCAGACAAGCCCCATCTCTATGAGTTCTTCTCTTGGAGTTCTCACACTTGCATCGAGTCACAGAAAATGGGATTCGTCAGTGGTTTACTAGCATGCAAGTGGGTTCCTTGAGGATGAATTGTGAAAAAAGGTCACAGCTATGCTTTTTCCACATCCATCTGTGTCCTTGAAGCCCAATTAGAGGAGAAGGTTGGAAACCTCCTCTGGCCCGTGATATCGCCACATCTCACTAACCTGTATCTGTCACTTCCACCGAACCAAAATGCCTGAATACCCACCAGCAATTCTCCTGGGCTAACAAAGGCAGCCTCTCCTTGGTACCACCCACCATCGAGAGAATCAGTGCTCCTTGACATCCAATGTCAAAGCCACCCTAAGGGAATTGAGGCAAGAAAGAAAAGCAGGTGTAATTTCAGAGAGAAGAGAGGGAGAACCGACCTACTAGACATTCTTAGTACCAGTGATGGTGGCAGTGGATTGGGGAGGGAGGTGACACTCCTGAAACAGAGAAGAAAGAGGGGGGAAAGTACAGATGCTAGCTCACCACGTTAGTCTGGGTTCAACTAACGTTATGACTCGTCTTCTGAGCAGCTGTGACTGGCGATAATGTGTGTAGGTAGAGTAAGATGAAGCATTTCATTTTTAATCACCTGCTGTCTTATTTCTGTCATCCGTTTCATTCATTTAGGGGATGTTGTGGAAAAGAAATTGCTCAGGAACTATGGTGAATACAAAGGGATAGAAGGCTTCTGCCTATATAGAGTTCATAATCTCTTTGAAATAAAATGAATCTAAAATTCATCTGGTATCTAATATGTACTAAGCATTTCCCTCTCTGTCATATGTTATGTCACTTGATCGTCACACCATCTTTAAGATAGTCATCATCATCACCATCACCACCACCACCATGATCACCACCGCCACCACCAATATCACCATCACTACCACCACCATCATCACCACCACCACCATCACCACCACCACCACCATCACACCATTACCACCACCACCATCACCACCACCACCACCACCACCATCACCATCTCCATCATCACCATCACCACCACCACCATCACCATCACCACCACCACCACCACCATCACCATCACCACCACCACCACCACCATCACCATCATCATCACCATCACCACCAATATTATCATCAATAAGGCAGCTGAAGCTTGGAGGTGTTTAGGACACAACAGGATCGCACAACTTCAAGCTTCTCTCCTCTACACAATCCCTATTCCCTTAGGGAAGCAATCACATTAGAATTGTAAGACCATGACACTAGCCATACTCTGGAGTGAAGACCTCTTCCATTTCAAAGCCCACATTCATGCCCAGTCCCATCCACCTGCACCACCATGGTGCCTCTCCTCTCCTCCTCACAATGCGGAATCTCCCAGAGTTGATTACACCCTTCTGCAGCACCCTCTGAGTAGTAGTAGTTTGACTCTGGGAAGCAGAGACAGAGCTTGGCTTTTCTGTCCTGAAAACAGGGTCAAAGCTCTTGACTTCACTCCAGCTCAGGATGCTGGCTTTCAGTTTAGGGGTATGATGTGCCAGACCTTGATCTGAGGTCATCCAACGTAATTGCTAGCTGTGGGCTTGGAAAGCAAGTCATGTTTCTGGACGGCGCTGACCAATTCTCTATCATTGCTTTCTTCTTCTTCTTCTTTCTTCCTAAAAAAAGAATAAAATTCGAGCCCCCCAAAAGTAACAAGAGCTCAGAGGCAAGCAACAAATACTTCAGTTCCGGAAGTGCTGTGCAGATACCTTCCAGTAAGGTCAATTATACCGCATACTATGGGAAGGAAGAAGAGATGTGCTGATCATTTTGTTTAAAACTATTCTTGGAGGGAGATGATTTTCCACTTCACCATGGGAAGGCACAGAACAGTCAGTTTTGCTCTTGTTTGTTTTGGAACTTTTCTAAGACAGAAGTTGCTTTGGGAAACTGAGGGTGAAAAGGAAAAGAAAATCAACCCCCCAAAACTCTGCTTCCAGCTGTGCACAGCTGAAGCCCTGGGTAATAGGTGATTCCCTACTGGGTGCATCACCCCTTAATTAGTCTCATGAGGGTAGACCGGATTTGGTCGCTTAACTTATAAGGGATCCACTGGGGAGAGGATGTCATTCTCTCCCCACCACTGGACTCTGAGTAGACAGGTTTAGAAGAGCAGATGACAAGGATCACAAGGGTTCTTGGGACCTGGCACCACAGATGGTCTGAGCAAGCAAGGTTTCTACTGCTAATACAGTTATCTGGATAATTGGACCAAAAGCTTCAGATAATTCAGTAGCTTGCTGTTGACCTGAAATTCCAGAATAATTCCTTTAATGCTCTGCTTTGCAAGTATAAGCTGAGCTTTTTCCTCCTTCATATTTCAAATCTCTTTTTCTATGTACAATTATAGTCAGGGAAGTGTCAACAGTTCTGTGGTGCTCTGATGCCTCATGAATTGATCTTTCCCAAGGAATTAAGTTAACCAATAATTATCATTTGGATCTTATTACCATGTAGACACATCAGGAAGTGCTTGTTTCAATTAAACTATGAGGATTGAATTTAAAAGACACCTTCTTATCAATTGCCCTGACCACTCCCCCAAATGTCTGCATCCTCTTGGTTCTAATCAGGGAATCCTGCACCACGTAAAATGTGTTCTTTTTTTCTTTTTTTTTTTTTTGCAGTACGCGGGCCTCTCACTGTTGTGGCCTCTCCCGTTGTGGAGCACAGGCTCCGGATGCGCAGGCTCAGCGGCCATGGCTCACGGGCCCAGCCGCTCCGCGGCATGTGGGATCCTCCCGGACCGGGGCACGAACCCGTGTCCCCTGCGTCGGCAGGCTGACTCTCAACCACTGCGCCACCAGGGAAGCCCTCTCCATGTGCTTTGAGATTATCTTTCATGACCAGTGATGAGCAGCATCATGTTGTTTCATGCAGGAACCTGCAGCGCATCCTCCAGTTCTGACCCCTTGGGCTGCAGTATTGTATGTATATGTGGGGTGGGTCGTATCTCAATGGCTCCTGCAGTATCAAGCCCTCCATGGTCTTAGCCTGGCTGGACCCAAGGAGGCTATGGCTCCTCCTCCTGTTTCCAGGCCAATGTGAAGCCCCCCATTGCAAGGTGTACTATCAGGCTTCCACAGGTACTCCGTAAACACATCCGGAATATATCAAGTTAATGCCCTGTGGGACAAAGGTGGACCATTAAGAGACGGGAGATAGTAAGGACCCTCCGGATAAATCCTTTCTCTTCTTCTGCATCTCCTGTAGAACTTTCTGAAGCATGGTGATTCCACAGGGCTTTCTGGAAGATGCCCCATGTGACCAAGGCACCAATTGCGTTTCCTTGTGAAGCTATGGCTGCTGAGTAATAACAAATGAACCCCCTTCTCTGTCCCACTTCCTAGTTTTTTAAAGGAGATTTATTGAGATATAGTTCACAATCTATACCATGCACCCATTTCAGGTATACAATTCAAATAGTTTTCAGTATACTCGTAGAGCTATGGCAGCATCATCACAAGTTTAGAATATTTTATCAACCCAAAGAAAACTTCACAGCCATGAACAGTGGCTCTCCATCCCCCACCTCCACTTCCCTCACCTCAGCCCTAGGCAACACCTAATCTACTTTCTGTCTCTTCAGATTTGCCTGTCTTGGACATGTCGTACTAAAAGAGTCTTATGGTCTTTTGTGACTGGCTTCTTTCATTTATCGTAATTTTTTTCAAAATCATCCACATTGTAGCCTATATCAGCACTTCATTCCATGGTATAGATATTCCACATTTTACTGATCCATTCAACATTTGATAGGCATTTGGGTTGTTTCCACTATTTGGCTGTTGTGAATGATGCTGCTAAAAATATTCATGTACGAGTTTTTGACTGGATATATGTTTTCATTTTTCTTGGGTATATATTTATGAGTGGAATTGTTGGGTCATAGGTAACTCCGTGTTTAACGTTTAAGAAACAGGCAAACGGCACCATTTTAAACTTTTATTTATTTATTTATTTTGTGGTATGCGGGCCTCTCACTGCTGTGGCCTCTCCCGTTGCGGAGCACAGGCTCCGGATGCGCAGGCTCAGCGGCCATGGCTCACGGGCCCAGCCTCTCCGCGGCATCGGCACCATTTTAGCTTTCCAATAGCACTTATTTCCACCACATCCTTGATCCTTGCCAGCACTGACAACATTGGTTATTACTTGTTTTCTGTTTGTTTGGTTGGCTTTTTTTGCCCAGTGTTCTAGTGAACGTGAACGCTATCTCATTGCGGTTTTGATTTGTGTGTATTTCTGTATGTATCTCCCTTAGGACTAATGACGTTGAGCTTTTTTTCATGTGCTTACTGCTCATTTGTGTATCTTTTTTTGAGAGATGTCTTTTCAGATCCTTTGTCCATTTTTAAATTGGATTATTTATCTTTTTATTATTGCATTGTAAGAGCTATGAATAGATTCAGAATACAAGTCTCTTATCAAATATGTGATTTGAAAGTATTTTTTTCCCATTCTGTGAGTTGTCTCTTTTCACTCCCTTGGTAGTATAGTGTTTTTTGTTTTTTGTTTTTAAATTTTGATGAAGTCCAATTTATCTACTTTTTTCTTTTGTTGGTTATGGGTTTTGGTGTGTATATAAGAAAGTTTTGTCTAATCCAAGATCATCAAAATTTACTCCTGGTTTTTTCCTATGAATTTTAGGGTATAGCTCTTACATTTAGTCCATGATCCATTTTAAATTAATTTTTGTGTATGGTATTAAAAAGGAGTACATCTTTATTCTTTTATATGTGCATATTCAAGTTTTCCAGGGCCATTTGTTGAAAAAGTCATTTTTTTTACCTATCAAATTAATTGTCTTAGAACACTTGTCAGAAATCAATGGACCATAAATATGAGGGTTTATTTCTGCTTTCTCAATTCTGTTCTATTTATCTATATGTACTTTCTGATGAAAGTGCCACATTATTCTAATTCCTGTAGCTTTGTAGCAAGTTTTTGACATTGGGAAGTATGAATCTTCCAACTTTGTTTTCTTGTTTCAATATTTTTTTGGCTCTTATAGGCACATTCCATATGAATTTCAGGACCAGTTTGTCAATTTCTAAAATAGAAAAAAGACACCTAGGATTTTGATAGAGATTGTGTTGAATCTGTAGATCATTTGGGGGAGTATTGCCATGTTAACAATATTGTCTTTTGACCCATGAACAAGGCGGTCTTTCCCTCCTTATCTGTGGTTTTCCTTTCTGTGGTTTTTGTTACCCTTGGTCAACCTTGGTCCAAAACTATTAAGTGGAAAATTCCAGAAATAAACAATTCATACGTTCTAAATGGAGCACCGTTGTAAGCAGCGTGAAGAAATCTTGAGTTGTGTCCTGCTCCATCCAGCTCAGGAAGTGAATTATCCTTTCTTCCAGTATATATATCCTGCTGTTGGTCACTAAGTAGCCTTGTCTAGGTTATCGGATTGATCGTCCTGGTATTGCATACAGTGATTGTGCTCAGGTGACCCTTATTTTGCTTAACAGTGACTCCAAAGCGCAAGAATAGTGACGCTGGCAATTCAGATATGCTAAAGAGAAGCCATAAAGTTCTTTCTTTAAGTGAAAAGGTGAAAGTTCTCAACTTAATAAGAAAGGAGAAAAAAAATCATATACTGAGGTGGCTAAGACCTACAGTAAAAATGAATCTTCTATCTGTGAAATTATGAAGAAGGAAAAAGAAATTTGTCCTACTTTTGCTGTCACACCTCAAACTGTAAAAGTGCTTAGTTAAGAGGGAAAAAGGCATTAAATTGTACAATAAGATATTTTGAGAGAGACCACATTCACATAACTTTTATTACATTATATTGTTACAATTGTTCTATTTTATTATTAGTTATTGTTGTTAATCTCTTACTGTGCCTAACTTATAAGTTAACTTTATCATAAGTAGGTATGTAAGGATAAAAACGCAGTATCTATAGGGTTAGGTACCATCGGCTGTTTCAGGATCCAGTGAAGGTCTTGGAATGTATCTTCCACAGATAAGAAGACTTCTACATTTAAATCTTCTCTGACTGCTTCCAACACTTTGTTTTTCAGAATACAAGTTTTGCATCTCTTTTATTGAGAGTATTCTTAATAATTTTAGTTTTTGATGTTATTGTAAATGGCATTGCCTTTTCAATTTTATTTCGTTGTGTTCATTTTACTGTAAAATACAATTTACTTTGGTATGTGTCATATCTTGCAAATTTGCTAAACTTCTATATTAGATCTAACAGTATTTTAGTCAATTATTTAGGATTTTCTATATAAGAGGTCATGTCATATGTAAATAAAGATAGTTTTACTTTTCCCCTTCCCACTTTGACATCCTTCATTTGTCCATTGCCCTGGCTAGAACCTCTACTAGAATGCTGAACAGAAGTGACAAGATTGGACGTTCTTATCTGGTTTCTGATCTTATGAGGAATTCAGTTAGTCTTCATTATTAAGAATGATGTTGGCTGCAGATTTTTTATAGATGCCCTTTATCATATTGAGGAAGTTCCCTTTTATTCATAGTTTGTTGAGTATTCTTAAAATCAGTGTTAGATTTTGTCAAATGCCTTTGCCTGGTCTATTGAGATGGCCATGTGGCTTTGTCCTTTATTGAGATGATGTATTATATTAAATGACATTTGTATGTTAAAACAGCTTGCATTCCTGGGATTAATCCCACTTGATACAGGTTAGGTTTATAATTGCTATATCCTCTTGATGAACTGACCTTTTTATTTTTATAAAATGTCCCTCTTTATCTCTAGTAACATTTTTTTCAATCTTCACGCTTATTTTGTCTGGTATTTGTATGGCCACTCTGGCTCTCTTACCAACTGCTTGCATGGTGTACCATTTTTAACCCTTTTACAGTCAATCTACTTGTATCTTTGAATCTAAAACTCTATCTTCTGTAGACAGCATAGAGTATCATTTTTATTATTGTTGTTAACAACTGGACATTTTAAATAACTTTGTAGTAATTCTTGATACTGATTCTCCCCCTCCCCTACCTCCAGGTTTTGTTGTTGTTTGATTATCTGCTCATTTATTTGTTTAGCAACTTGGATGAACTATTTCAGTAAAGTCTATTTCTCTACGCAGACACTAATGCTGCCTTCAGTCGGTAGAGCCTTGGCCATTCTCATAATCCCCTTGACCTCTTCCTCTCTCACCCAGGATGACAGTGAAACCAGGGTTCTCTTTTGCTCTCACTGATCTCCCAGTGAAGCTTCTATCTGGTCTGCTATGTCTGTTGATATCACTCCACACCCAGTAATTGCTAGCTGAATGATCTACTGTTTTCTACATGCCTTGGGTCAGAAATTGCTCCACAGTCTGATTCAGTTAAAGTGCAGGGTAATTTTCACAGGAGTAAACTTTGAGGCCAGTCTTTGACACTTCTCTGACCCCACAATGGCTCTTCACCGGTCTACCCTTTCGTGTATAGATACCATGGAGCAGCCAGCTCTTCCTACTTGCTCACTACCTAAACGTCCATTGTTTTTGACAGTGCCCTTAGGCTTGAACTTCCCTACACTCTGTTCCAAATAAAGCAAGTTCCCTTAGTGGTACTTATTGAGTTCTCTGTTCTAGGGGCTGCCTCCCACTTTAACAGAACCTCCATTCCACTGCTCTGAAAAGGGATACAGGAACAGCAACCTGCTTCTCTTAGAGAGACGCTCCTGCTTTATGAATCGGGTGCTGAACAGGGGCAGTAGCTCCAACTCTTCTCGGCTTGTCTCCCTTTGCACAGAAACTCAGCCCTATGAGCCAGACAGGGCGAGAGGGTTTGGGGCCCTTTATTCTTGGCCTGCCATGCCTGGGGTAGACTTGCAAGCCTGCGAGTAGGGGCTTCTAGAAGAGGCGATCTCTCAGCCATACTTGCCCGCAGTAGAGCTTGTGCAACACACTTCTTGGGACGAGGAAGGGGCGTTGATGACAAATACCGACAGCCTGATTTTCTGGGTAGAAACTGTAGCCCTGGACAGGGAGCTGGGGTTACAAGGGAGCCCCATCCTCTCGGCTGTGCCCACCCAGAGTAGAGTTTTCCTCACACTGAACTGGGAAGTAGGAGAGGGAAACAGTCCAGGACACAGACTCTTGCAGGTTTTACCAATATTTAGAAGATTGTCTTCAATTGCTGTATGCTCTCAGTACCATTTCCAGAGACTGAATGGTTGTTTTTTTTTTGTTTAATTTTTAACAGTTCTCACCAGTGATGGTTTTCCCACGAGGGAGAGCATCCAGGGCTCTCATGCTGTCATTCTGAAAGTGCCTTTCCCTTGCTTCCCTTTTTCTCTTACTCTTGCTGCCTTTGGTTTACAGAATTCATGTAATCTTTGTCGTACACTGTTTTGTAGGGAACCCGGATGAAGAAGGCACTTTAGAAAGAACATTCAGGCAGCTGTGTGAAAGTACTGCTGCATGGGTGGAAGTGATACCAAGAGTTGACCAGGTTTACGAGGAAACCTCACCCTGGAAGAAGATAGCAGGACGCCACAGAATTCTAGTTTTTCTTCTATTACCCTCCCTATAGTGGCATCACTTATCTGACACCATCAGCTATCAATTGATGAAAACATGTTGTCGTGTATTCACAAAGATTCAGAAATTTAGAGCAGGAAAAGGATACCTGGTATAGCATCTTCATTGTAGAGACGACAAAATTCAGGCTTAAACAGGTAAAGTGACTTTCTCAAAGTCAGTCAGATAATTAATGCCTGAGGACAGAGGCTTCCTAGTGCTTAGTTTTGGTCTTTCCACAGAGCACCATGGGAAACGCTCTCTCTCTCTCATTTCTTTTTAGAAGAAACATAAAATAAAATTCAAATAAAAAGATAAAATATCTATTTTAAAGAAGTTGTCCATCACAAGGCTATTCATGTAACTTTTTCTGAAAAAAAAAATTGACCCAGTGTAGTCATCATCTGTGGTTCACCTGATAGTCTAATTTTAGTGACTGGATCTGGTCAATTTTAGAGGCAAAGTGTGAAGGAAAGAGAAGAAAAAAAATCCAAATGTGAGCTTTTAATTCTATTGCCTTACTAAGAAGTTACGTCTAGAAGCTAGCTTTCCTCAACCTTTTCCACCTCAATTTTCCATGATCTTCGCTGAGTGTGGGGCTGAAGTGGGAACCATCTACATGCACTAATATGAATGAAGAAAAAAGATGCAAATCACCCTGCAGGTTGATATGGAATAAGTGTTGAGATAGTCTATGGATTATGAATAATAATTCTCATTCTCTGTTGAGCATTGTTCATCATTGCAACAGAATTCTTATCCTCAGATAGAATAACAGATGTGATTAATAACAGAAACTAACATTTATTAAGCATCAGTTATATGCCAGATACTTTACTTGCTTTATCTCATTTAATGATCCTAGCCACTCGATGAGATAGATATTATTCCGTTCCCTCTTTTTAGACAAGGACGCTTTGAAAGGTAAGTGACTTGGCTACAGTCATCTGGCCAGATGTAGAGGAAATAGGAATAGATTCATGGCATGCATCTCAAAATTCTTCCACAAACAGTCCGTTATTCTGCTTCTTTTGAACAAATAGGCCGTAATAACACGATTCTTTAAAATGAAAAGTTTGGATGTGCCACAGAATTTTTCAAAACTGGTTTTTAGAGGTATTTCATGGAGCTTGTTCCTCTGCTTGTTCTTTTTTTTAATACTGTGTAAAGTTTATGGAGCGCTAGAGCTTCGTGTTTTGAATTACTGTCCAGACATATTCTATGCGGCCGCCTCCTCCTTCCTCTATTTTTTTTTTTTTTTTTTTTTTTTTTTTTTTTGCGGTACGCGGGCCTCTCACCGCTGTGGCCTCTCCCGTTGCGGAGCACAGGCTCCGGACACGCAGGCTCAGCGGCCATGGCTCACGGGCCTAGTCGCTCCGCGGCATGTGGGATCTTCCCAGACCGGGGCACGAACCCGTGTCCCCTGCATCGGCAGGCGGACTCTCAACCACTGCGCCGCCAGAGAAGCCCCTCGTTCCTCTTTTACAGTGACCACATGACACAGTTTTCCAGCCCTGTTCTGGTTTCCAGCTGTGGTCTGGTATGATTATTAATAGGTCTCCTGTACTTTCAGAAATGCCCTGGTTTGGATGAGAATTACGCGGTCATTCATCCTTGAACCGGTCAAGGTGTAGTATTGTGGCCGCCCACTAGGTGTCAGCAGTGTAACCCCCGCCAGAGAACTCAGGGAAAGCATTTCATTACAAAAGTCATATCTAAGCAAATAATTAAGTGTTTTTCAAGAGCTACCTGCAGCCTCGGCCATTCAAAACAAGTGAGGTAGCAGGGGGAGGAGATAAGGACGGGGTGCAGAACAGGTAGCTCCTTTTCTAGGATCTGGAAAAGAGGGAAGAATTCTCTTCCTGGTTAGAAGGGCTCTAGTGACATCTGGAATGAGCACCGTGGTGCCCTTTTTAATTTTCACTCACAAAGCGAAACCAGTGTGCAGTGAGGTGAGGAAACAGCTTTGAATGAAGAAGTATTTTTGCTTCATAGATTGCTCTTCAAATCACGATCGGATGAAGGTCGCACAGGTAGTTCCCTGGGCTTTCTCAAGTCTATTGAATGACTAGATGCATTTGGGCCAGAGGCTGAGTTGCCTGAACACAACTACTTTAAAGGCGATTTTGAAAATATCTATACTCAGAACTCAATGACGTGCTCGGACTCTTCCCGGAATGACCCACGGACTGTGCGTGTTTCACCTGTGACCCAGGTAGATGCTGCCGCTCTCTGGAAACCCTCCTCACTTCAGAAGCGCAGCGCACGAAGGCACACACAGTGAGAGAAGCCCACAGCATGGGTTTGCAGATGCTTGTGCCTTTCGGTCCTTGGAGTTGGTTGTTCTTCCTGGTGGCCCTCAAGTGTGGTGGAGCATCTTCTGATTTGAATGAATCCACAAATGCCTCTCCCCAGCATGAGCCTGATGTTCGGTTTGCTGCTGCCGGCTCTGAGCCAGCTGAGACGGTATCTGTTTTCGCACTGGATTACGACTATGTGCAAATTCCTTACGAGGTCACCCTCTGGATCCTCCTAGCATCCCTTGCAAAAATAGGTAAGGCCCCAAACATCTACCTGGTTTTGGGAGTTGTTTTCCACGTGAGATAAGGTGTGTGAAAATGCCTTGTGGATGGTGAATTAAGTGGATTTTAACTCTTGCTGCTGTTACATAAAAAATTCTATTCCTGAGTCAAGGGAAAGTCATAACTGATTTTTGTCAAGCCATTTAATACCTCAGGTTGTGTTTTGAAATTTAAGAACCTACATTTGCGCTCTCGGTTCTTTTGATTTCCTCTCCTTTCAGGGTAACAACGATGTGACATTATTGGGCATCAAAAAATCTCGAGTTCTATGCTTTAAGAAATACAGAGTAAAACATGTCGCGCTTGGAATGACGCCCGTTGGAAATTTCTGGAACCATAGAATGATTCTTCTGTAAAATGTGCTTCTTTCATTCTTGGCCATGGAACCATGGGCTTCATCAACGACGCGCATTGTTTATTCTTTAAAAGTGGCATGTGCTCCTTGAAAATTGACAGAAAGCAAGAAACAAGGCAACCAGAAGCAACTCGTATCACTCAGGGATGGGATGTGGCGGGACAGGGATGGTATCTGTCAGCAAAATCTTTGTTTACACCTGAGTCGAATGGAACCAGTGAAGCACCCCTGGTTTCCTCTGTGACATAAAGTGGATTCAAGTTAATAGATGAAATTCGAACCAGGGTTCTTTGTGCCCAAACCAAAGTGATGGTTTCCACTCTGTGACCATTTAATTTCCAAGTTCACCCCCTTGTCTCCTTAGAAACAGCTTATTTCAGAGTGGGAAACTAATACGAATATCTTAATTGTCAAGAATAATGTGTCCTTTGCTTTAGTTATTAACTTTGTTATTTGAGTAGATAAGATTGCCTCATTGAAATAGACCCTATGAATCATGTTAGAGCTTGTTTATATGTTTCCTCTGGAACAGCTGTGAAATATGGGGTGAGCCATGAAATCGGGCAGTTAGCTCCTTGGCATCAGGATACTGGGCTCTGTCTTCTCATCTAACTCCCTGCCCATGGATGTTGGGGGGTGCTGGCATATTCATTAGGTGCCCGTCATAACTGCTGTCCATTTTGAGCTCATAAGATGTGAAGATAGAATGAAATTCTTAGTTTGAAGAACTCTTGTGCAATTTATCAAATGACTAAATGACACAGAGGGTTGCACATTATTTCTGAGAAGGGCTCAAGTAAAAATGGGTTTCCAAAGAGATGGTATTCTCAGTTCAGAGCTAGGGGTCTAACACCTGTCATGCAACCACGTGGATACTGAGAACGTTCAAGTTGGTCTTATGTGATCTTGCGTTTTCCTTTGTCAAAAGGCCAGAGATTCTGACCCCACCCACTCCCTTCCTTTTCACAGTAATGGGTGAAGTTGGTCTGGAATCAGGTAACTAGCTGATTCCACTGACTAGCTCTGTCTTTCTTCGTCTCAGTTCGTTCATCTGTGAAATTATTGCTGAGATCTCTTTTTGGTACAAATAAGAATTTTCTAATGGAAAAGAGGCTTCTATTCTATATCAGTGAACATCTCAAGGCGCAAAGTATATGTTTTATGTTAGCATAAGACACAGGTTGTCCTTTAGAGGTGTTGTGTGTGCCCAGACTACATCTACAAGTTCAGAGTCCTGTAAGGACCCTATTGTTCATAGAATTGCTGTTTAAACGTTCTTGATGTTCATGTGGTTGCAACTCAACATACTTTAGAAAAAGAAAATAACTGAAGTAGGTTATCAGTTGGATCATGCTTATTCAAGCACAATTTCATTTTTGCTGGCCTTTAAGAATTCAGATTATTTTTATATTGTACATGAAAAGAAGGTCAGATTTACTGAATATATACTGTGATGCAAGTACTGGTCTTGTAGCTTTCTATATGGTAGCTTGTTCACCTAGGGCAAAAAAAATAATAATAATGGCATAAAACTTGAACACTTAAGGAAACCGTATTGCTTTTTTAGATTCTATATTATAAATCTTGAATCAAAATATAATTAATAATCGCTAGTGTTCTTTTATTCCGTCATTCTATCAAGACACATTTATTGAGCACCCAGGCAAGGTGTAGGAATGATTGTGGTCCCCAGCCTCAAGGGGGAAGATGGGTGAATCTAGCGCTGCCTAACAGGTGCTCAGATAGGGCCATCTTTGACTTTCAGGCTGGACTTGGTCATTCGCGGCCTTTTAAGTTTCAGGCCAGGGAACTAAAACCTCAAAGTGACTGACTCTATTGTCCATTATGGAAGGGGAGAAGAATTTTGAAATGTGAAATTCACATAGCATTTCCCTTAAAGGGCCCTGCTTACAGGTTAAACCCTCTTCCTGCTATCACTGTGTAGATGCAACCCGGCTTCAGGCAGGTGACATTGGATCCATTTCAGGAAACTAGATCCCTGGAAGCAGGACCAGGCTCGGGAGACACAGGGCCTGAGAAAATTACACTATGGGCTCTTCCGCCTACTTTACATATTTAAAAAGTTAAGTGTGGTTAAAATGGGCACTAACTGAAGAAGGAGGAGGAGAGAGGAGAAGAAGGAAGCTGTTATTAGGAAATGGACAGAGCAGGACTTTAGAAGGAGGCCTTAAGCTGATCTTGAAGCCAGCGGGCTCTGTGGTTTGGAATAATGTCTCTTGATACTCCATTGTATTAACCTGCCTGCTGATGGTGGATGGAGCAGTTCAAAGCTGTGGTGAGGGAAACCCACGTGTTTTTGGATGGCTGAACCTAAAACTTCCTAAGGAGACATTCCATGGCCCCAACACCTATGGGAGGGAGCCTACGTCCTTAGCCTTGAATTTCAGGCCCTCCATTTTTTGGTCAAAATTAGTACACTTCCAATAGCCAGGATATGGAAACAACCTAAATGTCCATCAACAGAGGAATGGATAAAGAAGATGTGGTACATATATGCAATGGAATATTACTCAGCCATGAAAAGGAATGAAATCGAGTCATTTATAGAGACATGGATGGACCTAGAGTCTGTCATACAGAGTGAAGTAAGTCAGAAAGAGAAAAACAAATATCATATATTAATGCATATATGTGGAATCTGAAAAAAATGGTATAGATGATCTTATTTACAAAACAGAAATAGAGACACAGACATAGAGAAAATGTACGATACCAAGGAGGAAGGGGGGTTGGGAGGAATTGGGAGATTGGGATTGATATATATACACTATTGTTATTATGTATAAAATAGATAAGTAATGAGAACCTACTGTATAGTGCAGGGAGCTCTACTCAATGCTCTGTGGTGACCTACATGGGAAGGAAATCCAAAAATGAGGGGATATATGTATATGTATAACTGATTCACTTTGCTGTACAGCAGAAACTAACACAGCATTGTAAAGCAACTATACTCCAATAAAATTTGTTTTTAAAAATCAGTACTCTTCCCAATTAAAATTTGCTCTGGCCAGATGAATCTCCTTGGTGAACGTCAAAAATATCTGGCTGGGTCATCCCTGTCTCTCCCCTCTTTCTCCTGGAGTTCTCCCCTCCTAAAATGCCTTCCCTCTGTTGTCCAACTATGTAAGTCCCACTCATTCTCCAAAACCTGTTCAACTTCTCCTTCCCATGCAAGAGCTTCTCTGGTGAACAGCTGACCTGTTCATTCATTCATTTATACACTTAAGAAAGATTCTTTGAGCAATTAGACATGCTGTTATGGACAAGACATCTTGCTAAGTGCTTTGGGGAGATATAAGGATGTGTACCATCCTGCCTGAGTTGGAGGAGTTTAGAGATTAGTAGGGGAGAAGAGTCATGGACCAAAAATGGTAGAAAGGGATCGTTGTTGAACAGGTACAGATAAAATGTTACAATAATTCAAAGAAGGACATAGTATTCCCTTGGGAAGAGATTGGGAAAAGCTTAGCCTCAAGGATTGAGCAGAGGACCAAAATAAGGTGGAGAGAAGGACAATGCAGGCAACGATAATAATACGTCAAGACAAGAAAGGAGGCCTCCAGGATGAAAAGGCGTGAGCTTGACTGTAAGGTAGGATGCATGAAGACAGTGCAGGGTGTGTGGGATACGGACTCGGGGAGAGCCCCAGGTGGCCTGCTGTGCCTGGATCTCTTGTCATATTTGTTGATATATTCAATATACACTTCTCTGTATACTTATACATTATATTGGCTTTATCTTCTTATTTGTTAAGAACGTTTCTAAAATTTCATCAGTAGCTGGAATTGTAGAAAACATGTTTGGTCCCTCCCCCTCCCGGGACTTACAGTGGGTTGTTCTTGTCACAGGGATGCTTAACAAATATTCTCAGTTTAAATTCCAGTTGCTTTGTGTGGAGTCTTAGGTGGGGAATTGAACAATCAGGCAACGTGGTGTAGAATAGTCATCTGGCAGCAGGATGTGGAATAGACTGGGAGGGGGAGGGAGAAGGAGGAAATCAGGAAGACACCGCCGTAAGTAGGATGAGAAGTGGGGCGGTCCTCAGTGAAGGCAGTGGCTGCAGGAGTGGACAGAAGGAGACGGACTTCCGGGGCAGCTAGTGGGAGACATAACTGATGAAATAGGTTGCCAATTGCACGAAGGGGCAAAGGTGACGGGGTCCCCATAAGAATGCGACTTGATTTCCTCTCAAGTGGCTGACTGGGTGGCAATGTCATTGGTTAAATAAAGGAAACAAAATAAAGACTTTTCATGTGTATTCATTTGTTTGTGGTGGAGAAGGAAGTGAGGTGAGGTAAGTTTGGAAGCAGCTGGGGTTTACGTCTCTGTGATAGACTCTTGCAGGAGCTTCAAAGGTGGGTTTTGCATGAGAGCAGAAGAGTTCCACCGCTCAGATCCCTCAGGATGGGGAAAACAGGAGGGCACGGCTGGCTGAGAAGATGCTGGAACCTGCGCTGAGCACGGAAAGCACTTCCTCACACCAAGCCGCAGCCACACTTGCAGCTCCTGCTGCAGATGGGTGCTGAGGCTGCGCCCGGAGAGGCCGCCATCTGTGTGGCTTTGAAAGGCCTCTCGCACACCCCTCCCCTGGCGTCCCGGGGGCCAGAGCCGGGTTATTTGCCGACATCTAAACATGGTTCTCCACTCTCCGCAGGCTTCCACCTCTCCCACCGGCTGCCGGGCCTCATGCCTGAGAGCTGCCTGCTCATCCTGGTGGGGGCCCTGGTGGGCGCCATCATCTTCGGCACCGACCACAAATCGCCTCCGGTCATGGACTCGAGCATCTACTTCCTGTACCTCCTCCCGCCCATCGTCCTGGAGGGCGGGTACTTCATGCCCACCCGGCCCTTCTTCGAGAACATCGGATCCATCCTGTGGTGGGCGGGGCTGGGGGCCCTGATCAATGCCTTCGGCATTGGCCTCTCGCTCTACCTCGTCTGCCAGGTCCAGGCCTTTGGCCTGAGCGACGTCAACCTGCTTCATAACCTGCTGTTTGGGAGCCTGATCTCGGCTGTGGACCCCGTGGCCGTGCTGGCCGTGTTCGAAGAGGCGCGGGTGAATCAGCAGCTGTACATGATGATCTTCGGGGAGGCGCTCCTCAACGACGGCATCAGCGTGGTGAGATGCGGCCCCCCACCGTCCCCAGGGAGACAAGGGGCCTGGCGGGTGGAGAAGGCCAGGCAGGCCTGGGCCTCAGCAGGACAGAGATGGGCCAGGGCAGCGTGGCCCCAGGTCTGGCCACTGCCCTTGGCATCTGCACAGTGGCCACGCTTACTCACTACACTGCTTGCCATCCACTGGCTTCTTTAAAGGAGAAGCAGGAGAGAGGAAGTATGATTCTTTAGCGAATTCGGTGTTTCATTGAGCAAGCAGAAACTGTGGCTAAAGGCTCTTCTGGGTCTAAGGCTCTTCTGGGTTTAAGGCCCTTCTGGGCTTTCGCACTAGGACAAGCAGTACTTGTGTCTTATTTTCACTCAGTCACGGGACCTCACCCTCCTTCCCTTTATATGCTTTCTTTTTAAGCTCTGTTTTAGATGATGAAGTTAAATAAAAGGTAGGGGTAGGGAGAGAGATGACGGAGGATTTGCACAAATGCATTGGCTTGTATATCAGTCTCAATTCCTTGACTCCCACGGAGAATGTGACGGAGCAGCTTTGCTTAGGAGTCCTTCCAGAGAGAGGCCGAGAAGCGTTTACAGGCCAGATCAGCGCAGAGCATTAAGGCCCAGAGATGACTTTGGCTAGAGGCGCTGAACTATTCCTGATTGGCTGCCGCATTGCCCAGTTTCCTTACATTACTGCAAACCGTCACCAGGAGTTAGTCTATGTGATTTTATATAAATTTTGATGTACTTTTCTTATTCTTACATTTATATCACGTCACATAAGTAATACTAGAATGCATTTTCAGTGTAAAAGACTTAAATAGTACAGAATCGTACAGCATAAAACACAAAAGCCTCCGCCTGACCCTCTTCCCTCCCCCTTGGATCCAGTTTGCCTTTCTCTCCCCATTTTTATCATGGACACATGCATATACGTACGCAGATATAGATGTATTGATACATCATTCTACATAAAGTGGGTGGCATTAAATCATAGGTACTGCTTAGAGGTAACAAATCTTGGACTTCTTTCTAGGTCTTTTCCACTGTTGCAGAGTATTTCATAAATTACGTTTATAAAGCTTTATTTAACCAGTTCTTGATGGGTGAATATTCAGGTGGTTGTCAAGTTTTCACTTTAAAAAACAGTGTTGCGATAAGTATTCTTGTGTCTGCATGCATCTCTTTTCGCACTTGTGAGTCTTTTTATAGGATATATTCTTGGAAGTGAAATTTTTGGGTTAAAAGTAGGTATACTTAAAAATTTGAGAGATGCTGCTATAATCCCCTCCTCTTCATTCAAATGATGAAGGAGGGATTCCCACCAGAAGGTTATAGAGTGACACCAATGCTAAACAGATAAGACTAATGACAAGTGTGTTCGTCACCTATACTCACAGCCCGGGGTAGGAGGCCACCGCACACCATGCCGGGCCACATGGGTGCTGCACTGGGGAACTGAGTGAGCTATCAGGGACTGCGGGAGGAACTAGTAGAAGGATGGGGTACCTCCTGGTTCCTAGGGGATGATGTGATTGACTTATTAGTTTTTATTTAACAAACTTTCATTTGGTACCTATTGTGTTCTGGGCACAGTGCTAACTGCTTGGGTGGCAATGATGATGAATGAGACGAGGTCCCCTGCTCTCTTTTTTTGTAAATGTTTATTTTATACTGGAACATAGTTGATTAACAATGTTGTATTAGTTTCAGATGTACAGCAAAATGATTCAGTTATGTATATATATGTATCTATTCTTTTTCAGAGTCTTTTTTTTTTTTTTTGCTGCATTGAGTCTTTGTTGCTGCGCGCGGGCTTTCTCTAGTTGCGGTGAACGGGGGCTACTCTTCGTTGCAGTGCATGGGCTTCTCATTGCGGTGGCTTCTCTTGTTGCGGAGCACGGGCTCTAGGCACGTGGGCCTCAGTAGTTGTGGCGCGCGGGCCCAGTAGTTGTAGCCTGCGGGCTCTAGAGCGCAGGCTCAGTAGTTGTGGCACACGAGCTTAGTTGCTCCGCGGCATGTGGAATCTTCCCAGACCAGGGCTCAAACCCGTGTCCCCTGCATTGGCAGGCGGATTCTTAACCACTGCACCACCAGGGAAGCCCATCAAAGTCTTTTGAGTAATTCCACAGGTTGTCAGGGAAGTGGTCCCCAGTACACATGGATATACGAGTACCGTGCCTGGTCCCTTGATAAGGAGGGCAATTGGGCTGCGGGACCTTACCGTGGGGTCAGATTGCAGGGGGAACTTGCAGGAGAGCCATTCAGAACCCTTCTCACTTTACCAAATATATTAAACCTTAATTTTAGTTTGTATGTATACGGCTGCCAAGGTTTTCCAGAAATCTTTGTGGGCTTGCGTTTCCACACACGGTGTATTAAGTGCATATGTCCTTGTAGCATTATCAACAAGGGGCATTGCTTTCTTAATGTTTTCCCATCTGATGAGCAAAAAAGGATGACACGTGTTTGCTATAATCTGCATGATGATACGAAGCATCTTTTCAAAGATTGTGGATCATTAGTGTTTCTTACGCTATGAATTGGAAGTTCACGTCCTTTCAAGGTTGCCAGACTTAAAAAAAAAATACAGGTTACCAGTTAAATTTGAATTTCCTATAAACAATGAGTAATTTTTTATCAGCATGTCCCAATTATTGTATGCAAATATCGCTTCTTGTCAAGTTTTCTTTGAGAACAGTTGCTGTTTTTTTTCTTTTTTAATTGATTTGTAGACTCATTAAATTATCTAAACTTTAAGCTTTAGATAAACTTTAAATTAGCTAAACTTGAATGTTACATAAAAAGCAAACATTTTCTCCCATTCTGTCACTTAAATTTTTTTAAGTCATGTATCTTCTATCTATAAAAGTTTTAAATATGTATGTAGTCAAACCGACTAATGTATTCTTTTATTGCCCTGGGTTTCACATTTTGTTTTCCGAGACTGTGCCTAACCAAAGAACATGCACACGTTTTGTTTTGTTTTTTAATTTTTCTCCCTTTTACAATTAATTATTTAATTCACCTGGCACACAATTTTTTTAGTGTTGTTATTCATAATTTTCTTTATTTTTTCTTTTTAAATTTTAATTTATTTATTTTATTGAAGTACAGTTGATTTACGTTGTGTTAATTTCTGCTGTACAGCAAAGTGACCTAGCAATACACATATATACATTGTTTTTAAAATTCTTTTCCATTATGGTTTATCCCAGGATATTGAATATCATTCCCTGTGCTATATATCAATAGTAGGACCTTGTTATTCATCGTGGCACACAATTTTTTTTTTTTTTTTTTGCGGTGCACGGGCCTCTCACTGTTGTGAGAGGCTCATGGGCCCAGCCGCTCCGCGGCATGTGGGATCTTCCCGGACCGGGGCACGAACCCATGTCCCCTGCATTGGCAGGTGGAACTCTCAACCACTGCGCCACCAGGGAAGCCCGGCACACAATATTTTATCATGAGGACTTTATGCCAAAATGGATAGTACTGGGGGAAAAAGCATTTGAAAATAATCTAAGATATCTGGGGTGGATTCACCAAGTGGAGGAGACCCACACTTGAAGTCAGAAGCCAGGTTATTTATTCATAATGAGAATCTCTAACTATTGAGCGAGATACTAGACTCATCAGACCTGCCTGTTCTTCCCTGCTGGGCGAGCATCTCAGAAAGCCAAGTTGTCTGCCGGTTGCCAGGGGAGCCTGGACTCCAGCCTGCCATCCCATTTACGTATCTCATTTCTCAGTGTGTGGCCCTCAAGCCACCTGCCTCAGAACCCCCCAGGTGGGCTTGGTGAGCACTCAGATGGCCAAAGAGCAATGACCCTCTGGGAACAGAGCCTGGGAATCTGTATTTTTAACCAGCACCTCAGAGGATGGCTGATGTTTGGGAACTACTTGTTCATGGCCTTTAGGTGGTGAGAGCTGATATATCTTGATCTAAAACGATGCTACGTCTGGGAAAGGTCTGGGCTAGATTTGTCTGCACCCATTCTTTCTTCAGGTGCTTTCGTCCTTTGGGTTTTGTTACAGTGGAATAAGTCCCCTTGGCTGGGAACCAATTCCACCTCCTAAGGCACCCCTCTGAGCCACGATGCCTCCGTTTCACAGTTTATCCAGAGAGCATCTCATTTTATTCATATCCAAGTTCTTTGGGGTCCCTTGCTGACTGTAACCCCACGAAAGCAATGCCCTTGAGGGTGCTCATCTGTGTCAACATCAAGGCCACCTCCTGGCAGCCCATTCTGAGATAATTATCCAACTTTCCCTTCCTAAATGGTTAGAGAAAATTAGCAATGACGATATCACCTCACTTAATTTTCACAGACCAAAAAGTTCTTTCTTGATACAACCTACAAACCTTGTTGCCGAGACATAGTCTTTGTTAACGACGCATGAAAACATGGGGCTCTGTTCCCTCTGTCGTGCTGCCTCTGAACTGGAGACTCACTTCAGCCTGAGTTTTCTCTAGACTTTACATCTAGAGCCAATCACGGCCTGGGGTTTCTTTGCTAACTGCATTTGTTTGACTTTCCCAAAGTTTAATTGTTTCCACTTGGACTTTCTTTTTGAAATGATCATTTCCCAATAAAATTGTGATTCTCAGCTGACCAGAGTATCTGCTTGAGGGCACTGCTGTGACCTCCACGTGGTGAAGCTGCTGCGGTGCTGGCTCCGGGGTGGGGATGGAGGTGCCCACACGTCACTCGGGGTCACCCTGGGGTCACCCTGGGGTCACCCACAGCACAGTGATATTAAGTGTGTGCTGGGGCACTTCTGCGTCCCTGCGTGAAACTGGAGAAGCTCGGGGCCGGATTTAGAAAGCAGTTTGAGAGCAACTGGTATTTAATGCAGTGCAGTTGTCTTTTGAGCCAAGGGCCTTGGACTCACCCTTTCATTGAGGAGGGAGCCTTCCCGAGGGCAGCCGTCACAAGCGGGCTCTTTCAGCAGAAAGTCTGAGTCATCCAGAGAGAGACCTGTGATTAGTGGGTTACATGTGACAACTTTGCAGATCCTTATCCCACGAAAAGAGCTGCCTCTCACTAAAGAGGAGATGCTGCAGAGGAGATGCAACCATCGAAAGAGCAATGAACCTGACCCTCCAGGTCTCTTGTCCACTTAATTCTCCCTCTCGCTGAATGTTTTAGGTTATGACTCCCATCATGAGAACTTCCTTAATGGTGGGCAAAGGGAGA
The DNA here is from genome assembly GCF_039906515.1 of Pseudorca crassidens. Taxonomy (NCBI): domain Eukaryota; kingdom Metazoa; phylum Chordata; class Mammalia; order Artiodactyla; family Delphinidae; genus Pseudorca; species Pseudorca crassidens. The sequence continues at coordinate 5,065,892 of NC_090309.1, read as the reverse complement.
AGAGACAAAACCCCAGTAGCATTCAAATAATAACTAGTATCCCCAGTTGAAATCTCATGGCCAGCATCATAGCAGTAAGAGAGATGCAGCCACTATACCCAGGCCCTGTATGGGGTCACTTGTACATTTATTATTTTATTAAATCCTTAGATTTTCCTGTGAGGCTGAATTAATAGTCACATTTCACAGATGAAGAAAATAAGGCAAAGGGAGTACAATAGATTGCACAAGGGCATCCTGCCTGGCCATGACAGAGCGGACATGGGTGCCCAGGTCTGTCTCTTCCCAATCTCTTTTCTTTTATTCTTACCTTTTGAATTTTCAACTCATGGAGCTGAGAGGAACAGGAGAGAACCAATCTGTTACCCCTGAGGTGACTGGGCTCATGTCCAGTTGGTAGGGAATCCAGTGCTTTCTCCAAAACAGAACTGTCTTGTTTGGCCAAGTCCAGTATGTGGCTCCGGGCAAGACTCTGGTCATCTCTGTGCCTAATTTCTGTAAAATTGGCGTGATGGTATTACTTAGCTCGTAGGGTCACTGGAAAATTCCCATTAAGCTGTCAGTATAGCGAGTGTTCAGCATGCAGTGAGAACTCCAGGCATGTTGGCTATTATTTTTTATCACACCAACTCAGGGACATGCATGGTGGTTGGCTCCCTCTTAACAAGCATTTGGTTTTTGGTTTTGGGGTTTTTTTTGCAGTACGCGGGCCTCTCACTGCTGCGGAGAGGAGCACAGGCTCTGGACGCGCAGGCTCAGCGGCCATGGCTCACGGGCCCAGCCGCTCCGCGGCATGTGGGATCTTCCCGGACCAGGGCACAAACCCGCGTCCCCTGCATCGGCAGGCGGACTCTCCACCACTGCGCCACCAGGAAAGCCCAAGCATTTGGTTTTAAACACGGCACTGCTTCGTGTATTGTAGGCAGATCGTTCTTATATTTGTATTCCTCCAGGGTTTTCCTGCATCAATTTGCTGAGTAAGCAGCAAGGTGATGCCACCACGGTTTCTATCATCTTTTTGCCCCATGTCCCCTCCTCCACCTCACCTGGTAGGTGTCGGCATCCCCCCCTGAGGTTGGAACCCAGGCAGCCTGGCTCCAGAGCATCTCTGCTCCTAACTCCTACTTCATGCTGGTTCTTCACCCCTCCCTCTCTCCCCACCACTTTCTTTCCCTCCTTCCTCTGGTGATGTCTTCATTTCGCATCTTGCTGCCACTGTAGTCCACTCTCTAGGCATAAGGTGGACGAGAGAGTGGTAGAGGGAGCTGCAATGCAATAAGGTTTCTGAGCAGGACCCTTGGGCTAGTCACACTGGCAGGCATTTTATCTGCATTTTCTTCTTAGAGCTTTATAACAACCTACTGTGGCAGGATTGCTGTCCCCATTTTGTGAAGGAGCAGTATACGGTGCTTAAGAGCAGAGTACCCCCGTGTCCCCAGATGTCTATCAACTGAAAAAAATTGCACAATGTGAAATTTGTGAGTTAAGTTGTCTGGGGCAAAATGTGGACCATAGCCTGGGAGATAGCCTCTCAGAGAGCTTGGACGCACTGCTCCAAAGAGGTCAGAGGGGAGGTCATATATATGTGATATTGGTGAAGGGGTTCGTGGAGTCAAAGCACACACTTTGGCAGAAGGTTGCCGCTAGTCACGAAGAGCAGATGTCACCGTTAATGATTTTAGTGCTTTTCTAGATATGAGAAGATGCAAGAAATTGGGCTCATAAAATCTTCTCCTGAAACTATCTACCTGGGGCACAGAGAGCCTCATTCCTGATCTCTGCCCTGAACTCCTTTCAGGGGGTGTTTGAGGTCAGCGACTGCAGAGGCCGTTGGTTTCATCCTCGTAGAACCCGCCGGCGAGCAACAATTTTCAGTTGGCACGTCTGTGCCCGCATGTCTGTACTGGCCCTTCTTGGTCCTTTGAGCCTCTCAGGTGAATTACCAGATCTGCAGGTGCTTACGTTTCTTCATTGTTATTTTTATTATAAACACACAGACTGTCAGGGAAGTCATTTATTGAATATAATTTATTCTATGCGGCTCAATATCCAAAAGATATAGTCCCACTGCTTTTCCCAGCCCACCATCAGTAACAACAGTTTCTTAGCATTGACCTTATACCTTTCATTCAATTTGCCCCTCTATTTATTATGCATTCTTATTGCTGGCATTAGAGCCTGAATTTCCTGACCCCTTATTCTAGAATTCCTTTGACCTCTTCTCATCTCCTCTTTGCATCCCTTTATCAGCCCAGCTTTGCTGACTAGTTCCTTGTCGACCCTCATAATTTTTCTCCTAAGGCCTCCCGCCATCATCGCAGGACCCAGCAGAGAGCTCTGAGCATCACGGATGCTGAGCCTGCCTAGGAAAGGCTGTGCCCAGGCTGTGCTGTGGCCACAGCCCTCCTCCTCTGATTCCCAAGAGTGACACTCCACTTGAATTGGGATTTGTCAGGGAAGCTGCCAGCAAACCAGGGGGCTCTCCCTCTGACCAGCTCCCATCATGGAACTTTGGAATTGCTCCCTGAGACTAAAGGGTAGAGGTGGGATGCAACCACGGGTAGGCACGCAGGGAGAGAAGAGTCTCAGTGGCTTTCCTTGCTCAGGTAAGCATTTAAAACAGTGCCTGGCACAGGGTTCAGTACAAAGTGTTTCTAATATTATGATTTATAAGAAGAAATATATATTGGGCTTTGTCCCCATTCAGGGCACAGAGCTCATTAAAACCCTTGAAATTTCCTAAGTGAAGAGAGCTGCCTTTTGTTATGCTAATGAGGCGAATTTTGGAAAGCCCCTAAGTAACCTAAGGAAGGGGGCTGGTTGCCAGTGGAATGGACTTTGTGAGTAGGGGGTTGGAGCTTTCAGTCTCCCTCCCTAAACCACCCACAATCCCCACCTCCAGGAAAGGAGCTGGAGATTGAATTCAGTGACCCATGGCCAGTGATTTAATCAACCAACCACAAGTAATGAGGCCTCCATAAAAACTCTAGAGGATTGGGTTTGGAGAATTTCCAGGTTGGTGGAGATTCGGGGAAGGTGGAGCTCCTGGAGAGGGCATGGAAGCGCCTCACCCCTGCCCCAGAACTTGTCCTAAGCATCTCTCCCACCTGGCAGTTCCTTTTTTTTTCTTAATTAAAAAAAAATGTTTTATTGGAGTCTAGTTGATTTACAATGTTGTGTTAGTTTCAGGTGTACAGCAAAGTGAATCAGTTATACATGTACAGATAGGTCATTACAGAGTATTGAGTAGAGTTCCCTGTGCTATACAGGAGGTCCTTGTTGTCTATTTTATATACAGGAGTGTGCATGTCAATCCCAATCTCCCAATTTATCCTTCCGCCCCTTAACTCCTGGTAACCATAAATTTGTTTTCTACATCTCTGTAACTCTACTTCTGTTTTGTAGATAAGTTCATTGGTACCCTTTTTTCTAGATTCCACATATAAGCGATATCATTTGATCCTTTTGTAGTAAACCGGTCATCTAGTGAGTAAAATGTTTCTCTGAGTTCTGTGAGCCATTCTAGCAAATTAATCGAACCCAAGGTGGGGTTGTTGGAACTTCTCAACTAAGGCTGGTGGATTAGAAGCCCAGGTGACAACCTGGACCTGCGATGGGCATCTGAAGCCGGGGGAGAGGTTGTCCTGTGGGGCTGAGCCCTCAACCTGTGGGATCCGACCCTGTCTCCAAGTAGATGGTGTCAAATTGAGTTAATTGCTTGATGGTGTGAGAAGGAAGCACACACGTTGGAACCTGTGTCAGGGTCGGTGTGTTATTTATAGAAGTCTACCTCCATGAGTGCCTGAGAGCCACAGAGCCTTCCTTACAGCCTAAGCGATGCCCCATCTGTCTGGACTTGGCGGTCTCAGCTTTTCCGCGAGAAGCGCTGCACGCAGACCTGAACAGACTCTCTCTGGGGGGGTGTCAGGCAATGTTTTTCTTGGCCTCTTTTTATCTCCTTATTTACCTTCAATTTTTGCAGGTTCCTAGGAAAGGAGGAGAGAGGCTGCAGATACCTTTACAAGTAGACAGTTTCCTCTGGCCAAGAATGTGGGTATATACAAGGGAGGCGGAACCCAACAAGTGTGGTCTTGAGCAAATGACTCCATCCTTTTGTGCCTCCGCTTCCTCATGTGTAAAATGGGAACGTTTAGTCTGACCCCAGAGGGTGTTTCTGTGGAGGCTGTGAAATCAGACACACAGACGCCGGCACCTGGTAGGTGAGGAATCAGAGTCCCGTTGCCCTTCCCGGGTTCGAGGGGAGGTTCCACGCAAGATGGACCATCTGGTTGGTGTCTGTCGGCCTGGAAATGGGGATCAGGCCTCAACCCCAGATGGACACTAGGCGCGCCACCCTCCTAGCACCAACAGGGAAGCGCCCACCCGGCCCAGGGCCCAGGCATCTTCCTTCTGGCCTGACTCTCATCAAAGCCGCTGGAGGTCTGCCTGGTGAGCTTCCCCTCAGATCACAGCTGCCATTGGTCATCAGTTACGGTACTGGCCGTGGAGCCCGCGGGGGTGTGTGTGATGCAACACACACAATAGCTTGGGTTGGCGCTTGGACCAGGTTGGGCAGTGGGAGGGGCTGGGAGAAATGAAGGGCAGAGGGCAGCCCAGGGTTGGCCCCAGCAAACAAGGATGTTCGGGGGGTCAGATGTTCACCAACAGAGAAGCCAAATTTGACTGCTAAGCTTTCCCAGCTGGGAGACACCTTTACATTCCTGTGCCTGGGGTTTCAGCTGTAGGCTCTTGTTAACCAGAAGCCTGAAAGATCTGCTCCTTGGGCCCGTATAAATAGTTCAGAGATGCGCTCAGGCAGGGCAGGGTCGCGGAGGGACACTTCAACCGTAGGTCGTTGGAATTCCTCAAATCTGTTTCAGAAACACTGGTTTGGTTCGTTGTCTTCTGGTTGAAGAAACAGATTAATTGAAGTCTGAGGGGTACAAGTGGGTTTTCCAGCAGCCTGAGCTGTGAGCCCCTGGTGGGTGGTTAGAACTAACTCCAGTTCGCAAGGGCAACAAGAAGAACTGATCCTCGCTGGTTACCAAGGTGTCCTTCCTTTGTCAGGAGGTAGGGTTGAGCAGCTATGGAAATGGATTTGGAAAAGAAACACCTCTCGGTAGAAAAGCGAACTCTAAGCTGGGAACTCCAGACAGCCAAGAGTTTCCTAGTTTAGTGGTTTTCAAGAGACTCTCCCGCCCCAAAGAGCACGCCTGCATGCGTCCTCAAGGGTGTGTCAGGTGTGTCGGGCTTTGGTGTGGAAAAAATCTGGTTGGGGTCATGTGAGCAGTGCCACGAGCTGGCCGTTTGGAAGAGGTGGTGAGCAGCTAGTCCGTTCCCCCGTGGCTTCCTCAATGATTACGTAAAACGAACGGTCTCTGGCAGAACCTGTCCTGCAGCGGGCTCTGTCACATCACATCCAGGTGACGGGTCAGAGACGGAGCCGCTGGTTCTGTCCCCAGGCTGTGGTTTGCCCCAGTTCCCTCCTACTCACCTGGGATCACGTAAGCGAGCATTATACTAGCAGCACGGGAGAAAACGGAGAGCTCGTGAAATCCAACTACTTTATTTCAAAGTTCAGTCCTGTTTGATCGAGACAGAGTTCCCTTGAGTCTGAATCTTTCATTTATTCATTCGTCATTCATTCATTCATGAAAAAAAATGACTGAGCAGTACTTTTTCTCAGAAACTGCTCCTTCTGTAACAGAGAAGGGCCAAATCTGACTCCATGTTGGCTCTGTTTTTTTAACTTTAATCTTTGCTTTCGCTGCTTTTGTTCACTAAAAGGACACTGTCTATACACAATGGCCTGCCTCGGGGAACCCTGCCCCTCTGCCTGAAGGTTAAACCAAAGTGCCTTTGTTCAGGGAAGCATCCGGACCATGTCCACCTGCGAATGGCTGCAAGAAAGAAGAAATGAACACATTCCCTCCCCGAGGCTGGCCATTCCAGGGGGTGTTTGCAAATCTTATGGCCTTTTTACTTTACTTCCTCATCTCCTCCCCCTCTCTGTGCTATAAGAGAAACTGGCATCCAAACCCCGAAAAGATGGTTATTTTGAGACACTGGTCTGCCATCTTCTCAGTCTGCCCAGCACCTTGTGTCCAGTTTATTAGCCTGTCGTGCGCCCAGCAGAGCAAATTTGGACTCGGTAACATTTCCAGTGTGCCAGACTGACCCTCTCAGAAGAAGCAAGTCACTGAGCTAGTCTTCAGTGAATTGACATCTACTGGTCACAACTGATGTTTGCTTTTATAGTTTAAAAAGTTTGGAGGTTAAACAGCCTTACAATGACTTTTCCTGTCCTGCAGGTGTACTAGCACCAGATGGTGAAAGTCAGTCCTCTGGGCGTTTGCTTCAAGTTGGCATGGAGGTGATGGGAGGGGAAGATTGCTCAGACTCAGAGGGGCCAGGCTGGGCGGTTCCTTGAAGAGATCACGGCTGAGGAACAGGGGTGGGTGTGGGTGTGTGATTGCTATTAGCTCTGAACTGCTAAGTTTCATTTACCTACAGGCCACTGAAAAGAAATTTTACGTAGTTTTAGAGATAGAAGTCTGGAGCCTGGGGGAAAGATTGGAGGGAGATACGTATGTAGGAGCCATTGGCAGGTAGGTGGGAATAGCAGCTATGAAATACGGCCAGTCCTCTCCCCTGCTGTTCTTCAGACTGAGGAGAATGTTCAGACTTTTTCAATTGAAAAGAATTTCCATAAAGAAACATCTTTGCTGTGCCCTAAATCAATAAAATCCTACCACTTACTTCTCTTTGTTAAATTTTCTGACCTCCGCTTAGGTCATCTTCCTGGTCTTTCTGAGATTATAAGCAGCTAATGATCAAGGATGTCAGTCCTAAGAGAGTCGGGAGATCCCATGTTTAATCTCCTGTCCTGAGTTTCAGATCTTTTTTCCCTTCCTTTAAGGAGTGAAGTATAAAAGCTTCTTCCCTTCGTCCCTTTTTTTAGCTTTGTTTTTTAATTGAAGTATAGTTGATTAACAACGTTGTGTTAGTTTCAGGTGTACAGCAGTGATTCAGTTATATATATATTTTTCCAGATTCTTTTCCCATATACAAAATGTTGAGTATAGCTTCCTGCTATAAAGTAAGTCCCTGTCGGTTATCTATTTTATACACAGTAGTGTGTATATGTTAATCCCAAACTTCCCCTTTGGTAACCATAACTTTGTTTTCTATGTCTGTGGGTCTGTTTCTGTTTGGTAAATAAGTTCATTTGTATCATTTTTTTTTAGATTCCAAATATAAGCGATACCATATGCTATTTGTCTTTTTCTGGTTCCATCATTCTGGAGACTGCTACGTAACTGCTGGGTTTCTTATTTCTTAGTTAATTTCTTTTAATAGTCAAAGAAAGTGGTTGCCAAGGAACTGCTCTGTGACAACTGAACGTGCCAGTGCCCTTTCATACAAAATGGAAAATTAACGGGATTCATTATTTAATTTCCTGTGTCAGGTTGATGAATACAGTTTGTGTGTGTGTGTGTTATTCTCTGTACCTTTCCAGCATCTGATGTACAGTGAAGATCATTTCTGCTGTACTGTGCTGTGACTCTGAACTTACAATGTTTTTTTTTTAATAGATCGTTATTGGAGTGGAATTGCTTCACAATACTGTGTTAGTTTCTGTGGCAGAACAAAGCGAATCAGCCGTATGCATATACCAATGCTTTCTTACAGGTGTAGAGTCAGTACTTAGTTAGGCTTTTTTTTTAAGGAACTGGGTTTATGGCAAGCTCAAGCAATAAGGATTAATTAAAAAGATACACAAGACAATCAGGAAGACATAGATCTTCTATTAGTCCAGTAAGGCTGCCATAACAAAATACCACAAGCTGGGTGTCTTCAACAGCAGAAATGTATTTTCTCACAGTTCTGGAGGCTGGAGGCTTTCTTCCTGGCTTGTGGCCAATCACTTGCTTTGTCCTCGCAGTGGCCTTCGCTCTGTGTGCACTCCTGTGTCTCTTCCTTTTCCTTATAAAGACACCACTCCTATTGGATTAATGGCCCCAGCCTTAAGACCTCATTTTAACTTAACCACCTCTTTACAGACCCTATTTCCAAATCCAGTAACATTCTGCAATTAAGACTTTATGAATTTTCTTTTATAATTTTTTAAAATTTATTTATTTATTTATTTTTGGCTGCGTTGGGTCTTCGTTGCTGCGCGCGGGCTTTCTCTAGTTGCGGCGATCACGGGCTACTCTTCATTGTGGTGCGCTGGCTTCTCACTGCAGTGGCTTCTCTTGTTGTGAAGCACGGGCTCTAGGGGCACAGGTTTCCATAGTTGTGGTGCGTGGGCTCAGTAGTTGTGGCTCACGGGCTCTAGAGCGCAGGGTCAGTAGTTGTGGCGCATGGGCTCAGTTGCTCCACTGCATGACCAGGGCTCGAACCCATGTCCCCTGCATTGGCAGGCGGATTCTTAACCACTGAGCCACCAGGGAAGCCCAAGACTTCAACATATGAATTTTGAGGGACATAATTCATCCCATAGAAGACGCCGCAGTAACCCAGGGATAGGAAGTGCTTTATGAGGGATCTCACAGAGGCTGTAACTAGAACCTAGCTGGTTTTAGTGATTTCAGATCTTATCTTACAGTCAGCATGGACCAGGTTATGTTCTGGTAATAAACCCCTCTCCAAACCTCAGTAGCCTACAGCAACAAAGGTATATTTCTTACCTACACTTCTTGTCTTCTATTGGCCAACAGAGCCCTCTGTCTATTCTATTCTATTCTATTCTATTCTATTCTATTCTATTCTATTCTATTCCATTCTATTCCATTCCATTCCATTCTATTCTTCAGGATCTGGGCTTATAGAGCAGCCATTGTATTGAGCACTGCTGGTCTCTGTGCCAGAGGGAAGGAGAGGAGATTCATGGAAAGCCTCACCTCTGAAACAAATGCCCAATCCCGTAAAGGACATATCGCTTCTGCTCAAAACTCATTTAAACACAAAATTTGGCCAGGCAGAGTCACATGGTAGAGGCTGGACATGCAGTCCTATCAGATGCCTTGAAGGAAAAGAAATACTGTGTGAACAGTGCTAATAACTATCATATTCTTACTCCAGAGCCCCTCCATAGATGCAACTTGGCCACTTGCTCAGACTCTGCTGCATTTTTGTAGATCTTTGCATTTCTCTTCCCTCTCCAAGTAGCTTCCACATAATCTCCTCCATCATCTGTCCTCTACTCCTTAGCTTTTATTATTCACAGTTTTTTGTGCTCATAACCCATCCCTCCTTATGGCCTCTCATAATCTCTTCATCTGCCTCATTAGACTTCTCTGTTCATCCACACCTGGTCCATTATCTCCATACTTCTCAGAAGACATGGTTGCTACAGCTCATAACTGAACAGAGGGTTTCACCTCAAGCTACTTCGTGGTCCCTAGTCTATGAACGCATTTCTCAAGGGTCTGTCAACTCCTGTTCTTGAATGAGAGGTCTCTGGTTGAAAGTACTGTAGCCACACAAGGCTCCTCCCCCTCAGATGCTTTGTCATAGATGTTACTCTTACAAGGAGCCATGAGCACGGTGGCGACTGTGGTTATCAAGTCTAGGGGGATTGGTAGTCAAAAGTATGCAATCAGTTATCATTAAGCTATCAGCTCTCAGGGTCAAAGAAATCCAGGAGATTTAATATTGTGAAGAGCTTTTTCACTCCAGTTCTTAAGGATAGTTAAAAGTCAGTACGTTTAATGAACCTACATGGTTATAAGTTTTCTTAATTTATGTGAAGTGGTATAGTGTTAACCCAGAGTGTCCTGTAAAAAGTTAAGAATGTTATATTGTAGAGTGCCAGTGAACATAATGCAAAGAGGTATGGCCAATAATAAAATTATAAAAGAATTCTAAAAAGTATTAAAGGTCAGAGATTATCAGAATTGATTATAAAGCAAGACCCAAGTACATCCTATTTGCAGGAAACACAACTATAAAGATGCAGACAAGCTGAAAATAAATGGATGCAAAACTATACCAGACGTATGGTAGACCAGGCATTAGAATGCTGGTGTGGTTATATTAATGTCAATTAAAATAGACGCAAAAGTAGAACATTTTACAAAGATAAAGAGGGATGTTTCATAATGACAAAAAGATGTCAATTCATCAAGAACACCTAACAATGATGCACGGGTATGCACCCAGTAGTAGGGCATGAAGTAAAAATGGACAAATTTAAAGGAAGGAAATGACAATTCCACAATCACAGCAAGAATTTTACTACTTTTCATTTAGAAAATGATAGAACAGGTAGGCAAAATGGCAGCAACACACTGAGGAGCTGAGCGCTTTCAACCACCTTCTTCTAACTGATATTCATAGAGCGCTGTCCCCAGCAACTACAACACATACTTTTTTTTTTTTTTTTGCGGTACGCGGGCCTCTCACTGCTGTGGCCTCTCCCGCTGCGGAGCACAGGCTCCGGATGCGCAGGCTCAGCGGCCATGGCTCACGGGTCCAGCCGCTCCGCGGCATGTGGGATCCTCCCGGACCGGGGCACGAACCCGCGTCCCCTGCATCGGCAGGTGGCCTCCCAACCACTGCGCCACCAGGGAAGCCCCATACATTTTTTTCAAGTTCAAATACCATGTTCATCAAAAAAGACCACATATTTGACTGGAAAAAAAAGCCTCAATAGATTTACAAGCCGTGCAATCAGAGTGTGCACTCTGCCCCCAGCAGAAGTAAATTAAAAATAAATTACATTAAGGAATATCCCAATATTTGGAAATTAAACAATACACTTCTAATTAATCCATGATTCAAACAAGAAATTACAAGGGAAATTAAAAAATACATTTAACAAATGGTAACGATGTACCAGAGGAAAATGTATGGCTTTAAATGCTTATAGTAAAGATTTTAAAGTTCTAAAATCAATGACATATGTTCTACTTCTTCAGGTAATTTCTTCAAACTAAAGAAAGGAGAGCAAGGTGAATCTAAAGTGAGTAAGATAAAGGCAATCGTAAAAATAATAATAAATGATAATAATAGAATAAATAATAAATTAAAAGCTATAAGACATCTTGCCTGTATCTTAAGGAAAAACTTATTCTTCATAAACGCTTTCAAAAATAGGAGTGATCGGGGCTTCCCTGGTGGCGCAGTGGTTGAGAGTCCGCCTATCAGAGTGGCTAGAGCTGATGGGATAGGGAACTACTGAAAATCTCATACATTCCTGGCAGGAATGGAAAACGATCCAATGTCTTTGGCAAACAATTTGGTAGTTGCTACAGACTGAACGTCTGTGTCCCCCGGAAATTCATATGTTGAAATCTAATCCCCAATGTGATGGTATTTGGAGGTGGGGCCTGTGGGAGGCGGTTAGGTCATGAGAGCGGAGCCCTCATGAATGGGATTAGTGTCTTCATAAGAGAGACACCAGAGAGCTCCCTCGCCCCTTCTGCCATGTGAGAACACAGTGAGAAGACAGCTATCTAAGAACCAGGCTCTCACCGCTGAATCGCTTTCACCACTGAATCTGCTGGTGCTTTTATCTTGGCCTTGGCAGCCACCGGAATTGTGAGAAATAAATTTCTGTTGTTTATAAGCTACCCAGTCTATGGTATTCTAGCCGCCTGTATAGATGGAGACAGCAGTTTCTTACATTTTTAACTTGTATCTACAGCGCTGCCTACCCATTCTACTCCTGTATATCCAAGGGAAATGAAAACATAACTCTGTGCAAAAGAGTTGTACGTGAATGTTCATAGCAGCAATATTCCAAGAGCAAAAGCTGGGTGGTGGGCAGAGGCAGGAAACCAATGTCCTTCAACAACTGAATGGATGGAGAAATTGTGCTTTAGCCATATAGTGGAATACTACTCAGTAATAAAAAGGAATGAACCACTGATCCCTGTAACAACAACCGCTGAGTTGAAGAAGCCAAACACAAAAGGGTCTGTACTTTATTATTCAGTTTATATAAATAAAAATTAATCTATGGTGACAACAGTAGAACGGGGGTTTCCTGGTGTCAGGGTTGGAGGGAGGGATGGACTTTTAAAAAGGAATGAAGAACCTTTCTGGGTTTGTGGAATTGTTCTAGATCTTGACTGTGGTTATCTTACGGGTGTATACAGTGGCCAGAGTTCATTTGTTTTAGATGCAGCTTACCATATGTAACTCATTCCTCAATAAAATTGATCAAGAAAAATAGATCAGCACGTTTGAAATCGACTCTCCACCTCTGCTAAGGCTTGGGTGGTGGGCTGCTGTCCTTGGTCATCATTCTGTGTGTTGGAAGGGCTTTGCAAACTTTTACGGTGGTATCCATAAAGGGTTACCAGTACTATGATCTTGGGAGGTTGGTGAGCTTGTTAAAAGTAACAGGAAAGGACCATTTTCTGAGACTTCTCTGAACTGTTTTTTTTTTTTTTTTTTACAGCATCACCTCTGACACCAAATGTGTGTGTGTTTTTTCCCATACCCGCTCTCCAGTTACCACCTTGGTGTCTTACAATTTAATTCAGTTCTGACACTAACCACGCAGAATTAGCGCAAACCCCAAAACCCCACAGGCTTAAGGGCTCAGTCCCGTAAGACTCTCCAGCTTCAGACACCAGTTCCGAGACTGGACCTCTCATATGTCTGACTGACTGGTTGTAAAATTGGGGGTTCTCACAACCCCTCCTCAGGTTTGACAGTTTGCTAGAGCAGCTCACAGAACTCAGAAAACCCGTTTACTTTCTATGGCCCGTTTCTTAGGAAAGATGCAACTCAGGAAGAGCCGAATGAAAGGGATGCGTAGGGTGAGGTAGGTGGGAAGGGGTGCAGAGCTTCCGTGTCCTTGCCAGGGGCACCACCCTCCTAGCACCAACCTGGAAGCGTTCTGAACCCCGTTGGTTAGGTTTTCATGGAGGTTCTATTACATAGACATGACTGATTAATTTATTAGCCACTGATTCTTTTTTTAACTTTTTATTTTATATTAGAATATAGCCGATTAACAATGTTGTGATAGTTTCAGGTGCACAGCAAAGGGACTCAGCCGTACCTGTGCATGTATCCATTGTCCCCCGTGGCCACTGTTTATTGAAATCAAGCTCCAGCCCTTCTCCCCTTCCTGGAGGTTAGGGGGTGGGGATGAAAGTTACAACCCTTTACTCACTTGGCTGGTCCCTATGGCAACCAGTGCCCCTCCTTGGGGCGGGGTGTGGGTGGGGTGAAACCCAGGCAAGAGTCACCTCATTAGCATAAACTCAGGAGTGGTTGGAAGGGGCTCATTACAAATAACAAAGATGCTCCTCTCCTCCGTACCACTTAGGGAATTACAAGATTTTTAGGAACTCTGTGCCGGCTACTGGGGACAAAGACAAAATATATATTTCTTACTATGTCCCAATATTGCTCCTCCCCACTGAGTGGAGAGGGTGAATCTAATCTTGTTTTCCCTTAGTGCCAAGGACGTGTTTGGGCTTTAGCATCGGCTGAGTTTTTCCTTTCAATATGTAAAAAATACACACACATGATTGCGATTTGAAAGAAGTCCAAAGAAAATCTTTCACAACCGTAATGACATCCAGAGCCGTATAATTTGAAAGATAAGAATTGTTTTTCGTGCAGTCATATAGATTGTGTCTGTAAGTGTAGTCTTCTTAATTATATGTACCACTTTAGCTTCTGAAACTGCCATGGCCTCTTCCTGGCAGAGTGCACTGGTGTCCGGGGACAGGGCTGGCCCCATTGACTTTCCCAGGCCCTAGGAACAGAGGGGGTAGCTACTTATAATCTGGAGAGCTATGCAAAAGAGTTTTCGTTTGTGGCCTCAACATGCAAATCTTTGAGTCTCAATCATACTCCCTGAGTTTCCTCTGGGTCTGAGAGTCAGATAAACTCCCAGGTCCCAATTTAAGTCATTCAAACTCGTCTTTTTTTTTTTTTTTTTTTTTTTTTGTGGTACGCGGGCCTCTCACTGTTGCGGCCTCTCCCGTTGCGGAGCACAGGCTCCAGACGCGCAGGCTCAGCGGCCATGGCTCACGGGCCCAGCCGCTCCGCGGCATGTGGGATCTTCCCGGACCAGGGCACGAACCCACGTCCCCTGCATCGGCAGGCGGACTCTCAACCACTGCGCCACCAGGGAAGCCCCAAACTCGTCTTTTTTGAGTCTTGTGCAAGCATCTGGCTCCTTGGAACGTGAGCACAGCTCCAAAGGTACAACGCCCAGGGCTTCTAAGACCCATATGTGGGTTGCTCCGAGGTCAGGCAGAAGGTGAAATTGAACTAAACAAACTCACTGAGTTGGGATACAACCACTAAAGTTCTTTTGGATTTGTTTTGAAACCATAAATCACAATTTTCTTCCAAACACTCAGCCAGGATTTTTCTTAGAACGTGGCTTCACTTTTCTTAAATAAAATAGACCCATATTACAGCAGTTTTGTAAAATATGGTTGATACACAAGGAGACAGCTAGATATCGTTCAGGCCGTCCATGCGTCAGACACACAGAGGGTGTTAGATGTGCAAGAGGTTTATAGGGGACACTCTTGCCAGAGAAAATGGAGATAGAGTTCAGGGAGAAGGGAGAGCAGAGTGACCCCAGGGGAAAGAGAGGGATGGAGGGAAACTGGATGCATTTCTACAAGAGTTTATCAAGCCCATCCGGAGTCTTCAGGCCAAGGACACCCATCAGAGGAGTCCCGCACCTTCCGGAAATGGACCTGCCTTAGTAACCCTGCCACACTAGGTCTTTGGCTGAGATATTATATTATATATAATATTGTATATATATGTATATATACATATATGTGTGTATATATATATACACACACACAATGTTTATAGTGGTTTTCTCGGGAAATAGTAAGTAACATTTTTGTATGGGGGGAGGTTCCTTTGTACTTTTATATCTTCCAAAATTTCTGCACTTCGGTATGTGTATTCTTAAATCTGGTTTGAGATTTCGACAAGTCTCTCTCTCTCTTTTTTTTAAAGTAATCCCTTTCCTAATTTCAGAAATTGGCAATGCTCATGGCGCGTGTACGCCCGCGTGTGTGTATGTGTGTGTGTGTGTCCTTGCTTGGGCCAATTTGCACCAAGCTTCCTGATTCTTCTTTTTCACCTTCCCCAGATTCTCCTTCTTCCAGAAAATTCACTGGAAACATCTCTTTGGGATAAGAAACAAACCTGTTTATAACCTTCTGTCCACTTTCCCTTACCTAAGTGAGTTTGTAGGTTACTGGCTGATAATTATTGTACACTAAAAATTGGGAACTAATCCAGACACAGAAAAACATGTGTCCTGGGCTCTCCAAAGAAGCATAATGAATCCATTTGGAGGACAAGCCCCAGATTAGGGTCTTATGAAATTCGAAATGAAGTTGTGCCCTGAAAGGATATATAACTAAGATCTTCTAGCCTATTTTACAAGTTAATTGCATTGTAAGGTCATTTTGGCTACAAAAGCTACATTGGGTTCAATAGAGTCCCTTCCAAAATTCATGTCCACCCAGAACCTCAGGATATGATCTTATTTGGAAACAGTTCTTTGCAGATATAACTAGTTAAGATGAGCTCATTTTGGATTAAGGTGGGCTCTAAATCCAATGACTGTTGTCCTTATAAGAAGGCAATGTGAAGACGCAGGGGTGACATATCCAAGGAAGACTATAGGAAGACAGGAGCAGAGATGGGATTGATGTGTCCACAAGCCAAGGCATGCTTTCCAGATTGCGTCCCTCCCAGCACCTTCAGAGGAGGCATGATCCCGTCCACCCCTTGCTTCTAGACTTCTATCCTCCAGAGCAGTGAGAAAATAAATGTTTGCTGAATTAAGCCACCCAGTTTGTAGTACTTTGTCACAGCAGCCCTAGGGAACTAACATAGAAGGCAATGTGACAAAGCTGCTCTGGAGAGGGGCACGAGGACCGAGAACTCATGAGCAGAGGGGTCATTGCATGCCTTCCTCACATTCCCTCCCCTCCATCAACAAAGTTCACTAGATGAAGCATACTAGATGGGGATTGGTAATACCTGAGCTACGTTGAGGACTGGTCCTCTCCGCCTACTCACATTCCAAAGCCGAGTGCTGGGCTGGATACGATTCTTCATCTTCATGTGCAAACAGATAGCAAACAGTGTGTAAAGAGTTTCCTTCATGGCTCCGGGTCACCCAAGAGCAGAGATGCTCATCCCCACAGACTAGCTGGTTCTTCTGCTTCTCTCTGTTGACTAGAGAGTGCAAATGAGATGAAGCGGGGGGGCTTTGTTTTAAATGCACCCTGACAGTTTATGATCATGACCATGAACAAGGTAGCAGCCTAGGGACAATTTGCAGGTGATGGTTCATTGCCAGCCTCTCCGTGGGAAAACATCGATCTTCAGTCACAAAGGTGATGTCATGGGAAATCAGCAGAGGCCATGCACCAAGGGAACCTGGAGGGGCCAGGACTGGGAAGGGGGCCTGGGAAGAAATGGCTGCAGCTGTGTGCAGGTAGCAGACCGTGGCTGAGGGGTCAGCATGAGCACAGGGCAGCTAGCAGTTTGGTAAGCCCTGGGGGTGAAGCCAAAGCAGAAGCCAGAGGCTATCAGGGCACCCTGAAGAACAGAGGGGCCGCTAGTGTCTTTGTCAGGAAAGATGAATTGGGGATGGAGAGGGAGTAAGCAGGAGGCAGAATGTGGGATGACGCCCAGAGGGGAGGGGAGAGCAGAGTGTGAGGGAGGAGAGGGAATGAGTGGGACAGAGACCTGCCCGTGCTGGAGGGCCCGCAGCACTGCTGCAGTTTTTCAGCGCAGAGAATACCATCACGGACATGGTTTCCTGGAGTTTAACTTCTCCCCCTGCTCTGATTTTGTCTCGGTGTAAGCAAAGTTGACAGGTGTGTGCTGTGGTTTAGCAGGACCCTTCAGGGTCTGGGGGCCTCAGAGGTCTTCATGTCCTGCCCTGATCTTACTTTACTTGTTTATGTGCCTCACTGTGTGGCAGGCGGCCACTTTTCAGAAGTTCAGTCCAAGTTCTGGGTTGCCAAGTGGCATGAAATAGCGATAAACCGATCCCTGCAGCTTCATATGAATGTGGAAATAAGCAGAGAAATCGTAGGAAAATTGGGGAGTGTGTATCACACGGACTGGAGTCGTTTGGGGGACTCTAATGAGATACTGTATATGGAAAGCAGGTGGGGTCCAACCAAGAAAGAGAAAACACACCGTAGGTTAAACAGAGAAATTTTAACATCAAAATTATCAACTATATGGGCTTCCCTGGTGGCGCAGTGGTTGAGAATCCGCCTGCCGATGCAGGGGATGCGGGTTCGTGCCCCGGTCCAGGAAGATCCCACATGCCGCAGAGCGGCTGGGCCTGTGAGCCATGGCCGCTGAGCCTGTGCATCTGGAGCCTGTGCTCCGCAACGGGAGGGGCCACAACAGTGAGAGGCCCGCGTAGCGCAAAAAAAAAAAAAAAAAACTATAATAAACGAGATGTAAGAAAACTTTTTAGGGTACCCTAGGGCTGAGGGATGACCCCCAAAGGAGGACAAACTTGGAAGGGGTTCTGATCTCCCTGGAGAAGGTGTGGATGGGCCACTGGACAGCAGAGAAGCTGGCTGATTTAGCCAAGCTAGAGCTGGTCTGGACTTGATGGGCGAGCAAGGAGGGCAGACAGGGAGCAGTCTTCTGCAGTCAGTGGCACTGGGCAGTGGGAGCCTGGGTTCAAGAGGGGCCAGGGGGCCTTCAGAGGAGCAGACTGCATGGCTGGGTTCACAGAGGGAAGCCTGCGGAGGTGGACCCCTGGCCACAGGCATGCTGCACCAGCGCCATGCTGGGGCTTTTTTGTCCTGTGTCAAGAGGTGTGTGGAGAGTTCATCAGTCAGCTGGAGGATGCAGGGTGGCAGAGGGACCACTTGCAGGCCCTGTGGCCCTGACAGGACCCCCTGGAAGCTCTCACGCACACATGGCTGACTCTCATCCCTCCCACGGAAGTTGCAGGAAGCCCCTACCTCCTGCAATGCCCCTCAGTTGAGCAAGCTTAACATGGTGCTCATTTTAAAGGAGAAATAATGGAATGTCATTGCATATTACCAAGCCTATGTTGGAGGGTGCATCTGGAGCCAGAGGAAATCATTGATAATGACACAGAGCTTAGTGAAGAGACTGGCACGTAGTAGGTGCTCAGTGATTGAAAGCTGTGAGTGTCATACTTCTTACTCGGAGAAACAATAAACTTAAATTATCTGGAAGGCATTTGAATGTTAGGCAGCCGTGTTAATATTTCTTGTTCTGTAATTTTTGTGGTGTATCATTTAACTAGACACAAAGTTAAGAATCTGTGTGTAAGCTGTTTCTCATTTCTAATTCATGTTTACTTTTTTGTTTTTTCATTTTCTTTTTGTCTAGGTCTTATATAACATCTTAATCGCCTTCACAAAGATGCATAAATTTGAAGACATAGAACCTGTGGACATCTTGGCCGGATGTGCCCGATTCATTATCGTGGGGTGCGGGGGAGTATTTTTCGGCGTCATTTTTGGATTCATTTCTGCGTTTATCACACGTTTCACTCAGAACATCTCAGCAATGGAACCCCTCATCGTCTTCATGTTCAGCTACTTGTCCTACTTAGTGGCTGAGACGCTCTATCTCTCTGGCATCCTGGCGTGAGTACAAACCAAGGACCACCTCTCATCCAATAAAAGAGAGTTTAGGACCACATCTG